>NC_080102.1:46048561-46348561 GCF_950005125.1 Chionomys nivalis | reverse complement strand
TCTAGGCCCCGACCAAAAATTGTGTTCGGTCCACACAAGCCATTTTTCATTGCATTCCCGTGTCTGCAAGGGCCACTAGCAGACAATTGCCTTGGAGTATGGAGACCTGTTACACCACCAGGGTGTTGCTTATGACAGCCACAGCACATTCAGAAAGGATCTATGGGTGGGCAGAACTCACCGACATCCGAGTCTTTGTGGGTCTTGATTACCTCAGCGAGCTCAAAGTTCCCTGCAATAATGGCCACCTGGGAGAGAGAAATCAACACATGGAGGGCAAGGAGGGAGGCACCCCAAACCCCAGGTGCTCCTACTGGGATCTTCCCAAAGCCACCCTTCTCTCAAGTCACAGCAGTCAATGTCTGTCGACACATCACTTCTACTGGACAAGAGACAGGAGACCAGTAGCTGGGGTTGGCCCATTGCCCTCCTCTGCCTAAGTCCAAGAGTGCTTCTGGGACACAAGGCTTAGAGTTAAAACATGAACAAACCCGAACACAACAGTAGAACTTTTAATCTGCCCCTATACGCAGCCACGATTCCCATATCAATCCTGGTCCCACAGCGTTTCAGCCCTCACCTTCCTACCTCTGTCCCCAAACCTGGCCCATCTAATACACCTTGGTGTATCTACTTCCAGATGTGCCCAAATCTTCAACCTCTACCTTACACTCACAGACATGGCCTTAACAGCTTGCCTTTCTGACATTCTCAAGGGCCTGTGCTCCCATTAAGGATAATATATACACTCTGGGCGATGGTGGCGCACGCTTTTAATCCCAGCACTCAGGAGGCAGCGGCAGGCGGATCTCTGTGAGTTCGAGACCAGCCTGGTCTACAAGAGCTAGTTCCAGGACAGGCTCCAAAACCACAGAGAAACCCTGTCTCGAAAAACCAATATAATAATAATAATAATAATAATAATAATAATAATAGATACCCCTTTCCACACTGCTTTCATGGTCCGTAAATTCCCATGATACCCTCAACTCCTCCGAAACTCCAGGTAACTACCTGGCTATCCAGTGCCAACCAGCCTGGCGACTAACAGTTCAGACACATAACCTGGGTCAAGTCAGGTGTAGTACCGGTCACATACCCCTCTCAAGTCTGTCCTCTGCACTCTTGTCTGCTTCCGGGGAATCAGGCCAACCACACCTGCCCATTTGGTCCTTCCCCAGAGTCCTGGAGTCATATGGCATTTATCCATAGGAGGAGGATAGAGGCAACCACCACACTACAGAGATGTTTTATTTATATTTTAATAAATAAAGCTTGCCTAAAGATCAAAAGGGCAAAGCTAAACCACTCTAGAAGTCAGGCAGTGGTGGCACACACCTTTAATCCCAGGATTTGGGAAACAGAGGCAGATGGATCTCTGTGAGTTCAAGGCCACCCTGGGCTACAAAAGAATAATGCAGAAACAAATCCAGGTGGTGGTGCCTCACACCTTTAATCCCAGCACTAGTGGGAATATTAAATGGGAGGAGAGAGGCTTAGTCAGTTTTGGCTGCTTAGGCTGCTTTGTCTGCTTAGTCTACGGTCACCCAGCTTCGGTATAGGAAAGACTTCTCTAGTGGGTTGGCTGCTTTGCTTTTCTGGTTTTCGGGTTGAACTCCAACATCTGTCTCTGTGTTTTTATTATCCATGCTACAGTACCACACCAAACATTCCCTCAAACTCTGAGCACACTAGCCCACTCATAATTCCACCTTTGGCGGCAGTCCTCAGAGCGAGCACTCCCTTCTTGCCCTCTGAAGAAGAATCCAAGTTCAAAGTCAGTAGGACACACGAGCAGCCCCCGGGTCAGCCTTTCACATCCTGTACCTGGAAGGCCGTCTGGCTGTTGTAATTGCGGACGTCCTTGTTGGCACCACGGAAAAGCAGGACACGAGCGCAGCTCTCCTGTTGGGGGGCAGCAACAATCATACTGGGCCGCAGAGAGGCAGGGCCAACCACGGCAGGTACACACGCGGATAGGCATGCGCAGGTGTGCAGGGCACAGGAATCGCACACACAGAGACGCATACCTGGGCTAGGCAGGGCTATGTGCGCAGCTCTCATCGGAGAGCTAGCTATTAAGAACATACACGCGGACATATTGACACACGTGTGTTAAGAAAACATACATGTTTAAGTAGACCACCCACCCAGTAACCAGACCGGGCACAGAACATACACACGGAGTGTCACACAGGCTGGGATGTATGGTCACCTGTGTGCAGGTATACAGTCACACTTTACTACACGCAGAAATGTAAATGAAGCAAAGAGGGGGTGAGTCTCAAGGTATACCTGGTTGTAGAGGGCACAGATGTGCAAGGCTGTGTTTCCCGAGGCATTCTGGGCACCCATGTTGGCCCCATAGAACAGCAAGTGCTCCAAGTGCTGCACGTGCCCAAAGCGGCAGGCCTGAGGAGAAGGGAGGTGCTGAAGCATCCCAGACAGAGGCCTACAGTCTGGACCCAGCCCAGGCCCCCTTGCTCACCTGATGGATTTCCTGCCAGCCATTCTCATCGGTGGTCCCCAGATGTGCATGGTCATGGAGCAGCAGCTCACAGCAGAGGGCATCTCCGCCCCCTAGGGCACTATGGTACAGGGGCGTCAGGCCGCGGCTGTCCTTGTAGTCAGGTGAAGCCCCCAGGTCCAGCAGGGTCTGAGGATGAGGCACCTCAGGATCCATGCCAGGCCCAGCCTTTTGCATGAGCCCGTGAGTCCCTCCAGACCGGGGTCCTGCCCTCACTAACCGTCAATGCCCCTGCATTCCTCTGGCGGGTGGCGCAGTGGACAGCTGTTAGCCCATCACGGGTTCGGAAGTCCAGGTGAGCACCGCCATTGCGAAGAACCTTCAGGAGGTCAGTGGCATTGTCCAACTGTGCCGCAAGGCTCAGAGGGCACTCTGGGTTTAGAGATAAATAAAAGTTAGAGTCCCAGCCGCTCAAAAAACAAAAACAAATAAACAAACCAGCCCCTCCCTGCTCTTCTCTTACCTCCTGAGTCAGGGTCATGAAAATTGGGGTCCAGCCCCTTGTCCAGCAGGCGGGCCACCTTGTCAGTGCTGTGTAGCTGGACATAGTCCATGAACTTCTTCAGGTTTGCCTAGAACACCAACCATCCCAATCAGGGGGCTGTGGCAGTCATGGTCACCTTCCCATCACCCCCTTCCTCCAGCAAGCTCCTGACCACCTGTAAGGCATACACTGTCCCTAGCCCCGCTCTGTCTAACCTGTCTCTTGTCTTATTCATCTTCGACACCATACTTTTACCTCAACACTGGTTCCATCTTGGCTAGACTCTTGTGCTTTCAAAGCCCTTCTTACAAACCCAGGCTGAGCCTGGCGCTTTCATCACAGTCAGGTCACCTTAGTCACAGACCCCAATTGAGTCCCTTCCCTCAGCCTAAAAGAACACTGAGGCCATTCTGACAGGAGCTAAAGGTTAACAACTCTAGCCTCATTCCTCTGACCAGCTCCTCCTACATTCCGTGGTAGACCTCTGGAGCACCCACGACGTGACTTTGTCTTTTCGTCCCTCACCCAGCAAAGCCTCACTAGCCTTGTCTGGTGGCATAGTGTCCCCGCCCAGGCATCTAAAAACAGCATTTATCATAGACAGAAGAGGGTGGGTGCCTGGTGGACCAGTATCATCTGGGATCAGAGTGATAAAACCAGAGGAAGAATCTACACAAATCATCTAGGAAGAACATTAAGACAGCCTCGAGGTCACAGGGGGAGAGGTAGGGACAGCTAGACCCCAGGCAAGCAAGAGGAAAGGGCTGCAGGGAGGAGTTCAGACTCATCCAAAACACAGACAAGACTCACTGAAAAGCAAATCCCTCGTGTCTGTGGGCCTCAGAAAGGATCTAGAGAACCCAGGATGACAGGGTCACACAAGGGCCAGTGGAGGGAGACAGATACCTCTCTCTCTGACGTGGTCTTTGCCCAATACAGAGCCAGAGCCACTGACTGTCACCTGCCCTGGAACAGCAGAAAAGTCTACCACAGAACCCAAGGATCTAGGACGTTAGGTAGGGTCACTAAGTTCTTTTCCAAAGCTCCAGAGACCATCAGCGAAGTTCCCACAAACAAATTCCCATTTGCCCGCGGAGCTGGCGGATTTGGAAAAGGCCTAGGACACCCTCCTTGCCCTCTGGACACCCATAAGAGTGTAGTGCTCCCTCAAAATACAAAAGAAAAAGATGCAAATGGAGTCAGGTACACCTGGGTGCAGGTCCCAGGAGCAAAGACACTGTACAGGTGTACACAGGCCACACAGGGCCTACCTAGGCAGATTGGGCCAGCTTCACTGGGCAGTGGGCAGTCACAGTAGGTAACTCAACCCCTCTGCCTCACCTGTGAAATGAGGTGGTAAATCCCTCCTGGGAGGGAATTAGTGAGATATCTAACTCTGTGTTCCTCGTAGTAAGGAGCACTAACCACAGGACCTCTTGTCCTCACAGTCAACACACTGGACACTTATCTGCTTCCCTCTCCCCCAGCCTCAAACAAGACACTCATCCCACTACCAGCAAAACTCTGATTTAGCCGGAACCCATCACTGGACCAGTCCTGGACATGGACCAGGTCCTGAAACCCACTTCAGAGAAAGCAGACTGGGCCAAACCTGAAGAGGGGCAGTGGTCATGGAAAGTTCCCTCCAGTGACTGCTTTACCTTTGTGTGCAGCTTTGCAAACTGCTTGTCATCTATGAGGTTCTGGGCGTAAACTCTCCGCTTGTATCGAAACTGCTCGGATAAAGAGAAGGGGGAGAGAAGACGCGCACACACAGGTCCAGTGAGCATGGGGTGGTGGCCACCACCGCAGGCTGATTACTGCTCACCACCCTCCTGCCCACACTCTCACTGCAACACAGCTAGACAAGTCCCAGACATGCACTTACAGGGGGACAGACAACAACTGGCAGCTACTGACTACCCATTGCACAGAAACAATGTGTGGTCCGGAGGAGACAATACTCACTCGGCCAATTCATGGCCTGGCAGGCCTGCAGCCTCTCTGTCTCATTCCCACCTCCAGGACTTGGAAAACTTGACTGCTCACCCAAGATCTGAAACTAAGCTTCTATTCCTAGACACTTTCTCTCTAAGTAGAAATAACCCAATTCCTGGTGCTACCATGAGGATTGGACCAACTCTGACCTTGGTACACACACACACACACACACACACACGCAAAGATCTTCCAATGAAGACCGAATCTCCAATCTGGAGTGGCACTCAAATCACCTTTATGCATCATAAATGGTGCTAATATTTTCGGCCAACCTCCGATGTGCACACAGAGAACACTGTTCACACCGCATGACCCTTAAGGCGCTCAGTCCTTCTCACACTTCTCCCTCCCGTGTTCAAACTGCTCACACCACGCATGCTGAGTGCATGTGCTGCAGGTGCTCATTGTGTGCTGCACACATTGCTTGCTGCAAGTACTCTACACACCGCTCTCCACGCCTAAGCTGCAACACACCACTTACCACACATGCAGCTCACACTTCACCCTACCCGCTGCACTCAATGTACCCACCTCTGGCTCTCAGCACACTGCTCAGGCTGCACATAGCCCCCCACCGCTCCTGTTGCCAACTCCTCCCGGCCTGCCCTTCACTGCTCAAGCCACGGAGCTCAAAGATCACACCCAGTGCGCTCCATTCCACCCCCACCCTGGTCTGCCCAGCACCTCCAGATAGGGCAGGGGCGTGTCCAGGTTAGGCGGGTAGTCCTGTAAGAGCCGCTCTTCATCCAGGAACTTGCCGGCGCGACCCCGAGAGGGCGGCTGGAATAGCCCGTAGTTGAGCGCGTCCTGAAGGCTGTGGTTGAGGGCGCAGAGCACACGCTGCTTGGCGGCCCACACGGGCGCGGTTGGGTCCAGACGCAGGCACTTCTGCAGCGGAGCGAGTCGTGAGCCCGGACCTGCGAGCGCAGGGCACCCAGCCCCGGGGCCCGCTTGGAGGGCTACTTGGGGAGCAAGAGCAGGGACCCCGCGCCACCGCGCCGAGGCCCCGCCCCAGGGCTGGGCTTCCAGGGCCCCGCCCCGGCTATGGGGAGGGTCCCGCGGAGGCGGCGGGGGAGGGGCGAGTGGCCGCGGCCGGGGGTCCTGGCGCAGGGCGCGCCCGGCGGGGGTCACCGCTAGTGGGCTACACAGGGGTACGGCGAGATCGCGAGGGCTCACCGTTTGTTGCAGGTCCGGGATGCCGACGCGCACGACCACGGCGCTGGCCCCGGGGCCGTCCATCCCGGTGCTAGCGCCGGGGCCCGGACTGTTGCCGGCGGAGAGAGGAGCGCACGGGGATTCCGCGCGGCGCCCTGGCCCCCCCTGACCCCCCGCCGGAGCCCCGCCGACCGCGCTACGCGGGAGGGGGCCGGGGGGGGCCGGGGCCGGGGCCAGCGCGGGGGACAGCGGCTCCGGGGGCTCCGCAGGCGCAGCGGCGGCGGCGACGGCGGCACGGTTTAGCTGCATCGGCCCCGGCTTCGAGCGGCGCCTGCCTTCCCCGGGGGCGGGGGCGGCGGGGGGAGGGGGCCCGAGCCCGGAGCTGAGCGGAGGCGGGGAGGGGGCCGCGCCGGAGGCGGGGACGGGAAGCCCAGGGCCGGGAAACTGGGGTCCCCCGCGGGGTCGGGCGGCGTGGGCGTGTGGTGCAGAGGGCGGGGGCCGGGGGCCCGCGCGGGAGGGGGGTGGGGATGGCTGTCGAGGGGGAGTGGCTGACACAGCGGGGGGATGGCACGCCGCGCTTCCGCTGCAGGCGAGCGTCGCAGACCACCGTACTAGGGTGACGGAGGGTTCTGGAGCTGGGTGAGGGACTTCTACGCGTCGGGGCAAGAGGATCACAGGCTGACGGAGAGGGAGAGATAAGCAGGAAAATTGGTGTCCCGGGGTGGAAATCTCCCCAGTCTGCCGACCCCACACTCCAGACCCCGAGGAGGTGGTGGGATCAACCGGGGTATCGTACTGGGTGGAGGGCCGCAGACCCCAAGCTCGATCAGGGCGGAGCTGCTGTGCCACGGAAGGGCCCCCCAAATCAGCCCTTCTAACCGCACCCAGGGTGTTCCTCTCGGCCCCCGCCGCAACCGAGTTTGGGGGGTCTGTCCGGACTCTGCGGCCTCCCCAACCCTGGCTGGCCCAACCCTGCAGCTGGTCGCCCCCTCCCCGTCACCTTAGCGACAGCAGGATGGGGGCGCGACCTACGAGGAAGGGCTTAGGGGAGGGGGCGCCACTAGTCTCCACCTGCGACGGGGAACTGAATTTTAGTTTCACGCGTTGTCCTGGCAACGCGGGAGGGGGTGACGAGTGGGCGGGGAGGGGAGCGCTGCGAGTGAACCAACTCAGGCGCCGCCCGCGTGGCGTGCCAGCCTTAGCCCGGCGCTGCTTCGGAAGTGCCCAACGCGCGGGGACCCCGCTCCGAATGCCCAGAAAGGTGCAGCCCCTGAATGGATGAATTGACCTACTAATAACAGGGTCTAGTCCTGCCTTTCACAGCTCTCTCCCACCTACCTTGACTTACACCCCACCCCCTAACGGCCCCAGAGAGCCACTCATCGCTGGCGGCACACACTGGACAGCTTTTGCGGAGCAGCCTGGCCGGGAACTCTGCCAGTGGCAGGAAGCATCCCCTCAGCCCCAGCCTCCCCAACCCTCTCCGTGAGCAGCCCTGGATCGCCCACAAAACTGGTTATTCCTGAACATCCCAGGAATAACCTTGGACTGCCCTGGTCCTATACACCTATAGAGCCTAACCAAATCCCACCCCCCTGACCATCCGGTTCACCTTAGACATGCCCTCACCCTACACAGAACAGTGATTGGTTAGATTTGCTCCCCAAAACAGCCTGCACTCCACCGATCCACCACCTTCCAAAAGTGTTTCATGACTCCATACAGGACCTTCTGACCAATTCAAACCCCACAGCTCTGACCTCCATGGACCACCTGGCTCATTCCCACTTCGCTACCCTTGAGGAACAATCTCTTCCCTCAAAAGAACTCTTACCCGGCAGAACTAAGTCTCCAGCGCTTCTGTGCCTCTGTTCCCTGCTGCTCTCAAGCCTGGGTGGACCCCTCAGTGCCGGAGGAAGTGAAGCCCCAGTAGGCCCTGACCTCCAAAGCCCCTCCCAAGGTCTGACTGAGTGGTGCAGCTGAGGGTACCCTAGGGGCTAGGGCAGGATGTAAGAGGGGTTGGAGCAGGATAGGGTCTCTCTTATCTCCAGGAAGCACCTTGGGAAGCTCAGGGCTGGGTTTCCTGCGTCCCAGCCCAGAGAGGAAACTCTGCTTCCTGGCCTGTCGGCCATCTTCTTCCCTCCCCTCTTTCCTCTCCGTCTTGACCCAGGCCCCCAACTCCCTCCTAACTAAACTCAATCCCTCCCATTCAAATCTCCACCTACCTTTACTTCCAGCCTTCCTTTTCCCTCAACTAGCTGCCTGCTGGCAGGAAATGATGACCAGAATCCTCCAGTGATGAGACTGAAATGGAGGAATACTGTGCCCTCAATTTGACAGCAGACCCCCATTGGGCACTCGGTAAACTTGTCTTGACCTGAATGAACCCAGAGTCCTGAGTGTTACCCCTTCTGGCTTTCTGTCCAAAACTGGACCTCATGGGAGCCCCTGAGCCTCCTCTGACAACCCCCTTGCTAGGTGAATCTAACTATCCTCATAGGCCTGGCGTCTTTGTTGCCAACCCTCTAGGGAGAACGCTTGACGTTTTGCTAACCAGCTACCTGCAAACTGTTAGTCTCTTGAGCAGGCCCGCCAGACCCCATCTTCCAGGCAAGATGACACTTTGCCTGGCCCTACCTTCAAATACCAGTGCCTTTTGCTTACGTCTTCCTTTACCAGGACTAAAATTCTAGAAAGATCTTATTTTGACCATCCACACTTCTTCCCCACCTCCCAGTGCACTTTAAGCTACACAGCTTCAAGAGAGTTGGGGGTGGAGAAAGATTTGTGACTAGTGCATCCAGAATAGTGCATGGCATGTGGATTGGGAGCAAACGTGTAACTCTAGTCCTCAGCCCACTGCCGCGCAGCTCCAAGTGTCCACCGCTTAGCATTCACTGGAGAGTCTCCATGCTCTGACCCTTCCACATCCTAAGTATAATCTTTATTGCCATTCCTACTCCCATCCCACCTTCTGGTTGACCTCGCTTGACCCGTAGACTCCTCTGTATGCTGGTTGCTTTGCCTCTCTTCCACCTTCCACCCATCACTCCTGCACACACCTCACTCTTGCCATTCAGCTGACCCTGGTCTGTCCCCTAGGTTACCGAGTACATGGACCTCTTGCTGAACGGCTCACAGGCAAGCTTCTGTCTAGCCTAACCTGTCTCCTGCTGAAGCTCTTCCTTGAATTTCCATAGTGTCAGGAGGTTCTGCACTCACCTAGAGAAGGTTCTCATCTCCTAGATGTCCCCCTCCCAACCTGCATCTCCCCCTTTGTGGACCCACCTCACCCCCCATGCTTCTTTACTGAGTGCACTAATCTGGTTTCTCTTCTGTAAAGCTGCCATTGTCTTTCGACACACTGTAATTCCTTAATTTGTTGCTCAGCATCTCTCTTTCCCTGCCAGAAGGTCGGCTCCCTGCAGAGAGGTCTTAGCCTTTCCGTTTCTGCTGTGTCCAAGCCGTGTTACACAGTGCAGCTCAGTTTGTTTACTGTAAGTAAGCCAGAGATTAAACTGTCGTTTACAAGATAACACCGAACTTCTCTCGACCTCCTTGCTGTGCAGCAGCTGGAACTTCGGGTACTGGAGTAACGACAAAGTTGTCTGGATCCTGTGTGTGTGTGTGTGTGTGTGTGTGTAGTTTTTATTGCTCCTGGTTATATAATATCTAAAGGTAGATTCATATTCTATCTCATCTTGAGTATAATTTTTTTTCCAGGAATCAGAATCTCTTTAGATTCAGCTTTTTCGGTTTGTGTTTTATGTTGGTTGAGAAAGTCTTGCTCTGTATCCCAGGCTGCCTCAGACTTAACCATCAGCGCATCAGCCTCCAAGTTTTGGGGTTTGTTCGTCTCTTTTCTTTCATTGCACACTGTTATGTTTCTCTCTGCTTTTCCTTTCATTCCTGCTAATCCCACTGGATATTTATCCCATTCACTCCAGTGTCCCCCTTTCCTCTAAGTTCTTCACAAGCATTCAGCGCTGTTAATTTCCAATATCATTTGCGTTAGAATGTTGATATGTAATGCTTTTATTTCATTTTTTACTGATTTTCTGACATCGTATAGTTTGGCTCGGGAATTACAGGAATGTGCTTATTTAGGTTTTCAAATGTTTACTATATTTTTGTGGACGATTAATGATTTCTTCCCGCACTATGGTCAGGAAAGATGGTCTGAACAACACTGATATTTGTGCAGTTTGCAGAGGTTTTCCTTGTATCCTGAAACTGAAGGAAGAAAAATAACAAGTTCTAGGCCAAATTGGACCACATAATGAGATTACATCTCAAAAACCTAAGCAAGCCAGGCATGGAGCACAAGTGGTTCTCTAAGTTCAAAACTAGCCTGATCTACTGAGGGAGTTCCAGGACAGCCAAAGCTATACAACCCCGGGGGGGCGGGGGGGACGGACGGACACTAGAGAGATGGCTGAGCGGTTAAGAGCTCTTACAACCCTTGGAGAGAACACAGTTCAGTTCCCAACACAAACATGATGACTCAATGATCTGTAACTCCAGTTCCAGTAGTTTGGATGCCCTCTTCTAGCCCCTGTAAGAACTGCATGTATTCAGTGCACATACATAAAGTGCAAGCACACCCTTAATCCCAGCACTCGGGAGGCAGAGGCAGGCAGATCTCTGTGAGTTCGAGGCCAGCCTGGTCTACAAGAGCTAGTTCCAGGACAGGAACCAAAAAGCTATGGAGAAACCCTGTCTCGAAAATCCTAAATAAATAAATAAATAAATAAATAAATAAAGTGCAAGCAACATACTCCAATACATAGAATTGCTTAAAATCTTTAAGGTTTAATACATGTAATACACCTTTTTTAGCGTTAAAAAGCAAAATAAAGCCAGTCTAACCATTAGCATTTATGTATTTATTGGGATTAATGATCATCTTAACTAATTTCTCTGATGCATTTTGTGCTGTCCTTTCTGTGTGGCTTTCTTCTATGTTTCCACCTCCCGATTAATCAAGTTTTCTTCAATTCTCTTTTCTTCCTCTCCCGTTGAGTGGGAAGTGATGCAGATGCAGTCTCTTTTATTTTCACAAGTATATTTAAATTCCATAGTTAATAAAAATTAAAGCTAATTAGTATCCCCTTTCTCATATAATAAAAAGAATTTCTAGCAACTTCCAATTGATCTTCTCACCCTACAGGTCTTTGTCTTTCCGTTTTTTGTTACTGTTCCCGAGGTGAAACAGAACTTCTTCAGTCTTCATCGTATGCTGATGAGTTTCTTTTTTAAAAAATATTTATTTATTTATTATGTATACAAATATACATAATATATATGTATGCCTGCAGGCCAGAAGAGGGCACCAGACCCCATTACAGATGGTTGTGAGCCACCATGTGGTTGCTGGGAATTGAACTCAGGACCTTTGGAAGAGCAGGCAATGCTCTTAACCGCTGAGCCATCTCTCCAGCCTGATGAGTTTCTTTACTTGCCCTTCTTCCTTGACTACTGGGGCTTAAATCACCCTCTTGAAAATACATCCCTTAGAGATTTCCCAGGACTGGCTTGTAATGTATGGTAAAAGCTTTGTCTTTCATTAAAATGTCTCATTTTGCCCCTACTCTTGTTTTGTTTTGTTTTCGTTTGAGATTTTAAGATGTATTTTATTAATTATGTGTATATTTGTGTCTGGGTGTGGATTTGTATGTGTGAGCATAGGTGCCCCAGAGACCAGAAGAGGATTGTGATGTCAAGTCCCCTGCAAGAGCAGAACACACAATTGATCGCTGAGCGATTGAATGAGAATGACCCCCACAGGCTCATAGATCTGAATGCTTGATCACCCAGGAGTGGTACCATTTGAAAGGATTAGGAGGTGTGACCTTGTTGGAGGAAGGAAGTGTGTCACTGGGGTTGGGCTTTGAGGTTTCTAAAAGTCCTTACCGAGGCAGCAGGGACAGGCAGATCTCCCTGAGCTTGAGGCCATCCCGGTCTACAAAGCGAATTCCAGCACAGCCAGGATTTTACACAGAGAAACCAGGCCTCCAAAAATAAACAAACAAAAGCCCATGCCAAGGCCAGTCTCTCTTCCAGCTGCCCATGGATCCAGATATAGAACTCTCGGCTACTTCTCCAGCACCATGTCCACCTGCCTCCATCATGTTCCCGTCATCATGACAATGGACTAAACCTCTCAAACTGTAAACAATTAAATGTTTTCTTTTCTTTTTTTTTTTTTTTGGTTTTTCAAGACAGGGTTTCTCTGTGGCTTTGGAGCCTGTCCTGGAACTAGCTCTGTAGACCAGGCTGGTCTCGAACTCACAGAGATCCGCCTGCCTCTGCCTCCCGAGTGCTGGGATTAAAGGCGTGCGCCACCATCGCCCGGCCTAAATGTTTTCTTTTATAAGAGTTACCATGGTCATGGTGTCTCTTCACTGACCAAGACACAGAGTCTTACCAAACAGCCTGGTCTGGCTTAAAACTTGCAATCCTCCTACCTCAGCCTCAGCGATGGGACTGTAGATCTATACCACCATACTTACGCCACCTTTGCCTTTTGTCCTAACTAGGGTTTCTATTGCTGAGATGAAATGCCATGAGATGAAGCACCATGACCAAAAAGCAAGTTGGGGAGAAAAAGGTTTATTTGGCTTACACTTCAGCATTGCCGTTCATCCCTGAAGGAAGTCAGGACAGGAGCTCAAACAGGGCAGCATCCCATAAGCAGGAGCTGATACAGAAGCCACGGAGGGGACTGCTTAATAGCTCTCTTCCCCTAGTTTGCTCGGCCTGCTTTCTTATAGAACCCAGGCATGGCACCACCCACAATGGACTGGGCCCTCCCCGTTGATCACTGAATGAGAAAATGTCTTACAGTTGGCTCTCATGAAGGCATTTTCTCAGCTAAGGCTCCTTCCTCACTGATGACTTTAGCTTGTGTCAAGTTGACACACACAATACCAGCCAATACACCTTTATTTTTTGAATGACAACTGAATCAATATTATAATCCTAAACTAATAATTACTTTCCTCGAAGTTTTTTTGAAGTCTTTTTTCCCCTCGTTTTTGTGGTACTGTGGCTCAAACCCAGGGCTTTATGCATGCTGAGCAAGCACTCTACCATCGAGCTACATCCCCAATCCACTGTGAAGCTTTCTTCCTGTGTGCTACCTTCTGGATAGTATTGAAATTCTTACTCCTATAACAGAATTCTCTTTAACTGTGTTTAATTTGCTATCAACCGTATTTGCGTTCTAGGAACTGTAATTTTTATTTTTAGAAACTCCACATGGTACACTCTTAAATCTTCATGTTCTTTTTTTTAACTTTTTTTTTTTTTTGGTTTTCACTTATTTCAATTTTGAAGTTTCTTTCATTCTTAGTCTTTTCAAATGTATCTATTGCCAGGCAGTGGTGGTGCACGCCTTTAATCCCAGCACTCGGGAGGCAGAGGCAGGTGGATCTCTGTGGGTTAGAGGCCAGCCTGGTCTACAAGAGCTAGTTCCAGGACAGGCTCCAAAACTATACGGAGAAACCCTGTCTTGAAAATAAAGATGGAATGTAACTATCTTAAATTTTTGTTTTATTAATGTGACACTTTGGTGATAGACTGCTCTGCTCTGCCTTTGAGATTTTTTTTTTTTTTTGTTTTGTTTTTCGAGACAGGGTTTCTCTGTGGTTTTGGAGCCTGTCCTGGAACTAGCTCTTGTAAACCAGGCTGGTCTCGAACTCACAGAGATCCACCTGCCTCTCCCTCCCGAGTGCTGGGATTAAAGGCGTGCGCCACCACCGCCCGGCTTGCCTTTAAGATTTCTGCAGTATCTTACTGTGGCAGGTGGATTCACGGAAGGTTTGATGGTTCAGGATTATAAATTCATAACCACCTTGGATTTAAGTGAGAATCCCGAGGAACCTTGATATGTCCCTTCAGGGGACGACCACCAGCCCAACAGCTTTTATGTGGCCTTGAGGAACACAGAGGATAATAGGGTTCCTAAAACTAGTTGGGGGAGATAACAGTTACTATTTCACACACAGAGAGAGAGGCTTTTTTTTTTCTAACCAGATCTTGGCAAAGCTTTGGGAAAACTGTTTAAGTTAAAAAGAAATGAGTAATAGCAATTATGTTGGGCACTTAACATACCACTCTGAGTATATTACATGTATTAACTCATTCCGTGGTTACAGAATCACTGAGCAAATCACTGTTATGGTCTGCATTTCACAAACAAGATTAAGTAAGTCTCCTCAAAGTCACAGAGGCAGTAGAGAAACCAGTGGGAGCTATGCATAGCCGTGCAAGCCTGGATCCCAGCACTCCGGAGGATGAAGCAGCACACTCACAAATATGAATTCCGAGCCATCCTGGACTACAGATACCTGAGACTAGGGAGTTGTGGGTGGAAAGAACACATTCTGGGAAAGCAGGAGGAGAAAAAAGAAATAGGAGGGAGAGAAGAAGAGAAAGAGAAAAAGCACATTTTGCTTATCGATTTATCTAGGATGTGACTATTTGAGTGTCTCAGTTACTGTTCTATTGCTGTGAAGAGACGACATGACCAAGGCAACTCATAAAAGAAAGCATTTACTCGGAGGCTTGCTTACAGTTTCAGGTTAGTTATTAACCATGATGGTGGGGAGCATGGCAGCAGGCAGCAGGCAGGTAACAAGCGGGCAGGTAGGCACGGTGCTGGAGCAGTAGCTAAGAGCTTACATCCTGATCCACAGACAGCAGGTAGAGAGAGAGCTTGAGACTTTGATCTTTTGAAACCTCAAAGCCATCCCCCCCCAGTGACACACTTTTGTCCTCTTTTCTAATTTCTGCTGTCTTTTAAGCTATGGCTATCCTACTCAGAACTGCAACCCCACCACCAGCAGCAGCAGCTAGGACACAGGAGCCGCAACCTGAGGAAATTCTGCTCCCTCAGGCACCAACTCTTTCAATGCTACCAAGAGAATTTATCTAAATCTCTGTCTCACTGAAGAACTCAAGATTCAAAGGTTGAGGTAGAATCCTGCTTCCCAGAGAGGCTGAATGGAAAGCAGCTCACCTCCTCACATCTCCCAAGAAGTCCTCCTGTTTTTTCTGCCCCTTGTTATAAACTCTCTCCACCTGGCTCCTCCCTGTTACTTCCTGTCAGCTGCTGACTCAGCCTCAAGACTGCAAGGGAATTTTATTTAATCAGACACATCCTTGCAACATTAAACAAATGTTCCAGAGCATAAACAAAAGTAACACACCTTAAAATAATATTCTACATTTCCCCTTTTTGTTTAAACAAAAAAAAGGTTTTAACTTTAATGTAATAAGACTGTACACAATAAGAACAATTATCAAGTAAAGATTACAATGTAATGAATTCCAGTTCATTTGTGTCTGGCAAATTAAAAGAAAATACCCTATTGTCTATCCTATCTTATTGAATCTAAAATATTACTTCTAATTTACTCTCTATTGTAACTAAGGAAAACTGCAACTAATAACTATCTAGCCTTCAACTCCATCAAAGACCCCAGAAAGATAATATTATTTGAATAAACAAAGAGTGCATTGCAAACAACTTCCAACAACTCTAGAAATGACAGAGACATCTGACAGCCTGGACAGTCACCCAGAGTTCCTTTGCATTGTTGGGGCATCTATCTTCAACCTAAAGGCCCCCACTATCTGGCAGACTTTTCAATGAAACAGGAAATTTGAAAGACTGTCCTGCCTATTTTGACAACTTTTGTCAGTCACTTTCCTCTGTGTCCTGCAGAATGTCTGGCAGTTTCTTCTATGACACAGGAACCCTGAATGACCATCCCACCTTGTTTTGGCAAAGTTTGCAGCAGTCACTTTCCAGTGGGTTCTACATGTCCAGCCTGCACAGCACATAGTCAGCAAAGGCAAGAGCAATTTCTTTGTCCAGTTGACTAATCTTGCTACAATGAAAGCAAACTCCATAAGAAGTTTTATTGTCTCTATTTTGTCCCTATTGTCTCTAAATTGGTGCTGCCAGGAGCAGAGTTGTCTCATTGCCATGAAAAGCCCTAAATTAACAAAACATTTTGAAACCCATATTCTGCAGGTTTGAAAGGTTTGAAGACCATCTATCGATATAAAATATATTTCTATATGATCTGGAAAACATACCTAGCATCATCTACAAAATTGATTGTTATAGATAACTAAATACTGGCCTGTGTTTCTTGATTATCCTAGATAGTTCATAATACTAGTTTTCTTTCTTTTTTTTTCTGAGACAGGGTTTCTCTGTAATTTTTGGAGCCTGTCCTGGAACTAGCTCTTGTAGACCAGGCTGGCCTTGAACTCACAAAGATCCACCCGCCTCTGCTTCTCGAGTGCTGGGATTAAAGGTGTGTACCACCACCGCCCAGCCATAATAGTTTTCAAAACTAAAATTTTACCTTACATTTTAAAATGAGCTCCATAGGTACAATACCTTAAACAAGAGCAAAAGTATGTATACAATATGTTATAATTCTATAACCTTTAATTGGTATTAATATACAAAATCATTTAAATAAGAGAATAAACATATATACAGTGTGTTGTAACAAAAATTACCTTAAATCTGTATCAATATACAAAATTTCTTTAAACAAGAGTAAAAACATAAGCCAGGCGGTGGTGGCGCATGCCTTTAATCCCAGCACTCGGGAGGCAGAGGCAGGCGGATCTCTGTGAGTTCGAGGCCAGCCTGGTCTAGAAGAGCTAGTTCCAGGACAGGCTCCAAAAGCTACAGCAAAACCCTGTCTCAAAAAAAAAATTGACTTTGAATTTGTACCCAAATACCAAAATCCATGCCAAGGCAAAATATCTGAGATTAATAGTTGTCTTTTTATCCTATATTCCTATATTCCCTTAAAAATAACAAATATCCATGACCCACAAAATAACCAAAGACCACCCACACCCCCTTTTCTCTTGGGAATGTGGATGTTGTGTTCTCTAGACAGTTTCTTGCTGAATGTGGGCGAGGTATTTTTAGGGTCCCAGATGGAAACTTTGAAATAGTGGCCAAGTCCTGGGGAGACCAGTGATAACCTTTGTTGATAGATTCACCTATAAGGTTTCAGGAGGTCTCCCCTGATCAAATCAGATACAAATCAACCTAGAACAAATCCACAGCCTCTTGTTTCCTGTAGAAACAAAAGCAAAAATACTTCTCCAAAGCATTTTTGGTTTCCATTTGACAAATACATTTTTTTTTCAAGACAAGATTTCTCTGTAGCTTTTGAGCCTGTCCTGGAACTAGCTCTTGTAGACCAGGCTAGCCTCAAACTCACAGAGATCTGCCTGCCTCTGCCTCCTGAGTGCTGGAGTTAAAGGCGTGTGCCACCACAGCACAGCTGACAAATACATTTTTTAATTTCTTTAAAGTTAAGGAATTCTTAAAATACCTAGGCTGGTTTATTTCAACAGCCCCTCTTTTAGTTCCAGGTCTCTTAGCAGCTGTCCTTTGCTTTTCAGCAATCAAAAAATTCAAAATCAACACAATACTATACAGGGTCCAGACTCCCTGTGTGGGTCCCATCTTTACATGGCTTTTTTTTCTTTTATGTTACTTTTACTGTCTCACTAAAGACATTATTTTTAATCTATTTATTTCTTTCTATTGACTTCCTGAAACCATTTTCTTTATTTCTTTTCTTTTTTTTTTTTTTTTATTTCAAGACAGGATTTCTCCGTAGCTTTTTGGTTCCTGTCCTGGAACTAGCTCTTGTAGACCAGGCTGGCCTCGAACTCACAGAGATCCGCCTGCCTCTGCCTCCCGAGTGCTGGGATTAAAGGTGTGCGCCACCACTGCCCGGCCCCATTTTCTTTATTTCTTAATCCTACATGCATTGTAAAATGCTGGAACTTGTTTAGAGGTTTTTTTTTTTCCATGTGGACTTCTTTTAATGCATATTTTTTTAGCCTTTTTTGACTGCACAAGCAAACTTTATTTACTTTTTATTTATTTAAAAAAAATACCAATCCAAATTCCCACTCTCTCCCCTCCTCTCATTCCCTCCACACACCCTCCCACCGCACCCCTCTCTAATCCTAAAATAGGGTAAGGCACTTTGCTTTGTGGAAGGTCCAGGGGCCTCCCTACTACATCTAGGCTGAGCAAGGTATATATGCAAAGAGAATAGAATCCCAAAAAGCCAGGACATGCAGTAGAGACAATTCCCAGTGCCACTGCCAGTGGCCCCCTCACTGTGCTCCAACTGTCAACCGCATTCAGAGGGACTAGTTTGGTCCTATGCCTGTTCATTTCCAGTCCAGCTGGAGTTGGTGAGCTCCCATTAGCTCGGGTAAACTGTTTCAGTGGATGAATCCTTCATGATCTTGACCTCTTTGCTCATATTCTCATTCCTTCTACTCCTCAACTGGACCTTAGGAGCTCAATTCAGTGCTCTGATGTGGGTCTCTGCCTCTGTTTCCACCTGTTGTTGGACAAAGGTTCTATGGTGATATTTAAGATAATCATCAGTCTGACTACAGGGCAAGGGCAGTTCAGACACCCTCTCCTCTATTGCTTAGGGTCCTAGCTGGAGTCATCCTTGTGGATTCCTGGGAATTTTTCTAGGGCCAGGTTTCTTGCTAACACCATAATGGCTCCCTCAATCCAGATATCTCTTTGCTTGCTCTCATATCTGGATCCTCCATGGGCACTAGCAACTGATTCCGCCCACTCTCAGGTTGGATAGTGAAAGCCAAGCCCAAAGTTTGCAAGCAGGTCAAAGGTACGTAACCAGGAAATGCATTCAATCTTCCTAGAGCTCTAAAATACCGAGACCTGTGCTATGGCAGGTTTTTTTGTTTTGTTTTGTTTTGTTTTTGTTTGTTTGTTTTTTTGGTCTTTTGAGACAGGGTTTCTCTGTGGCTTTGGAGCCTGTCCTGGAACTAGCTCTGTAGACCAGGTTGGTCTTGAACTCACAGAGATCTGCCTGCCTCTGCCTCCCGAGTGCTGGGATTATGTGGCAGGCATTTTTACTTCATTTTTTGGTACTACTTAACGTATGGGTTGCTCATGTGCTCGCCAGCAGGCACAAACTCTTAAAGGAGCCACTTTTCCCCCCAGCTTTCCCAGGCTCTAGATGGCTATTCGAGCCTCATTTTGGAACGCCATGATGTTGTGCAATGTTTTACTCTTTTGACATTTTGAGGGGCCCACCACCCAGTTCCCAAATAAATCACACACAGAGGCTTATTCTTAGTCATGGATGCCTGGCCTTAGCTTAGCTCGTTTCTTGCCAGCTTCTCTTAACTTAAACTATCCCAACTACCTTTCCCTCTGGGCTTTTTCCTTTTCTTACTTCTGTATATCTTATTTTCCTTCTTACTCTGTGGCTGGCTGAGTGGCTGACCCATGACATCGTCCTCTCCTTGTTTGCTCCTTGCTCTCTCTCCTTCCAGATTTCTGCTGCTTATTCTCTCTGCCTGCCAACTCCACCTGTCCCTGCTCCTGCCTCACTATTGGCCGTTCAGCTCTTTATGAAACCATCAAGTGTTTTAGACAGGCAAAGAATCACAGCTTCAACACAGAGTTAAACAAATGCAGCATGAACAAAAGTCACACACTTTCTGATCTAAACTTACGCTTCTTGTTTCTCCTGGATGAAAGAATGGCTGTACCTCTGTGGTAGATACATGCCGGCTTTTTAAATCCTGAGCAGGCTCCTGGAGTGACAGCATGCTTACATTCCAGCGTCTCCCACTTCCTCTGTGTCATTACCAGTATTGGTATCATAAGACTTAGGCCTCAGTCTTCCCATAACTGTAAGTTGTTAGCCCATAGTAGGTTTGAGTTGTATTTCCTAGATCACTGTCTGATACCGAGCTGTATTTTATGGGCTTATTGGCCTCCAAGTATCTTTTGTGAAATATCTTTTTTAGTCTATTGATCTCAGGAAGGTCAACACTTAAGAAAACTGAGGCAGGAGGATCAAGAGTTCTAGGTCAGGGATGAAGACATAGCTCAGCAGTTAGGAGCACTGACTGGTTGCTCTCCCAGAGAACCCTGGTTCGGTTCCCATCACCTACATGGTTTCTAATAACCACTTGTAACTTTAGTCTCAGGGGATCCAATGCCCCCTTGTGGCCTCCACAGGCATACAATACGTGTCATGCACAAACATACACGCAAACAGCCTTACACATAAAACGTTTTTTCTTAATGAGTTCTGTAACGTGGAGGTAAGGGGAGGCTTGCAGGAGTTGGTTCTCTCCTTTTCTACCCTGTGGGCTCCAGGGATCAAACCCAGGTTATCAGGCTAGTTGGCAAGTACATTTAGCCCTGAACCGTCTCACAGCCCTCCAAATAATTTTTATTTATTCATTTATTTATTTTGGTTTTGAGACAGGACCTTGGCTATCCTAAAACTCATTATGTAGACTAGGCTAGCCTCAAACTCAGAGAGATCCACCTACCTCTGCCTCCCAAATTCTGGGATTATAGGCATGTGCTACCACGACTGGCCTCCAAATAATATTTACAACCTAGTAAAACACTATCATTTCATGCCTCATAATAACCTTGTGGATTTTTTTTGAGACATCTCACTATGTAGCCCTGACTGGCTTGGAACTTACTATATAGACCAAATAGACCAGGCTAGCCTCAAACTCACAGACATCCACCTGCCTCTGTCTCTAGAATGGCAGAATTAAAGTGGGCACCACCATATCGCACAGTGAATTCTTTTGGTTTTGCTATGTTCCTTTTTTGTTTCTGGTGCTTCAACACAGTTTTAGTATTTGTCTCAGACTGCCCTTGAACTTGCGGTCTTGCCTCAGCCTGGTCAAGCATTATTGGTTTATGCCCTGCCATGTGGCTTAAGTTTTCATTATTATAGAATTCAATGCTCTTTTTTTTCATTATTAAAATTCTTTGAGTCCTACCCAAGAAATCTTTACCTACATCATAGTCAACAAGTTTTTCCCAGGCTTGGTGGCACACAGCTTTAATCCAGCTACTCCAGAGGTGGAAACGGGCAGATCTCTGTGAGTTTGAAGCCAACCTGATCTATATAATGAGTTCCAGGCCAGCCAAGGATCATAGTGAGGCCCTTTCTCAAAACAAAACAAAACAAAACAAAACAAAATTCTCCTGTGTTTTATAGTTTTGGCTCCTGTTCCTCCTGTTCCTCCTCAGACGCCTACCGCCCAGTGCAGGAACTTTAGTGTTTTACAAGCTCTCTGTCACTCAGCTGCACTCCCAATAGTTTCTCTTCTTGTTGGTGGGGGGGATGAGGGGAGGTGGGGTCGAGACAGGATTTCTCTACATAACCCTGACTGTCCTGGAACAGACTCTGTAGATTAGGCTGTCATTGAACTCACAGAGATCTGCCCGCCTCTGCCTCCCAAGTGCTGGGACCAACGGTGTCTGTGACCACGTCCAGTCCAACAGTTTTACTTTTTTAGGTTTCTGAATAATTTTATTTCTAGTTTTGGTGTCAAAAAAAAAAAAAGTAGATGCTTATGTTTTACCCCAGGGGTGTCAAATTGCTCGGAAATATTTTTTAGAGTTTGGAGTATACCTGAGTAGTAGAATGTTTGCCTGGTATGGGTGAGACCTGGGTTCAATCCTAGCACCACACACACACAAAAACAGTTGTGTGTGTGTGTGTGTGTGTGTGTGTGTGTGTGTGTGTCCTGGGAACCAAGTCCAGGATCTCATACACGTTAGACAAGAACTCTGCCACTAAACTACAACCCCCCAGCCCTCTAATTTTAAAAGCCTTTTAAAACTATTATTTATCCCATGTACCTAAGGGGTGGAGCCACTCACATGCTGTAACTGAGTGTGGAGGTCAGAAGAGAACTTGCAGGAGTCGGCTCTCTTTCACTGTGTGGATCCCAGAGATCAAAATCAGGGTTGTTCTAGTTTTCTCTCTGTTGGGGTGGTAAACACCATGACCAAAGGTTTATTTAGCTTACACTTCCAGGGCCCGATGAATCTCTAAGGGACGTCAGCTCAAGGACTGAAGCAGAAGCCATGGAAGAACACAACTTACTGGTTCCTCACTGGCTCGTGCTCAGCTGGCTCTTTTACAGTCCAGTTACCTACCCAGGTATGGTATTGCCCATGGTGGCCTGCACCCTCCCACGTCAATCATCAATGAAGGCAATCTCTCCCAGATATGGCACAGGCCAGTCTGATCTGGGCAACTCTTCAGGTGAGGTTCCCTCTTTCCCTGCGACTCTGGGCCTTGTCTAGTTTACAATAAGAATGAACCAGGACACCCGCTGAGTCATCTCACCAGCCCCTCTAAAATACTTTCATGATAGAGTCATTCTGGAGTTAGGGAGAAACCTGGTGCTAGGGAAATTCCCAGGAATCCACGGGATGACCCCAGTTAAGACTCCTAGCAGTAGTGGAGAGGGAGCCTCCACTGGCCTTTCCCCTGTCATCAGATTGCTGACTACCCTAACTGTCATCATAGAGCCTTCATCCAGGAACTGACGGAAGCCGATGCAGACATCCACAGTCAGGTCACGCTCTGGGAGTTCAGTTGAGAGAGGGAGGAGGGAAGATATGAGCAAGGTGTGGGGGACTGGGACGACACCAACAGTTGTGGAACCTGCAGGGAACCAAACTAGGCCCCCTGCATGTAGGAGACAGGTGTGTAGCTTGGTCTGTGTGAGGGGTCCCTGGCAGTGGGACCAGGATCTATCCCTGGTGCATGAGCTGGCTTTTTGGAGCCCCTTCCCTATGGCAGGATGCCATGCTCAGCCTTAGTGCAGGGAGGAGGGGCTTGGTCCTGCCTCATCAGTATGTGCCAGGCTCTGTTGGCTCCCTATGGAAGGCCTTACTCTTTCTGAGGAGTGGATGGGGGGGGGTAGGCGGGGCTGGAGGAAAACTGGGGGAAAGGTGGGAGGAAGAATTGTGGTTGCTATGTAAAATAAATTTTAAAAAAAATTTTAAAAAAAGAAAAAGCAGCCGGGCAGTGGTGGTGCACGCCTTTAATCCCAGCACTCGGGAGGCAGAGGCAGGTGGATCTCTGCGAGTTCGAGGCCAGCCTGGTCTAGAAGAGCTAGTTCCAGGACAGGAACCAAAAAAGCTACGGAGAAACCCTGTCTCGAAAATCAAAAAAGAAAAAAAAGAAAAAGTACTTTTATACCAAATGTAGCGGCATAGTTCTGCTCTGGCACTTGGGAGACTGAGGCAGGATTAGTTTAAGATCACCCTGGGATACATAACAAGACCTTGACTCAAAAAAAAAATTACAGTAAAATTTGCATAGCATAAAATTTTCATAGGGCATGAGAAACTTCGAGAAATGGATAGTGGTGATAGCTGCATACAGATGCACATACCTAATATACACAACTGCATGCTAACACACGGTTAAAATGGAAACCTTCTAGGCTGCCGTTAACCAGCCACCTCCTGTCCCTTTCCACTGATGGCCCTTGTAATACTGTTCTACTTCCTATGGTTTTCCTATTCTAGGTACAGCTCAGCACCGGTTTTTTGAAGGACTGTCCCTTTACCTTGAATTGCCTTTGCACTTCTGTTGGAAATCGGCCGGCCACATATGTATGGCCTATTTCTGGACTCTATTCTTCCACTGATCTGTATTTATAGACTTTCTTCAGTATCAGCCTATCTAATTTCGAAAATCTTATAGTAACTTTTGAAACAAGATAGTATAAATCTAACCACTTCATTATTTTTTTAAATTGTGATGGCTAATAGTAAGTATTTTTAAGGCATTAGCTTGGGGTTTTTGTTGAACTCCTGACAGTGAGAGTGGGGTGTCTCTGACTCTTTTGCCTGCTGGTGGGACCTTCTTACGTCTACTGGGTTGCCTCCTCCAGCCTGGATATGAGGGTTTATGCCTGGTCTTATTGCATCTTGTTATACCATCAGTTGAAATTCCTGGGAGACCTGAAGGGAAATGGAGGAGCAGTGGCTCTGAGGGGAGGGGAGGAAGAAGGAGTCTGAGAAGAGGGGAGGGGGAAAGCTATGGTCAGGATGTATTGTATGAGAGAAAAATAAATTTTTAAAAAATTTATAAAAAGAAACCTAAATTTATTGTTTGTTTGTTTTCCGAGCCAGAGTTTCTCTGTAGCTTTTGGAGCCTGTCCTGGAACTTTCTCTGTAGACAAGGTTGGCCTCGAACTCACAGAGATCCTCCTGTCTCTGCCTCCTGAGTGCTGGGATTAAAGGCGTGTGCCACCTGACCTATACACCAAATATTGAAAGTGGTTAAAAAAAAAAAAAGTGAGGTGACTGAAGAGATGGCTCAGCTCTTAAGAGCACTGATTGCTGTTTCGGAGGACCCAGGTTCAATTCCAGCAACCACATGGCAGCTCACAGCTCCAAGATCTGACACCCTCACACATACATGCAGGCAAAACACTAACACAAAATGAATGAAAAAATGAATGAATGAATAAATAAATAAATAGTGAAAATATTGCAAAGTAAAAGAACCCTTCATGTCACAGTTTTAGTTTGTTTTGATTTGAGACAGAGTCTCTCTTTGTAGAGTAGGCTGGCCTTGAGTTTACAAAGATTTACTTGCCTCTGCCTTCTTAGTGCTGGGATTAAAGGTGTGCACCCCTGCCTGGCCTCGTGAGTGCTTTTTCACTTGGATGATGTGTCTTTGGTTTAATTTGGGATACGTTAGAATGATATTTCCTCTGTGTTTATAATAATCTTTGAAGAAACTGAAAATAAAATGCCTTCTTAATTTTTTTAGAAGGAAAAGAATATTGTTGAGATCATTTGTAAAGCAGTTGCTCAGCACTTGTGAGACCCCAGATTCAGTCCTCAGGATTGGTGGGGAACAAAAGCTGAGATCAATTTTCTCACCAGAAACATATATATATATATATGTTGGACAATAAACATACAGAGGGGGAGAGAGAGAAAGAGAGAAAGAGACTAATTTGATTTGGTAGTGTTATATGAATTTCCAAATAATGTGTTGTACAAAACAAATATAAAACTTATTTGGCAATTTTAGAAAACATTGCCAGAGACAACAATGATGGTTAAGAAAAGGGCCAGAAACCAGAAGTGGTAGCAGCATGAGACCTGGCAGCACTGAGAAGTAAACCTAGAGCTGGGGAGGAGCAAGCAGGAAGGGCAGGAGGTCAAGGTCTTCCTCAGCTAAGTAGTAAGTTCAAGCTGTAGCTTGGGCTATGCAAGAGCCTTTCTCAAAAAACCAAAGGGCAAAGGCACTTGGTGCCAAGCCTGCCAACTTGAATGGCTCGAGTTCAGTCTTAGGGGCTGAAGGCTCTTGAGAACTGACTTTTATAACTGTCCTCTGAGCTCTCCTTGAGCACATACACATGAGAAATAAATAAATAAAATAAAATAAGAGGGATTGAAAATAAACACAAACTCAGAATTACAGTTCCTATTCACTTAAGAATGAGGGCAGTTGCTGAATGTGGTAGTGCCTGCCGATACAAGAAGATCAGAAATTTAAGCCAGGCCTGGGATACATTGTTTTGTTTGGTTAGTTCTGTCTATCTGGTTTTTTTTGTCTAGCTGTTTCTTTGTTGAGATGGTCTCACTCTTGTAGCTAAAGCTGTCTTGAAATTCCCTATGTTGCCCAGGCTGGCCTCAAACTTGTAGTGTTCCTCCTGCCTCAGCCTCACAAATGCTAGGATTATGGGCAGGCACTACCATGCTCAGTTTTAATTACATTTTTTAAATTGGGGAGTGGGAACCAGGCAGGGGTAGCACATATCTTTAATCCCAGCACTTGAGAGGCAGAGAGAGGCAGACAGATCTCTGACTTTGAGGCCAGCCTGTTCTACAAAGTGAGATCCACGACAGCTAGGGATGTTACACAGAGAAACCCTGACAAAAAAAAGAAAAAAAATTAGGGGGGGGGGGGCTTGCAAAGTCTCACTAAGTAGTCCCAGCAGGCCTGATACTCACTTTGTAAGTCAGACTGGTTTGGAACTCAGAGGTCTTCCTGCCTCTGTCTTCCAAGTGCTGGGGTTGAAATCCTGCACTATATTGCACAGTGCATTTTTTTAATCTTATGGAACTATTTTTAAAAACGTATTTAGACGTTTTGCAATTTTATATGTTTGTGTGTGTGTGTGTGTAGTTTTGTTGTTATTTGTAACAGATGCTTGTTCTGTAGATATGATTGGCTTGGCTAGCCTCAAGCTTGAGACAATCGTATTGCCTCTGATTTCCAAGTGACACACTTTTTCAGTCCTCCTGCTGGTTAGTTGGTTCCAGGGCTGGAGAGATGGCTCAGCCATTAAGAGCACTGGTTTAAGTCTTCCAGAAGACCAGGGTTCAATATCCTGCACCCACATGACTGTTACAACCGTCTGTAACTCCAGTCCCAGGGGACTAATGCTTTTCTGGCCTTCCCGCCATGGCACACATATGGTATACAGACACATGCAGGCAAAAGACCCATATACAAAAAATAAAGTAAAATAATAACTTAAAACATTTTAATGATATAGTTCCTTTACCTGGGTTCCTAAATGACTACAAGGAACAAGAAGTATCTGCAGCCCTTACCTATGTTGTGATGTAGACTCACTGTGAGCAATTAATAAATGCCACTCGTAAGTTATTGAGGTTTGTGGATTTTTGTCTGCCAAAGTCAGTGCTTGCTCACTTGACACAGGAGGAAAACACAAAGAACTCTTATAACCAGTAAGACAAATGCATTGAGAAGCTTCAGGGATTTGAGGGGATATGAATGATGTAAAAACTTGGTGTGGAAGTTGTGTGTTGCTCACAGGTAATGTTTACTTAGCGTTTGTAAGGTTCTGGGTTTAATCTTCAGCATTATAAAATAACACACATACAAAGAGAGCCTGAGCACTCTTTGTCTGAGTGCTCAGAAGATTGAGAATCGGAAATTGACACGGGATGTTCATATATCCACTGTGTCCGTTGTAAGATGGTCTGTGATCCAAAATGAATGTCCCAGCCCAGCATGGTGATACATACAGTCTCAACTGTAATACCAGGGAGGCTAAAGTGGTAGGGCTACTCGAGCCCATGAGTCTGAAGCCAGCATGGGTATCAACATAGCAAGGCAGAATCTCAAGAAGCAAAATACAGTGCATCACCTGACTTCTGAAATCCCCATCTGCCTGTGAATCGAGGGCATCAGTGTTTGTTAAGGATCTCAAACTCCTAGCCAAAGCCAATAACCCGAGTGCATGGAATTGCTCCCCTAAGACGTGTCTTTTCTGCCTAAAGCCTGTACTTCCCTTGGGGGAAGGGGTGGCCTTGAATGTCTCCATCAGGATTGGCACTCAATACAGGGCTCCGGATCCAGGAATGACTCATATCCAGGAATTGCTCCATTGTGTTACGACCAAGTCCAGGATATATTCCTAAAACCCAGATCTTTTCCACCTTCCCCAGCGCTGCTTTCTGTTTTGTTCTAGGCTAGGGTGACTTCATGGTCAGTGAATCAAAGGTGTGGGGGGGGGGGCTACCTAGGGTTGTGTGCTGATCAAGGTGACCTCACCAGCCTGGCTAATCACGTGGTCTCTGGCCCACCAGCCTCCTCTCCACTCTGCTTCTTAGCTGAATTCCTACTTCATTCCTGCCTGACAAGCAGCCTCTTCAGAGCTTTCCAAGGACGTTGCTGTGCATGCATGTGTGCATGTGTGCACGTGTGCATAATATATGTGTATGTGATGTGTATGACCTTGTAGAGGACAGAGACTAACTCCAGTTGTCTTTTTCTATTGCTTTCCTCCTTGGTTTTTATTTATCTGCTTGTTTGTAAGACAGAATCACTCTGTGTAGTCCTAGTTGTTCTGGAACTCACTCTGTAGACCAGGCTGGCCTTAAACTCAGAGATCCACCTGCCTCTCTGCCTCCTGAGAGCTGGGATTAAAAGCGTGTGCCAGGGCCAGGCAGTGGTGGCACACGCCTTTAATCCCAGCACTCGGGAGACAGAGGCAGGCGGATCTTTGTGAGTTCGAGGCCAGCCTGGTCTACAAGAGCTAGTTCCAGGATAGGCTCCAAAGCTACAGAGAAACCCTGTCTTGAAAGACCAAAAAAAAAGAAGAAGAAGAAGAAGAAGAAGAAGAAGAAGAAGAAGAAGAAGAAGAAGGAGAAGGAGAAGGAGAAGGAGAAGGAGAAGGAGAAGGAGAAGGAGAAGGAGAAGAAGAAGGGAAGGGAAGGAAGGAAGGAAGGAAGGAAGGAAGGAAGGAAGGAAGGAAGGAAGGAAGGAAGGAAGGAAGGAAAGAAAGAAAGAAAGAAAGAAAGAAAGAAAGAAAGAAAGAAAGAAAGAAAAGAAAAGAAAAAAAGCGTGCGCCATCTCTGCCTGGATTTTTCTCCAGAACTTACTGTTGATAGCGGCAGCAAGCCCTGAGAACTCATCTGTCTCCATCCCTCCCCTAGCATGGGTGCTACAGGAGCTGGCCTCCCAGGTTTTGTGTGGGTGCTGGGGATCTGGGCTCAGGTCCTCATGCTTGCAGGTCCTGTTTCCCGAGTTACGTTCCCCTCAACAAACGTCCACAGTACACCTGTTAAAGTCTTGAAGGGTATCCTCCAGCCGCCCCCTCCCAAGGAGAGAGCCGAGCTGACGGTCCACAATACACATTCCTGTCTTTTTCTCCGCTAAATCCAAGAGCTCCTAATATTTTGCTATCATTCTCATAGGTTTCTAAAGCCTGCTCTTAATTATCCAAGTAGAAACAGTCCTTCTGGCCTTTCCAACCACCCTTGCATTCCAAAATCAATAATCAATGAATTGGTCCATCTGATTTGGGACCAACTCCTTCCAATATCCATGCTTCGAGACTTGGTTGAGGAAGATTTGTGAAATGGTACAACTGTTTCGGTGTTCGAGTCTCTCCCCAGACTCACTTGAAATGACTCCTCCCTCTTCAGAAAGGCCTGGTTGTCGATCTACTCAGGTTTCATCTCACAGCCTGTCCACTTCCCAGGCCCTTGGACTTGTACGGTATACGCTGGTAGCTGCATCTGAACCCGCCCTCCTCACAGCCACACTGACTCTGGCTCCTGGCTGCCATTACTACTGAGTCTAATGTCTATCATCTGTAGTCACTTTGGGGCCTGGCTTTGCTTGAGGACGTCCTTCTTGCCAGCTCTGTTCGGTTCTGTGAGAGCACTGGGAAGAAATTTTGCTGTGGCAGAACCAGCATTCCTAATAAAATACTTACAACACTTTTTTTTCATTTTTCTATACTGTAGGACTTATTTTTAGAAACTAGTTACCTGCCCAGCAGACTGTCATTCACAGATCACATGATTACCAGAGGTCATCTCTGTGTCACCTGACAGCAATTCTTGTCCCTCCCCTAAGTATGTTTGAGGGGGATCTTTCAGGGTTTTCCCTCAGATCTGTGATTATAACAAAACCTAAGCCCTGATCACAACTCTACTGAAAACTTGCCTTCAGCAATCCCCAAAGCCTTGTGATATCAACTGGTCTCCATCAGGTCTCAGTTCTCAGCCAGGTTGTTTCCTCTTCTGGGAGAACTACCCTTTCTGGTCCTGCTCAGCATCCCAACCCCCACACTACAGCAACGACATATCATGGGGCGGTAATGTGGGAGGAAAGGTGTCGGCCTGATGTGTCCCAGGTCCCCAAGGCAGCTGGTACAAGAACAGCCACAGAACTCTACTCGGGCTACAATTACCCCCCTTATCCCCATGCAGAAGCCTCGCCCATCCCTTTCCAAGGTACAGAACTAAGATCTGCCCCTCGTTGCAAGGTTCCTTTCTCAACTGTGGGCGTTTGTCCAAAATTAGCAATGCCCCAGGCATCATCTGAAGCCACTTCCTGAACCCTAGCAGGCTATTTCCAGATGGGGCTCTGTTGTTGAAAAAAAAAAAAGAGTTCACATCTCCAAAGTCAGGTTGGCCTTCAGAGCTTGGCTTTGAACAGAGCAGGCAGCATACTCTTTCCAAGTTTTCCAAGGCTTCAGGTCAAAACTGAGCCCAGGCAGCCTTCACGTGTCTATGCACCTGAGGGTCGTCAGGAACCTAGGCGAAAAGTACCACAATTTGCATACCGTCACAGCCCCACACAGGCTCTCCCAGAAAATAATGGGTAGGCCCTGGGGTAGTTCCCAGCTTGCCACTGAAAGAGAAGAAAGTGCTTTTGGTTGATTCCTTTCAAATTACAATCCACAGTGCCCACCAGCTGTGCAAGCTCCAATTTACAGTTTCAAAGATTTCTGGGCCACAGAAGAGCTTTCTGTCCTGACTCTAAATAGAAGAACTACCAGCAACCCCCACCCTATGTGCAGGCCCAGAAACCGTGCTGGAATGTGGCTCTAAGAGAATCACTAACTGAAGATTGTCGTGCCTCCCCCCCCCACCCCACCCCCCGCCACAGTAGCCTCAGACCAGGTTCCTTTTCTGTGCCATCTCTGGGGTCTCGGCCACCCAAACTTTGCACCTGTGGTGCTTGTTATCTAGCAGATTTCATCAGGAAAATTCCAGATGCCCGGGCAGCCAGGCTTCAGTGGAAGTCCATGACCCAGTATCACGGGGTGTCTGCCCCTGACCCAACCCCGAGTCAGTGTTGGACCTCTGGGTGAACGGGGTCATTTCTCCCCACGTGAATCTGAGTCCTGACCCCTACTGTAGTCGGGAGGCCCTCCAGAACCCTGTTTATCTTCCCCCTGGCTCCAGAGTTAGTAACCAGGGAAAGTCTCTCCTTCCTGGGTACTGAGGTCATGGCCTTCTAAATGCCAGGAGTCTTAGAGTGGAACTCTAGTTTATGGAAAGAGGCCAAGAATCTGGACAAGTTAGTGCTCTAGGAACAACCACTTGCAGGGAAATACTCTGGAAGAAACTTGCCCTGGAAAAGTGACTCAGGTCAGGGACTTTTGGGGGTGGAGTGATCTGGGAAATCCAATTACCACAGGGACCTTTAGATGTTAAAGTACACTAAGTACCCACACTTCCTCAGATGGGCTTATCTGTTATTCTCCCTTGACAATTAAAACTGGTCCCCAAAAAAATGGTGTAGTTCAAGACTGCATAAACAAAGAGTTGGAAACAAGTCATGTTGTCTACAAGAGTTCCTCAACACTAATGTACTGAATCATGCCACACACGGACTCAACAACTCTCCCACCTCAAACACCAGCCAACACACACACACACAACCTCAAACACCAGCACACGTACAAATCCCACAGATACACACCCTACCTCTAATACCACAGGCGCACACACACACTCAACCTTAAACACCAGGCACACATGTAAAAGGAAAAGGATTTTTAAAGGATTTTATAGCTTGTGTTTCACAAAATGTACCAAAGGTGGTTGTGAGCAAAAAGCCAGCAGCCTAATCCGATTCGTCTTCCTGATTTCGTTTCAATCCGACTGCATGGTTTTCTCTTTGCTTTGCTCATTTAGAAGGGGATACTGAGATCTTTTCAACAAGGATTCCTCAAATATCTCATCAGGGGAAATGGGACTAACAAACCACCCCTCGCCAGAGGAACTCCAGACACGCACTGAAAACGGGAGACAGCAGGAGAGTCAGATAATTGATGTAGTGCACGGCTAGACAGTCTAGCAGCTGAGCCCACCGCGCAGGAGCAAAGAGCGCAGGTTACCAAGTCCAGCACGGGACACGCCAACCGGCGCAGAAAAGGGTCCGAAGCGCGCGAGTAATCCCCCAGTCTCACCCCACCCGGTCCAGATCCCAGGTCCTCACAAGCTCCACCCCGGAAGAGCCAATCGACACACAAACCTGCCTCGCTCAGCTGCCCAGCTCCGCCCCGTCGCAGCTCCACCCCGTCCCGCCTCGCTACCGCCCGATCCCAGCCCCGCCGTTCCCGAGCAGCCGAGTGTCTCGTGACCACGGGCGTATCCCAGACGGCCTGAGATCGACGCTGTCTATGACCAGTTCCTCCTCAGTTCTGAACCGCCCTTATCCCATGGCGCCGGAGGTCCCCCGGGTAAACGTGAAGTATCGTCTGCTCCTGATCTCAAGCCTGGGTGAACAGGGTCAGATTCCCTCTCGTGAATCTAAAGAAGCCCTGGTCCTTTAGGGGCTCTGAGGAGTTACTCCCCAGACCACCACCTCCCGAGTTCTGACAGATTCGCTGGAGCTTCAGAAAGTGGGCCTTCTGATAGAAGGAGTATTTGGATCTGGGGATTCAGGGGAGGAGAAGGACTGGGCCTGGGGACTCAGGTGAGGGGTAGGGGTTGGCCTGGGGACTCAGGGACGAGCCTGCTGGAATAGCTCTGCCTTCCCTACCGCGGGTCTGAAGACATAGGCCCATCTGTATCTCTCTGCCATGGGGGCCCTGGAGGCCGTCTTTTTGACGTTGGCTGCAGGCCTGAGCACTGCCAGCCCACCTAACATCTTGCTGTTCTTTGCTGATGACCTGGGCTATGGGGACCTAGGCTCTTATGGGCACCCCAGTTCCACCACCCCCAACCTGGATCAGCTGGCTGCAGGGGGAATGCGGTTCACAGATTTCTATGTGCCTGTCTCTCTGTGCACACCATCTCGGTGAGTGAGGGACCTTCCCCCCTCCCCTCCCCCTTGCCCATCCCACTTGGGTCTTTCTGTGGGTGGATCCACACTTGTCCCTGGCCTCTCTGTGTTCCTCCTTGTGGGTCTCACAGAGTATGGGTTATGTGGCTTGTACTACAGGGCTGCTCTCCTGACTGGCCGGCTCCCAGTTCGATCAGGAATGTACCCCGGAGTTCTGGGGCCCAGCTCCCAAGGGGGCCTGCCCCTGGAGGAGGTGACCCTGGCTGAGATCCTGGCTGCTCGAGGCTATCTTACCGGGATGGCTGGCAAGTGGCATCTTGGAGTGGGGCCAGAAGGGGCCTTCCTGCCCCCACATCAAGGCTTCCATCGATTCCTAGGCATCCCGTATTCCCATGACCAGGTACAAACCTTACCTGGGCCCTCCTCTGCCCTCCCCCCCGCAAATCTTCTTATCAATGTTCCCTAACCCATAGCCAGATCTCCCTCACTGGAACTGTTTCCCTAGGGTCCCTGTCAGAACCTAACCTGCTTCCCACCAGACACCCCCTGCAAGGGTGGTTGTGACCAAGGCCTGGTTCCCATCCCATTGCTGGCCAACCTGTCTGTGGAGGCCCAGCCCCCTTGGCTGCCTGGACTCGAGGCTCGTTATGTGTCTTTCGCTCGAGACCTCATGGCTGATGCCCAGCGCCAGGGCCGACCATTCTTCCTGTACTACGCTTCCCACGTGAGTGACCCTGGCCTCACCCTCCTGGCTGCCCAAGACTGTGCTCAGTGCTGACTCCGCTCTCTGCCCCCAGCACACCCACTACCCCCAGTTCAGTGGACAAAGCTTCACAGAGAGCTCAGGCCGTGGGCCTTTTGGGGACTCCTTGATGGAGCTGGACGCAGCTGTAGGGGCCTTGATGACAACTGTGGGAGACCTGGGTCTGCTCGGAGAGACACTGGTCATCTTCACTGCAGATAATGGGTACGAGCCAGAGCAGGGGATGCACATTGCCTGATCATAGGTGAGGATTCCAGGGTCCATCCACGCTAGCTGTTTGTTGAAGACTATTACAAAAGGCTCTTAAGAGAAATGCTAATCTTGTTACAGTAATCCATGGGTCACAGAATGGGGACCTCTGGGGACCACAGGTACACAGAGTTGCTGGTCTTGGTAGGAAAAGGAGGAAACAGACATATAACAGTCATTCTTGGCAAGATTTATAACTTTAAAATATGGGGCTGGTGGTCACCAGTGGTGGGTGAGGGCCCTTGGCCCCCTCACTACTGATAACTTCCTTGTTTGTCCTAGTCCCGAGTTGATGCGTATGTCCAGAGGTGGCTGCTCTGGCCTCCTGAGATGTGGGAAAGGAACAACTTATGAAGGTGGTGTCCGAGAACCTGCCTTGGCCTTCTGGCCAGGCCACATTAAGCCTGGTCAGTCCTCTGGCCCTCTTTTTGTAGACCCTTGACCCCATCTCCACAGCCTTGATGGTAAACTGAGTGACCAAACAGCCATCTGTCCACAGGTGTAACCCATGAGCTGGCCAGTTCTCTGGACCTGCTGCCTACCCTGGCAGCCCTGACTGGAGCTCCACTGCCCAATGTCACCTTGGATGGTGTTGACATCAGCTCCTTGCTGCTAGGCACAGGCAAGGTAGGGCCGATAATCCCTTGATCCCAACTCCACTACTCCATACTGCTCCTCCTTTAGGTATGAATCTGGGCGGTGGCGGAGGAGAGTCCATGCCTCATGTCTCCTTTGATGAGTGTGGTCTCTGAGTGCCACTTCTCAAGTTCCTGGGTGGGCCAAAAGGGGGCCACTACCATTGCCTTACACAAGAGCTCTTAGAGATCTTTCCTACCCTGTGACCCTGACTTTCCCTCAGAGCCAACGGAAGTCTGTCTTCTTCTACCCGCCCTACCCAAACGAGATTCATGGAGTCTTTGCTGTGCGGAGTGGGAAATACAAGGCTCATTTCTTCACTCAGGGTAACTCTCTCTCCCTGGCTTCCTCTCCCCAAGCCTGCTGGCCCCTAGCTGCTCTATCCTCTGCCCCTTCTTGTATAAAAAGCTGGCCCCCTCCCCAGGCTCTGCCCACAGCGACACCACTTTCGATCCTGCCTGTCACGCTGCCAGCCCTCTCACTGCTCATGATCCCCCGCTCCTCTATGACTTGTCTGAGGACCCTGGTGAGAACTACAATCTTTTGGAAAATATGGAAGAGGTCTCCCCAGAAGTTCTACAGGCTCTGAAACACCTCAAGCTGCTCAAGGCCCAGTACGATGCAACTGTGACCTTCAGCCCCAGCCAGATAGCCAAGGGTGAGGACCCTGCCCTGCAGATCTGCTGTCAGCCGAGCTGCACTCCCCACCCAGCCTGCTGCCACTGCCCAGACTCCCAGTCCTAAGGTCCTGGAGAAAATCACAGGGGTCCCCCAAGGGGTAACCCAGGATCCCCTAACCGTATCCTGAGTGTGTGATGGTTCACCAGAAGAAGGGCAGGGGCAAGTGTGTAGTTTGTATCTGGTGGTGTAATAACATCAGCTGAGACTTGCAGGTGTGCTAATTCATCTAGTCCTTGTGGTAACTCTGAGATCAGTGCTATTCTCCTGTGCTACAAATGGGGAAACTGAGGCATGGGGAAAATCTCATGGACCTGTCCAAGTCCAATGTCACCTTACTAGAAAGAACTTGCTCTAGGATTTGAACCCGGGCATCCAGGGTCTGAAATTTGCCCTGCCCTGGTGATCTGCACGTGTCCATCACTGAAGCAATGGACGTGTCTGTTCACAGAAGCCAGTAACGCATTCAGGTGCCAGGAACTGTGAGGGAAGGGTGGTGAGGGCATGCTATCCAGGAGACCCTAAAAGTGCCCAATCCTTGGAACATAGGTTTTCCTCAAGAAGCATTGTTAGAGGCACTGCAGCTGGCCACCTTGGGTCTTACAAGAAATCTGTCATCCGGAATTAGGTGATAAACTGCCCATTCCAGATAGAGTTAAGGAATTGGGGGCCCTGCTAGATCCCAAGAAGGAACATGAGCAGCTCCTGAGACAGCCTCCTGGGGCTCGCCTGCCTCCCCAGCTCTGCATTCCTCCATTGTGCATACTTCAAGTCTCCTCATCCCATCTAGTTTTCTACAAAGTAATCTTTAAAAAAAAAAAAATCTGTCAGGGGCCATTGAGATGACTCTGTTAGTAAAAATGCTTTCTCTGTGAGCCTGGCAACCTGAGTTCAATCCCCAGGAACTCACGTGAAAAAGCCTGATAAAAGGGGCCCCACACCTATAATCCCAGCATTCTCAGGGAAGATAAGAAGAAAGGAGGATTGCCCAGAATCTTGTATGCCAGCTAACCTAGAGTATGCAGAATGGTAGAAACAAGGGATATCCCGCCTCAGCAAGATAGGAAGAGAACCAGATCCCCAAAGTTGTGCCCTGACCTCGGTACATACTCTGTGGCCCACACATGTCTGAACTTACATACATCACACTCACATGAGTAACAATAATACTAATAATAAATGTCAAAAAAAAGAAGTCTATTGGGTTGGAGTCCACCATATTCAAATTCCAAACTCGTTCAGTGACCCACCATTCCCTCAGGCCCTCTGCGAGCTGGCCTGGCTGTTCTTTCCTATGGCACTGTTCTGCCTCAGATGTTAGCTTCTGTAGAAAGAGACCTTTGGGCTGTGTTTGTATGGCAGGGTGTGCTGTGCATCCCAAGTGCCCCTCAGCACTGGTCACCTCAGAACAGAAGCCTCAGGGTGTCCCTGTATCACTAGCACTATTTCTACTGTTTTCAATGGGGACAGACTTCCAGGAGTCAGGCACACAGCCTCTCTCCTTCAAGGTGGTGAGCAGTCTGAGCTGGTTACATTTCAGTGATTGGTCCAGGAGTGCCATGTGACTAGGGGTCCTGGTAGTGAAAGGTTGGAGTGATCTGGGTGAGAACCTAACTTTAGCAATGCTGCTGGCCCTGGACGGAACCAGGCGATTGTTAAGCCAGTGTCTCCAGCTGCCCTGCCTGGAGAGCATCAAAAGTACTTGCAGCTGATGTGGCCTGGTCCGAATGAGGTCTGAATGGAGTATACGGGACCCACTTTGCGGGGAAAGGACACCCTGTGTTTGCTTGTGGAAAGCTCTTCCACAACTCCATTTTCCATAGAACTCTTCCATAACCTCTTATCTGGCTAAGAAGCTACACTGACCACACTCCAAGATCTGCTGCATCCCAGGCTATGCACACAAGGTAGAGGTTTTTCTGCAGGTACCCAGCAGGAATTTATCTAAGAGGAGGGCTGGTGTCAGATGATCGATACCGCAGTTTGAGGTGAAGAGAGAACTGAAACGTGGGTCACCCATACGTCACATGAAAAACAACAACAACCTGTCCCCCCCACCAAAACCAGTCCCTGTCAGCACCTGAGTACAACCTTGGGGAAGAACCTCTGCTCCATTCTTTCACCAGCATAGAGTGTATTTTAATGCTTATCCCATCATATTTACTACACTGTAGTGCTGGAGCAAGGTGTGCTCAAATATAAAGATGATCTCAACACGGTGACATCAGGCACATGTGAGATTTCCATGCCGTAGAAACCATTGGCTCTTGCAGAGTGCAGCATGTGGGTATTGCCTCGACAGGCAAAAGGAGACCTGAGTATTCTACAGACTGAACAAGAGGTGGCATGAGACATGTATATAATAAAGCAGTCAGCGGCCACACACTCAGGATTTTCATACTTCCTTATATCATTCTGTAATGTACATTTCAATAAAACCAGTAGCCACCCCCCAAAGCAATACTGGTCATATTAATATGAGAGCATAATTGTGGGGTAGGAGTTAGCCAGACACACTAACAGCTAAACTCTGTCTTTGTTATATTCGTAGACATGCATAAATGCTTGTTTTTCACCATTTTAGCCTAATGCAACATCTGCTTACAGAGGCACATCTGTGTGTACTTACATGTGCCCACACAAATATGCAGGTATACCGATACATATGCACATGTGTTTAGACACATGTGTGCACACATCCACACCGGCATAGCATGGGTCTTTGTGCAGATACGTGCATACAGTAGCAGGTATATTCACACATGGATGATATGGGCAAGCATATACACATGCACTTGAATATATACATACGTTTATACATGCACTCATAAACAGTTTTTATGGCCTCCAGATGCTGTCCCCATGTGATTTTGATTTCATAATGTTTTCTGTGCAGTGCTGTGGCAAGGTGCCATCAAAGGATTTCTATCTTTCTTGTTACTATACTGTTGATATGGGGAGGGGGGGAAGCCAGCACCTCTCCCTAGGAGCCTAAGTATTGTCCCTGGCCTAGCTGTCCTTGCCTATGCATTTTCCCAAGTGACCAGAAGGGGGAGTAAAAGGGAATGTTTCATGGACTAATGTTTTTGATTCAATTCACCTCTTCCCCCAATGTTCCTAATTACAAATGTAGTTTTCAAGGAGGGCACAAGTCACTGGGCTGACTCCATTTTGTCCCTCTCTGGCTCTGTTTTTGACCTCTTTAACTTTCTTCTCCCCTGAGTCAGTGTTTCCCACTTCATGCTGGGGATGACAGTACTGGTTAGAACTGCTTGATACACATCTTTCTATCCAGGGATTCGAACCACCCACAAAGCAACAGCTGAGCTTTGCAAGACAGATCATCCCTCAAATGAGGGCGACTACCTAGGATGGCAAGGTTGCACCATGGAGAATGAGCAATCGTCTGGAAACCAGATTGCCCTTAAGTAATGACAGTGTTGACTTCTGCAGAATCCCTTGGAGAACAAGAACTGAAAAAATGACCTGACCAAGATTGCCTTGCCAGAGACCTGCTTCGGCAGGGGGTTCCCAAAGAGGATGTGTGGAGTGTCGGGGGGCAGGGGGAGGCTCTGAGGAGAGGAAGACAGACACGGTCTGAAGGTGAATCAGGTTGGCTGCCTGCGATCTTTAATTGCGAAAAGATTACACCTTTCATACTGTGTAGCTTCACATAGGACTGAAGGAGAGACAAGGGGCACGTGAGCTGGGGTGTGGCTTGAGATCAGGAGGCCCCAGTCCTATGTTTTTATGAAGGGCCACAAGTTTCTCTTGTGGAACTAGATATAGGAATGACTGCTTTATCAAGCAGGAAGTTTTCTCAAGTCTGCAAGGGAATGGAGATCCTGATCCAAATGCCTGGCCTTGGGAAAAAGACTTCTGGGGAGCAGACATTACACTACAGTTTCTTAGTCTTACTCTACTGGCTTGTTCCCCTCATACAAAAGGGAAAGTCTTACTCTCCTCCCATTATACCGCACCGTTCTGATTTCTCTGTATTTATTAACTGAACAGTAGCCCTTAATGGCCTCCAGCTCTGGATCTGAGCTGTAGGCAGTTCATCCTTGGGATCAGGTGTGTCTAGTAAATCTCTAACTTGCCTGCACTTGGTGTTATTAGGAAGGCACAAAGGGATTCCTGGTTCCGTGATTGTGGGGATTTTTTTTCCGATGAATTATTTTGTTCAGAGGCTACCATTGTGCACATTTTTATCCTTTTACCAAAGCCCACACAAAATTTCCCAAAGGAAAAGGGATCAGTATTGAGAATCGTTATAAATGAAAGTAAACTGTGCTGGAGAAGTGTGGTCTGCAATGCTGAAATGCTGGAACCTTGTCAAGTAGCAATGGTCGTCGTCATGTGGTCCACGCCACAAGATCATCTAGATGCTCTCGGTTATGAAAACTCTCAACCCTGATCCCATCTATTGCCCCCCCCCTTTTTTTGGTTTTTTTCAAGACAGGGTTTCTCTGTAGCTTTGGAGCCTGTCCTAGAACTAGCTCTTGTAGACCAGGCTGGCCTCGAACTCACAGAGATCCACCTGCCTCTTTTTCCCCCGAGGGCTGGGATTAAAGGCATGCGCCACCACGGCCTGGCTTTTTTTATTTGTGTTTTGGAATGGCTGGCCTAGTGCTGTTGGTTCTCCTCGAACTAGATACTTTTGCTAGTTACAATGTATCATCATCAGAACAAACAGGACACACTCGGTAGCCTCATTCCAGGAAGGGAGTGATACCATAGCCAACCATCATTCTCTGCAGAGCTAAAATATTTAACCCGAGAGGTTTCAGCACTCATCTTACCCTTGTTTCACCATGAACACACTCCTTTTAGGAGCCAAGAAACAGTGGAGGAAGAGGACTTTGTATTTTTAGTCTCCTTTGCTCTTCCTTCTTTTTTTTTTCCTTTTTTTTTTTTTGTTGTTGTTGTTGTTGTTGGTTTTTCGAGACAGGGTTTCTCTGTGGCTTTGGAGCCTGTCCTGGAACCAGCTCTTGTAGATCAGGCTGGTCTCGAACTCACAGAGATCCACCTGCCTCTACCTCCCAAGTGCTGGGATTAAAGGCATGCGCCACCACCGCCCGGCTCTTCCTTCTTTTGACCCCAATATCTGCCCAGTAAATAATAAATTCCCTTTTAGAAGTTTCTACTGGAGGCCAGGGGGTGGCTGCGCACGCCTTTAATTCCAGCACTTGGGAGGCAGAACTAGGCAGATCTGTATAAATTCGAGGCCATCCTGGTCTACAAGAGCTAGTTCCAGGACAGGCTCCAAAGCTACAGAGAAAACCTGTCTCGAAAAAACAAACAAACAAAAAAAGAACAAAAACAAAAAACAAAGTACTTGGGAGGTAGAGGCAGGTGGATCTCTGTGGGTTCAAGACCAGCCTCGTCTACAGAGTGAATTCAGGACAGTCAGGACTGTCCCACAGAGAAACCCTGTCTTGAGAAAAAAAAAAAGAAGAGGAAGGGCCATTCTAAGGAAGGAGCTTTATCTGGACAGTAAGACCCTTTGTACTGCTCCTAAATAAATAAGGCTCTTAACTGAGACCATCCCAGTATGAGCTGAGGTGAGGCTTCCAGTCAAGACAAGGCCATTCCCCTCTCAAAATCAAAGCAGTTACAGTTACCTGCATGGGTTGAGACTCTCAGGAGACAGGTCCTTCTAATATTCCATTGCGGAAGAGGAGAGTCACTATTGTTTATTTACAAGGTGTCCTGGTAAGTTGTTTGTTTTGTTGTTTTTTTTGTTTTGTTTTGTTTTGTTTTGTTTTGTTTTTTTGTCAGCTGACAGAAGCTGGAGTCATTTGGGAAGTGAGAATCTCAATTGAGATCGCCTCCATCAGATCGGCCTGTAGGCAAGTCTGTGTGCATTTTCCTGCTTGATGGCCTATGTGGGTGGTTCCAGGCTATCAGGGGTGGGCAGTGACACCCCTGGGCAGTTGCACTGGGTTGTATAAGCAGCTGAGCAAGCCAGGAAGTAGCCTTCTTCCATGGTTCTGCCTCCGTTCTTGCCCTGACTTTCTTTCAGGATGGACTGTGGTATGGAAGTGGGTTTGGTCATGGTTTTTTACCACAGCAATAGTAACCCTAATGAAGATACAAAATGGCCCACATGTAAGAAGATTGGAGCCCAAAATCTCAAGTAAGCCTCCAGAGGGTAAGGTTTAGTGCTACTTACAGGATAAACAGGGTGGTCTGAGGCCTGGTGGGAAAACACAGGGAAGCACTCAGCAGACTGTTCATTTCATAGGACCCCTGTTCATGAATGCAGCCTTGGTGAGTGAGGGGTTTTTTTGTTTTCTTTTTTTGTTGTTTTTGTTTTTGGCCTTCTGATGTCAGAAGACCCCCCCATGGAAGAACGATGCTTTTAATGTGTTTGAGTTCCTAAAAGACAACTCAAGTGACCATTACAAAGTGTGTAGAGTTGGTGGTGGTGATGCAATCACCTTAATCCCAGCACTCAGGAGGCAGAGGCAGGCGGACCTCTGTGAATTCAAGCCCAGCCTGGTCTACAGAGCTAGTGCCAGGACAGGCTCCAAAGGTACATAGAGAAACCCTTTCTGGAAAAAACAGCAACAACAACAATAACAACAAACAAAGTGTGTAGAAACATACTGCTCAGCTGAGCAACCTCTAAATTTTTGATAAGTGAAATCAATGTGTTTACTCAGCCTTTCTCTTGGCTTCAACTTTTAAAGTTTCCTCTCAGCAGTTTTCAACTCATAATTTCTAACATACGATGTATTATGATTCTTCATATCTCCTAATAGTATAATGTTTTCATTATGAAATATTTACATTTTTTCATATCTTCTTAATATCGCAATTATGTAAATATATCTAAATTCAGTAAATCCTGTTGCTCAGGTAGTTAGATTATTTGTATGCTTTTTGTTTTGTTTTTGTTGTTTCCATTTGTATTTCTAGGAGTTGGGACCCAGGACTTCATGCCGGGAGGCACTCGTTCCACCAGTGGGGCACTCTAGCCTACGTTCAGTACCTTAAATGAGGATACAAATGAACAAATCTTGTGCTCTGTGGGAAACTTTGTATTGGGTGTTTCCGTTGACCTAGGTTTCCAAGTTAAAGCACCAGAGTCAGTCGTACTCCGCAGAGCTCTGGGGCTTTTGCATCAAAGCAGGTGCTGCTGACCTAGGTTTCCAAGTTAAAGCACCAGAGTCAGTCGTACTCCGCAGAGCTCTGGGGCTTTTGCATCAAAGCAGGTGCTGCACTGTCTGGAGGACCTACGGCATTGCAACACCAAGGAAGGGAAGCAGGTGACCAAGGCCCAGGGCTCCTAATGCCCAGGTGGATGGTTACTGGGCAACAAGCAGGGAAGGGCAGCAGGTGCACACAGAACACTGGTAGTAGCAGGGGAGGGGAGGGGGTTGGAGAGGGTTGCAGGTAGGTCGGACTGAGGTCTAAAAGGAATCGCTGCAGCATTTAAGGACAGTGATCTGCCCAGGTGGATGCAGGTGCCAGGATGACAGGGAACCCCAAGGAAGCTGGGTTTTGTACAAAGGCCCAGGAGGAAACCCAAGGCAATTTGATCCAAGTTGAGAAGGTGGGGACAATAGACAGAGGAATCTGGTTTATCCTCAGCCCTGAAGTTTAGGTGACTTGAGGGGGGAGGGGGAAATATGTGAGCAGAGAACATAAATGGATATAGGGGGTGGGGCAGTCTCTTGTAAATTAAAACTTCAGTTCAAAGTGTGTCTGGTGTCCCCCGAGCAGCCACAGGGTCCTTTCCAAGTAACAGTGACTAGTTATTGGGGTGACTCTATGGGAGTGATTGGGAGGTCAGCTGGAGCTGTGAGTTCATGCACAGCACCGTACGTGGATCTACCCTCACGGTCAGTTCCATGGGCAACACAAAGCTATTACCAGTAACCTGGGTATTTTCAGGCTCTTGACATCTTAGTGGAGAAACTGAAATAAGCACACACATTATAAGCCAGGTAATTTTATTCAAAGCAAAGCCATAGTACAGGTCAGATATGCTGTCAAGCGTGACTGCAGGCCACATGAATAGGTTGTGGCCTACAGGCTTCTTCTATGGAGACTAAAGGAAGTAGGAGATACTATTGGCTTCATTTGTGTGGTTCTATATTTTGAAGGGCAGGCTTGGAATACATAAACCCCTTGTCCAGTGCACATGCCTCTTCCTGTAATGCATCTTGTTTTAATCACATGCATGCCCAACTATGCATAGGTACAAAATGGTAAATATGGAATTCTCCCTAAATGTTCACCTACAGAACAATTTGCCTTAAAGCACATGTATCCCAAGCCAATGAACACCAAATCAGCCTCCCTAGTCTCACACTGAATGTTAGGAAGGAGAAACTTATTCCGCTTTTCAGAGTGGCACGTACGTGCATCTCAACGCAGGTGGAGGTCCCAGGTTGCTAACAAGTTCCTAGATTCATTGTTTGAAGAGGGATGTATGTGCATAGTGCATGCAGGTAAGGATCCCAGGCTGCCAAGGGCATTATTAGAAGAGAGATAAGGCCCAAACCAAGTAGAGTCCCAGGTTGCTAAGCTATTCCCTATGCTTGCTGGTCTTAAAGCCAGAAAAAACCCCCGGACAGAGCAGGGCTTGTGGGGCAGCCGCAGCTGGAGAGGAAACAGCAAGAACACAGAACTGGAAGTGAAATGGTCTGGAGGCCATGCCTCCATCACCCAGCACAGGGGTACAGGTTTCATGCTACCCCCAAGCGGCTGTCTGCCTCTTTATAGCATTGCTAAGTAGCAGAAAGGGATTTACAAATCTTCTTGAACGTGTGGGATGCCCCGGCATACTAGCTAAAAGGTGACAACTCCACAGTCTTCGTCCCTGATCTTCATACAGATTGTGAATAGTTTTTTGTTTGCTGACACACTGAAGTTAACATTTAAGTCAAGATGATTTTGATGGTTACTGCTCTTTGTGGAGTCAGGATCACATCTCGTCCTGCCCCAGCCTCCAGTGTTCTCGGATTGTAAGTTTGTGCTACCATGGCCAGCTGAGAGCTGATGTTTATGTAGCAAATGGTCAAGACGTCCCTTTGATCACTCCTTCATTCAGAACCTTCACCCGGGATCTTGCTACAGTACTGCTAGAGGTCAGAGGGCACAGACCTACCCTCGGGGGCTACCAGCTGTCATACTGACACTCCTCTGGGGTTGGAGTCACTTAGGAGTCCCAGGAGAGAATCTCGGTGAGGATATATAATCACCTACAGGCTACAGGCATGTTTAAAAAAAAAACCAAAAAAAAAAGTCATCTACTTTCTTCTTTCTGAGTAAGACTTTTAAAAAATACTAGTTTGAAGACCCACAGGCATTGTTTCTCAAGTTGTTCATGGTGCACACACACACATAACACCCCCACACACACACACACAATGATCTGGATCATGCCTCTCCTCTTACCCCAATGGGAAAGACACAGGGTCTGTGGCCAGTGCCTCCTTTAAGGCCTTGGCTATCTCTGCAGGAAATGAAGCGTGTTTGGAGAAGACATCTGTGAGGACCTCCGAACGCCACCTCCAACACGGCTCTAGCACAGCGCGCAGTGACCCACCCTCAGCAGGGCTTCAGGACGTACTAAAGACGTCTCCCAGTTCCCATAACCCCCTCACCCTGGACCCTCCGTTTCCATTTGCCACAGGCAGGGACCTGAGACTTAGACCTCCCCACCTGGGCACCACCTTAAAAACAGCCAGGGTCACACCAAGCAGAGTTTATTGAGGCCGTGGGCGGGGCCCACGTACACAGCAGGTGGCGTATGCAGGGCAGATACTCACTCGCTGGACTGCAGGGGTGTTAGCGGCAAAGCAGATGACCTGTTGGGAGCACCCTTTAGGGTGCCCTCCTCCTAGCAGCATTGGGGGCTTTGGGTGAGCATCAAGAACCACCTCATTGCCCGAAGGTTCTCTTAGAAACCCCTCCCTCTTTCCCCTGAGCTCCTTGTGGTTGGGGCTAGGGTCCCCCTTCCTGCGATCAAAGACGGGATGATCCCTTGAGATTCACTATAAAAATTAAAATTCATTTATAAATCACAGGAGACGGGCGGGAGGGAACCATGAGGGACCTGACTTCATCAGTTACCTTGAGCCTACTCCCTTCCCTCAAGTTCTACCTCCAAAAGAGAGAGCAAAGAGCGAGGTCTACAGGCACAGAAAGAGGTTGGGAGACAGAGGGAAGGTAGTTGGAGGAACGGGACAAAGGAGGATACGAGAGAAAAGATGCTTCAGAAGAAAGGTATGGCTGCTGAGGCTCCTCTCCCCAACAGCTCCCGAAAAGCCATGACCTGGGGATAAAGGATAAGAGTTCCCAGCCCGGAGACTCCCACAAAGTAAGGTTCCAAAATGTCCCCAATCCAGTCCTTGCTCAAGCCACGGTGGCCTTGAGATACCCAGAGCTGTGTAGACGGGAGCTGAGGGAGGTGGCTGCTACTCCAGGTAGATATCCTCTGTGGGGCAGGCAAATGCCAGGTGCTCCTGGTAGTACTCCAGGAAAGCCCGGCTGCAAAGAGGGAGAGGACCGTGCTCAGCCCAGAGCTCCTCCTAGTTCTTCCCCGCCATGCACTACTGTCGTCGCTAGCAACCATGTCCCCACAGCACCCTTTCTAGCAACCTGCACCCATGCCTCTCCCATGCACCTGAGCCCTTCCATGCCCTGTATCCTCCCTCCCTGGGCTCCAGCTCCATCTTCCCACTCACCCCACGCTCTGCGCCACTGGTCTCATAGACTCCTGGGACACAAAGACGTGGCAGGCAAAGCGGCTTAGCAGCGGGTGTTTGGTGATGAAGCCAAAATAGCTGGGGAGACATTGACAAAGGAAGTGTCATGGCAATGACCTAGCCCTGGGCACGCCATTAGTACTCAGAGCAACTGCGATCCAGGCGAGCAGCTTGAGACTCCAGATCCCACCCCACCCCCAAACTGTGACCAGTCAGATGCACTGCCCGTATCTAACAGATGCTAATAAAGCTTTTATATTAATTCACACGCATTAGCCCTGTGAGGTAGGTGTACCATAGTGACTAAGCATAGAGAGTGTTAGTGTCTTGCCAAAGGGTACACAGTCAGTCTGTGGCAGCACTGAGGTAAGGGAGGCAGTCTGTGATCTGAATACCTAACACCCCGTAATCCCTAACCTTATACAAACATGGTGTGCTCTGTTACTTACTCCTCAGCCAACACCAATTCATAGTCATGCAAATTAACCATCCACCCATTCCAATCTTCCTTACAGTGGAACCGGGATGGATTCTGATTCACTCCTGTAGAGCTGCAGCTGGATCAGTGTCTAGACTGACTGGCATGGATTGGGCACCATATCAGGGCAGGTGGAGCCCTGAGGGTGGGCGGGGATCGGAGACCAGGTGACCCTCGGGCTTCGAAGGAATGTAGGAAGAACAGGGAAGTCCTTACCAGCTGTTTCGGGGATGGCAGCCGCAGAATGAGATGTTCTTCATCTGGAAGAAGTGGCTGCAGCGCTGGAACTAGAGCAGAGGTGAGCAGAATCATCCCACATTGGCTAAGACAAGCCCGAGACCACGCCCACTAAACGCCTCCTTGCCGTCCCTGCCCCACCTTTTTCCTGGGCTTTAAGGGCCCCACCGCTGCCACCTCCAAGCCTCCCTCTGGTCCCCAGCCTATCACACTCCCACCTCAGGTCCTCCTCCACTCAGACTCAGCTTGACCCCCCGCAGAGAAATCTCAAGATCGCAAGAGGCAGGAGGGCGCAGGTGGACGGTTAGCTTCCGGGCTGTGGCAATCTGAGGGAGAAGTTAGAGGAGAAGGGAGGGTCTTGAGGAACCCATCACGGGCTCTCTTTCTCTCTCTCTTCATCATGCCTCTGTTCATTTTAGATTATCTGAATACTCTTGGCACCTCAGGGCCCCAGAGACAATTCTGGAAGACAAAAGGATGACCTTGGCCATCTTTGCTCTACGAACAAGTCAATCGCACCCTGCACCTAGCTTGCCTCCATTCTGTCACAACCAGGCTGCTTCTCTTGCTTGGTTCAGGTGCCAAGAACTTTTTCTGCCCACACTTCCAGCCACCTTATGCCTGATCCCCATAGCCTGGCAGGAGCTATCTGATACTAAGCTGATCTGTGGCTCCTCAGGGCCCATTAGCCTGGGTTATCTGGCAGGGGGTGTGGAGGGGGGGAGGGGGGAGTGTGGCCAGGTCAGAAGGTACTGATAATTGTCCACTGAGTGGATAAATGAGGGAATAAGGAACTCCCAGGGAAGAGGAGGTGATGAGAGTTGGGTTTTTGTTTTGCTGGTTGTTTTTTTGTTTGTTTGTTGTTATTGCTGGTTTTGGTTTTTGGTTTTTTGAGATAGGGTTTCTCAGTAGCTATGGAGCCAGTCCTGGAACTCGCTCTGCCGGTAGACAAGGCTGGCCTTGAACTCACAGAGATCCGCCTACCTCTGCCTCCCGAGTGCTGGGATTAAAGGCATGCGCTACCAATCAATAGGCCCAGAGGTAAAGGGCACAGCTGCTTCACTCTGCCCTAGGTCTTTCTGCCTAGGCTTCTGAATCAGGCCTGAGTCAGTCCAGTAACATCCCCCTTCAAGGCTGGAGGCCACTGAGTCACAGGAGCTGTGCTGTGGTGGACTGGGATGACATCCAGGTGGGCCCCCAGCCTGTGCCCGCCACCATCTCCACACTGACCTTTTGCATGGCTGCACACAGGATGCCATTGCCCTGGTGACACGGTACTTCCACAGAGCCCAAGAACTGCACATCAAAGCGCTCCACCCAGCAAGGGCTTCGCTTGCTCCCTGGGGAGAGGAAAGTCAGGGGGTGAGACAGGAAAGAAGTCTATGGTGGCAGCTTCCTCTTGTAGGTGGCATCTTACCCAGCAGGTCCTTGGCAGGACCGGGCACTGCGTGGGCATAGAAAGCCGGGAAGACGCCACGCTCGCCAGTACGCATGTTGAAGCCACGAAACCAAAAGTCATCCTCTTCAGCTTCCACGAGCACCGGGTCATCCACATCTAGTTCCAGCTCGTCTGGATGCCGAGGGATGAACCTGAGGTCAGGGAGAGACTGACTGAGACCAGGCAGGTCTCAGGTACGCCACGGACCGCAATGTCCTAAGCAATCTGTAGGCTGGGGCTGAGGGTCCCCATGGGCGAGGGAATTGATGTACCTGAAGACAGCCCGGTGTGTCTGCTCTCTCTCCTCCCCATTGACCAGACAGGAAAAAAGACCAAAGGACTCAGTGCCTGAGAGACACACAAGAGGGGCAGAGATGGGGAGAGTTAGGAACTCCGACTCCAGGGAGAAAGGAAAGAAAGTGTTTTAAGACTGGCCTTGGGCTGGAGTCAGATTCCCTCCCTGCAGCATACTGTTGGGTATCTAAGTCAAGAAAGGAAGGAAGTGCACCCGGCTATGGGCTGGCTTCCCTGTCTCTTGGGGAGGATCACTGCTCATTGTCCCAGGAAAAAAGGCAGTGTCCAGCCTTGACCACCTCTAGAACTTAAGGCCTCCTGGGCACTTTGGGGGACCAGATAGGGCCTGGGGCCAGAATGGTGGCTTCTGCTGCTGCCCCCCTCCCACCTTCCACCACTTTCCCACTCACTGGAGGATCGAGATGTACTGTTGACAAAGACATTGAGGAATTTCTTGGAGAAGGTGAGGTCGGGACTGTCAGGAGAGGCATCATCCCCTGGCAGCTGGTCACCACCTAGCAATGTAGCTCCCGCCTCTTCCTCACTGGCCTCGCAGCTGCTGTCCTCTTCACTGTCGTCGTTGCCCAGGCCTGCACAGCGCCGCAGGCTCACCAGCTCCAGCTGCGTGTGCTCATCCACTACTAGTGTGTACTTAACAGCATCATACACCAGCGAGGCGTCCATCGGCTCAGTAGAGCCTGTACTCCTGGAACCAGGAGGGACCACGCTGTCCTCTGCATCGTCCTCATCCTCCTCATCCTCTTCATCTTCGTCCTCCTCCTCCGAGCAGGCAGCAGAGCAGGAGCGGCCAGGGCGGGCAGTGCGGCCCGGTGTGGCCCAAAGCGGGGTGATGGTATCCCTTGTCGGGTTACTGAGGAAAAGGCAGGGCCCAGGCTGCGCAGGGCCAAGCCGAGGCGCTGCAGGGGCCGGCGGAGGTGGCCCGCAGAGGGTGTCCATGTCCACCAACTCCACGTGGGGCCCTGCTACTGCCTCGGGGTCTTGGCAGTCCTGGGGTACCCGGTTGGCCTGTGACACAGCCTCTTCTGGCAGCCGTGGTGCGGGAGATAAGCACTGGCCGGGGCAACGAATGGGCGAGGATCCCTCAGAGATCATGCGGCTCACCAGGTTGCTGAGCAGCCAGGGCGAGTCGGCGTCCTCGCTGAGGTCAGGCTCAGACTCAGAGCCGGACTCATACTCGCTGTTGGTGTCGTCAGGGCCCACAGGCAGGAAGGCAGGGCGGCGGGGAGGTTCATGCAGTGGCTCAGGCTCAGGCTCTGGCTCCGAGGCTGGCGATGAAGCCTCCTCGATAGAGTTGGTGAGATGTGAGGAGCGGCCACTACTGCTGCCACCGTCGCTGCTCAGCTCCAGCTCCGTCTCAGAAATGGACGAGATCATGCGCCCCAGGCGTGCACCACCTGCATCCTCAGAGTCCGAGCCTGGTGACGAGAGCTCTTGACTGCTTCGCCGACCCTCGTGGCCTCCACTGGAGTGGCTTCTCAAGTCAGCCTCAATCCCAGGATCAGAGGAAGGCGAGGCCCCACCTGACACTGGTGGCTCTGGGGGTTGGTTCCCTTCACAGTCACAGCCAGGGTGTACCAGAGACCGTACCTCATGGGGCTCCTCTTCTGCCGGCATGAGAGGGGCTGGGAGCTCTGAAAAAGAGGGGCCTCCTTTCAGCACCCAGCCACTCCTCCCTTTCCCTCCCTCTTCTACTGGCCTCCATCCCTCACCTTTAAGGGGCTCCTGGGCTGGCGAACGCAGCACTGTCTCCTGCCAGGAGGATGGGGGTGCGGAAGTAAAGCCACCGTTGTTGTTGTTGTTCAAGGAGTCCTAGGTAGGAGGACAAAGCGGTGTGACTGAAGACCACTCCAGCAATCAAGAGAGGGCAGGGCCTGTGGTGGGTATCAGGAAGCTCACCTGGGCCCCGAGTGTAGTCAGGTGGAGAGTGGTGGGTCGGTGCTTGTGGGGCTCCTCTAGGGAAGGGGAGGGAATAAGGGGCTCACCAGCAAGTGCCTCGGAACCACATCCTCCCCCTGCTTTGTCCTCCCCATCTCCTTCTTCCTCCTCTTCCTCTTCGTCCTCCTCCTCTTCTTCCTCTTCCTCCTCATTGTCATCAATCATCTCAAACTCCTGGAAATCATCTTGGAAGGAACAGATAGGGTGTGGCTGCTCTGAGCGACCCAGGGAGAGGTTGTCCTGCAGGAAGGAGGGACAAGACAGGGCTGGGCCAGAGGACAACAGTATCCTGGAGTCCCAGGTATGAGAAGAGGGGGAAGCAGGAAACTAAAGAGCTCTTTCCACTTCGCCTCACCAACATAGCAACTTTTCTTTTTTGTTTGTTTGTTTCAAAAAAAAACTGCTTAAGATACTTATTGATCACTGCACTTCCAGGAAGGGCCCAAATTTCTGAGACATTCTCAGAGTAACCCTAAGTAACCTTCCAGCTTTATCCATCCCCAAACTGCATCATATCTGACACTGCCACTCTGTTGCTTTGACAGTATTTTAACAACCCACAGCTCATGGATTTGATCTGTCTTACACAGCAGACTGCTTCACCTCCACATTATGTGCTGGTGTACTCTCCCACGGGAACATCATCAATAAGTAACAAAAGTATGTATCAATACGGAGAGCTTGCACTCTGATGATTCACCAAATTTGTACCAAACCCAGGGTCTTTGGCACAGTTAGTCCTTCTGCCAGCGATTCTTCTCTTCCACACACACCCTCCTACCTACCCCCATCTGCCGCCTTCCTGCTAACCTCAAGGTTATGCGCGACATTTCCTCCGAGAAGTCATACTGATTCCTGCAGTCCGGATTAGAATCCCTTCCCCCTGATGACACTTTGTGTCCATTTGGAATCCCGCCACTGGCCTATTGGGTGATCACTATCTCTCGCTTGTATTTCTCCCCTGCTAAACTGAAAGCTGGTGTGTGTGTGTGTGTGTGTGTGTGCGTGCATGCGTGTGTGTGTGTGTGTGTGTGTGGCTCTGCTCCCAACACCTGGAAGCCCCCTGCACTTGGCACGTGGCATTTTCTCAGAGCAAATGAAAATGGAAACATGTAGAGACAGAACCAGGAGGCAAGATGGAAAAGATTTTAGGGAGACCAGACTGAAAAAAGAGACCCGGAAGCTGAGTTGTGATGGGGACCGGAGGGTTTAAATCTTTGTGGGAAGCGATCTGAGTACAGAGGTACCCTGGCAAAGACACACATCTCCTACCTCTTGTGGCACCTTGTCGGGGAGAACTGACAGAGAAGGCCCCCGAAGGGCCTACCATGTGTTAGGAAAGACAAATGCCAAAGGGCTATTAGCAAGGGCAGAGGCTTTCCTGCTTGGAAGCTGAACTCAGACAATCTTAAACCCACAGGGTGCTAGGGAAGCCTAGCCTAGGTGAAGCTCCTCTCTAGGCCAATCCTGCACACCCAACCCTTTCCCCACCTTCTCGCAGTGGTCTGAATCGTAGCTAAGGCCCAGTCCACAGTCGTCGGTGATCTCAGACAGGTCTTCATCATCAAATTCTTCCAGACTTATGTCCTGGGGAGGCCTGAAGAGGGTGCCAGGGTCAGACAGCCATCAATCCTAGGCTCCTGGCCTGAGAGCTGATCCTGAGGACTTTGGTGGGAAATGTCCAGCTCCCAGGGCCCCCAACTCCTAGGCTAAAGCCATGCCATTTTGACCCCAGGCACTGCTCGCCCCTGCATCCCTTCCTTCATTACAGCAAATGAGCCCAGAGCAGCCATCACTCCCCAAACCCCTCCTACTCCTCCTCAGCTCAGCTCCCAGTCCCTGTGGGTCACACATCTTTAGCCTCAAGGGAGACACCTTGAGCCAACAGGGAGAGAGGGAGCTGAAGCTGCTACAAAAGAAGAGGGAGGGGTCCAGCTGCTCTGCTTCTGTCCCCATCCCCCTTCTACCAAGCAGGCCTACACCCAAAAGTACAGCCCCCTCCCACCCCAGCATCCCCCATCCTACCCCAGTATCCCCCATCCCACCCCAGCATCCCCCATCCCACTCCCGGAGCTTCAAGCTTGATTTCACTCTCCGCAAGCCTGGGGACTAGGGGCCAGTCCCTAGCCTCTTGGAAGGAGACACAACAAGGCCAAAAGGACACTGTCAAGAACGGACTAGGTGCTGGGCACCCTGCCTAAAATCCCTCAAAGGGTCAGTCTAGGGACCCCACCCTTGCCAGGTCATCTGTCCTGACTGGGTGCGGCTCGGTATCCCAACAGGAAAGGTGTGTGTCTGTGTGAGGGGGTACCATTGGGTCTGCGCGACAGGGAGCAAACACGGGTCCGGGACCCGGAGCCCAGGATGGGGGATGGGCAGCATCAGTCAGAGGCCTGCAAACCAAAGAGGCCCCTGGCCTGAGTAGCTGCAATCGATGGGGTGGGGTAGCAGGCTGAGGAGACCTACGTGAAGATGAGACCCAGCCGAGTGCGTACCTGCAGCCCGGAGGCGACAGCGAGTGGAAGGTGGAGAGAGAAAACATCTCCGCGCGATCCGCCATCTTCCCAGGAACCGCCGGCCGGCAGCTAGGGGGAGGGGTGAGGAGCACCGCGCGCCCTTGGTGCTCAGGCTCGCGGCCTCTGTCTCCCCACTCACCTCGTGACACGCCCTGCGACACCCGCCGGCGACACACCTCAGCGCCCTGCCAGGACACCGCGGCAGCAAGCCGCGCCGCAGGGGTGAGGGGAGGGAGTGGCGCAGGGCGGGGCCTGAGGGGGGCGGGGGGATGGGGGTCGAGCCGAGGGGGATGCGGGGTGTAGGGGTGGTGGTGGTGGTGAATGATGATGGTGGTGAGATTCTGGCCAGGAACGCTGGCGTGTGGCTTGCGTGGTCAGAGCGAGGAACAGGCGAGAAGGGATAGGTGGGAGCAGGAACCGGCTCGTAGACCGAAGGTTTCTGCAGGAGCCGAGGAAGATGCCAGGGAAATGGGTGCGACAGACCCAGGAGCCAGGACCGTGGCGGCCCGGGTCTGCGCACTTCTAGTTATCTACGTTGTGCCGTGCTCCTGGGAGGTGGGCGGCTCGTGGGGGTGGGTGAGGCCCTAGGAGCAGCATTCAAGTCCCAGGAAATCCGAAAAGCAGAACGGGGTTGGCCAGCCAGCCAGACCTCCCAACCCGCTAGATCTCCAAAAGGGTGGCTGAGGGAGCTGTCCACCCGTGGGTGCTGATCAGAGCTCGTCGGAGCTGTTCTCCACTGGGTGCTGATGGGACCAAAGGAAAATTCTCCCTAAAATTTGCTGACCCCGGCTAGGGCACTCATTTCCCTGACTGTGCTAACGGGGCCAGGACAATGACACTGGCTCAAATGATGTGAAAGAGGTCTGGATTCAGAGCCCACAATCCAGAGGTCAACACTGAACTTTCTGTGTGTAGTACAGTCTGCAGAACCTGAACAGAGATATTGGTGGGTACTGGAAGAAGTTGAAGCTGTGTTCTTTCAACTGAACCATTGTTATTTGGGGTGGGGGGAGGTTCGAGAGAGGGTTTCTCTGTGTAACAGTCCTAGCTAGGACTAGCTACTACTTTGTCCTGGAACTAGCTCTTGTAGACCAAGCTGGCCTTGAACTCACAGGGATTCACCTGCCTCTGCCTCCCGAGTGCTGGGATTAAAGGCATGTGCCACCACCACCTGGCCCTGAACCACTGTTTTTTGAGGTCACCTATGCTCTTGGCTCTGCTCAGAGTATGGACAACCTCCAACTTGAAACGTGGGCTTACTAAGGAGTTCTGTGTAGAGAGAAAGGGCAGAAAAGGAGCCAGCTGTGAAACTGAGAGAAATCAAAGTGGTCATGGACAAGCTAGAGAAGGGATAGGAAGCCTCCACTCAGAATTTGCTTTGAAGGGAGCATGAGCCACTAGTGTGTGAAGGCTGGAAATCACAGAGCAAAGGGAACTCAGATGATCAGTAGAGACACCTGGTCAACCAGTTTCTTAATTTCTTAATGGCCAATGGTGTGTGGCTTCTCTGCGAAGTCTCCAGAATTATTCAGGATTCATTTGGAATTGCACAACATTGAACTCATCTCAGACTATAATTTCCACACTTTCCACAAGCCTCTCTCTTCCGTGATCACACCCAAATTCCAAAAGCATAAATAGCATTGGGGGTAGTTTTTACCTCCAATTAACTTGTGGTATTTCTATTTGTCGCCTAGACTTAGGATCTGAGAGATTGTGGTACCTGCTTTATTTAGTCACCAAGTAACTTTCTGAACATCAGCCAATTGTTCAATGCATCAGAACTCAGTTTCTTCCCCTGCACAAAGATACTGTGACACGTGCAAAGCCCCTGGCACAAATTTATGAATCACCACTTGATGTCCATCCTTCAAAAATGCACAGTCAGGCATGGTGGCACATGTCTTTAATCATGGCATGCAAGAAGCAAAAGCAGGTAGATATTTGTGAGTTTGAGCCCAGTTTTGTCTACATAATGAGTTCAAGGCCAGCCTGGTCTACGTAGTGAGACCCTTACCCCTCCTAAAAAAGAATGCATGAAAGGGCAACAGTGACTTACACACCTTTAAGGGAGGGGATTTGGGAGAGTCCACTGACATTGGCTCTGACCCTCTTATCCATCACCTTCAGTGTTTTCCAGCCTCACTGTTTTAATCAGAACTTTTCTTTTTACCTCAACGTCCATTTCCACTGCAACACATTGACAATTCTCTTTCTTCTTCAGCTGGGCATAAAATATCTCCATCCCTGGCGTTTGAAGTTTCCATCATAGTGTAGATTTATTTAACGTGTCTAACATGTCTTCATGAGGCTCACTGACCTTAATTACGTGAATCACTTTTCGTCAGTGAAAAATCTGACAACCATTACCTCTTAGAAATTTTTTTCCCATTATCTCTTTACTGTCTCAGAGCCAACCATGGTGGCACGGGCTTGTCATTCTGGCACTTAAGATGTTGAAGCAGGAATAGTTCAGGTATGCCTGGGCTGCATAGTGAAACGCTTCTATCAAGAAAGCAAACCGAGACATACGGCCTCTGCTCCATTCCTTCGTTTCTTTCAGCACTCCCATCAAACTCATGCTGAATTTCCCGTCTCTGGCCTCCAGGGCTCCTTCAACCTCCTCTTATGTTTTTTTCTGTCTCAGTCTTTTCAGACAATATTCTCAACACTTTTCAACTGTTTACAATCTTTGGATAAATCTGTATGCTGTTTCAAATTTCATTAAATTTAAGATTCAACTAAAATTTCAGTTACAAAGCTAGGCGTGGTGGTGACATATGCCTTTAATCCCAGCACTTGGGAGGCAAAGGTAGGTGGATCGCTGAGAGTTCAAGGCTAGCCTGGTCTACATAGTGAGTTCCCGGACAGCCAGGGCTACACAGTGAGACCTTGTCCCAAAACAATAAAAACTAAACTATTTCAAATACATTTAAAAATTTCCATTTCTGCCGGGCAGTGGTGGCGCACGCCTTTAATCCCAGCACTCAGGAGGCAGAGGCAGGCAGATCTCTGTGAGTTGGAGGCCAGCCTGGTCTACAAGAGCTAGTTCCAGGACAGGAACCAAAAAGCTATGGAGAAACCCTGTCTCGAAAAATCAAAAAAAATTTCCATTTCTTTACTTATAAAAACAGTCTTGCTATTTTGTGGTCTCAAATTCATAATCCTACTGCCTCAGCCTCCCAAGTGCTGAGTTAATAAACAGGCACCAACACATTTGGCTCATTTTGATTTCTACATCTATGTCAACCTTCTCTGTTATAATTTTAGCTGTGTTAAATATGTTTTATTTAATTTTTATTATTTATGCATGTGTTTACGTATGTGCAAATGTACATATTACTGTGAGATGATCTTCCTGTAGGTTGTGAATATGTGTTGCTCTCATTGGTTGATAAATAAAGCTGTTTTGGCTATGGCAAGGCAGGATAGAGTCAGGTAGGAAATTCAAGCAGTGATATAGGAGAAGAAGGATGGAGTCTGGGAAATGCCAGCCAGTCAGAAACAAGACGTAAAAAATGAGGTAACAAGCCACAAACCACATGGCAGAGCATATATTTAAAAAATATGGGTTAATTTGAATGTAAGAGCTAGCTAATAATAAGCCTGAGCCACCAGCAAAGCATTTATAAGTAATAGTAAGCCTCTGAGTAGTTATTTGGGAACTGGTGGACAGGAAAGAAAGCTCTGATTATACATGTGTGCATTGCATGTGGAGGACAAAAGCAACTTTGTGTGTGAAGACCAAAAGATAACTTTGGGTATCTCCTCAGGAATGCCATCCACTTCCTTTGAGATAGGGTCTCTCCTTGGCCTGGAGCACACCAGCTAAGTTGGCTAGTGAGCCCCAGAGTTGATCCTATCTGTCTCCCTAAACTGGAGACAAGGCATATACACCATCATATCTGGCCTTTTTCCTTGAGTTCTGGGGATCAAACTCAGGTCTTCATGTTTATGAGGCAAGTACTTTACTGACTGAACTATCTTTCCCAAACCATAGATGTTTAGTAATAACTTTTTAACAAAAGATATGTAGACCAGACTGGCCTTGAGCTTACAGAGCTCCACCTGCCTCAGCCTCCCAAGTGGTGAGATTACATGCATGGACCACTATACCTGGCTTTAAAATTCAGGAGTTTTTTTGTTGTTGTTGTTTGGTTGGTTAGTTTTGTTTCATGCATATATGTCTGTATTGTGTGTGTTAAGACTCAAAAGCAATGCCTCTGTGTGCTAAGCAAGTGCTTTACCACTGAGCTGAATTCCTAGCCCAGTTTCCTGGCTGGTTAGCTGCCTTTGTAAACTGAGAATCGCTTGTCTTCCTTGGTGTTGTATTTCCAAAACAGCTCTAAGGCTTAGGAAGAGTTAAACACTGACACAGAGAAGAATGTGTGCTTATACTGGGTAGTTTGTAGACAGTTCGAGCTACTGCATGCCACAGAAGTCTGTAAGCTCAAAATTAAAGCCCAAGTGGATTCAACGCCTTGGCAAGGCCCATTCCATGTAGCTGGAACCCTCTTGTGTATTCTCACATGAAGAACAGGGCAAAGAGGTACTCTGAAGTCTCATTCAGAAAAACATCAATTCCAGGTTCAATCTCTACCACTACAAAACAACAAAAACCTGATGCAGTGATCCACGCTGCAATACCAGGAATCAGCAGGCTGAGATGGGAGGACTCTGAGTTCAAGGTCATCTAAGGCTACATCCTAGATCCATACTAATCATAACCATAAGGGCTCAATCATAAAGACTGAGCTTTCATGACTTAATCACTTCCCAACGACCTCATCCTCGTATTATTAGATTGGAGGATAGAATTTCAATGTAGAAATCTTGGGGGGGGACAGACACGTTCATTTCATAACATTCTTTTTTTTTTTTTTTTTTTTTTGGTTTTTCGAGACAGGGTTTTTCTGTAGCTTTGGAGCCCGTCCCGGAACTAGCTCTTGTAGACCAGGCTGGCCTCGAACTCACAGAGATCCGCCTGCCTCTGCCTCCCGAGTGCTGGGATTAAAGGCGTGTGCCACCACCGCCCGGCCTCATAACATTCTTTAAAGAAAAAAAAAATAACGAAATTCAGATGTTCAACAGGGAGACACTCACAAAAATCTGCATCCATTAAAATAATCATATAATGAGAAAATTAAATACATATTAAAAGTTGCTAGACCTGCAGTGAAGCAGTGAAAATAGGAAAACCTCCCTCTATCTGACTCACACAGGACAGGAGAGAATGGACAGACACAGGCTGTAGAATGGCTTTTATGGCCATGTCTATAAAGAAAACATGGACATAATGGCCAGCGAATGGGAGAAAGAAACAAGTGGAACCTGTTTGTGGATTTAAAAAGCAATAAAAACAAATCTTAAGGGGCTGACCGGAGAAATGGTTCAGCAGTTACAAGCCCTTGTTGAGGATTTCTTGTACAGGGCCTGGGTTCCTTTCTAACACATGCTGGCACACAACCATCCCTAATTCCAATTCTTAGAGACCCAGTGTCCTATTCTGGCTTCCACACGCACCAGGGACACATGTGGTGTGCAACATACATGTAGGCAAAAGGTTCATATACATAAAACAAACCTTTTTTGGGGAGGGGGTTTTCAAAACAGGGTTTCTCTCTGTAGCCCTGGCTGTCCTGGAACTCACTCTGTAGACCAGGCTGGTCTCAAACTCAGAGATCTACCTGTCTCTGCCTCCCAAGTTCTGGGATTAAAGATGTGTGTGCCGCCAGTGCCCAGCTAAAGACAAACAAATCTTAAATCGGGCTAGGGGGATGGAGAGATGGCTCAGCAGTTGAGTGTATTTGGTGCTCTTGCAGAGGGTATAGTTTAGTTCCCGGCACATATACACATATACTTAGTTAAAAATAAAAATGAATCTTTATTTTGGGGTTTTTTTTTGGGGGGGGGAAGGTTTCTCTGTGTACCTCTGGCTGTCCTGGAACTCCCTCTGTAGACCAGGATGGTCTCGAACCCATAGATATTCATTTGCCTCTGCCTCCCTAGTGCTATGTACACCACCTCACCCAGCCAAATGAATCTTTTTTTTTTTTTTTTTTTTTTTTTTTTTTGTAAGCTGTGGCAAGGAAGAGAGCCCACTGGGTAAAGCGCTTGCTGCACAAGCTTGGCAACTTGAGATTGGATACAAGGAATCCATATAAGTACCAGATGGGGCAGTGTGTAAGTGTTTTTCATCTCAGCATGCTTCTAACGCAGTGATCCTCAACCTTCCTAATGCTGTGACCCTTTAACACAGTTTCTCAGGCTGTGATGACCCCAACCAGAAAATTATTTTCATTGCTACCACATAACTGTCGTTTTGCTGCTGTTATGAATTGTAATGTAAATATCGGATGTGCAGGACGTCTGATACGTGATCCTTGTGAAAGGGTCATTCAACCCCAAAGGGGTCATGACCCACAGGTTGAGAACCGCTGCCCTAACGGAAGATAAGAGGCAGAGACAAGAGAATTGTTGGAAGCTGGAGGCCCAGCTAGTCTGACGTTTACAGCAATGAACAAGAGACAACCTCACTCAAAACAAGGTAAAAAGTGAGGACGAACAGCCAAGGTTGTCCTCTGACTTTTATATATGTGCTATGGTGCATGTGCATGCACATACACACATACACACACACACACACACACACACACACTGCAAGCTAAGTTTGGTGGTTACAGGCCTGGAATCCTAGCACTCCAAAGGCTGGGGCTGCAGGAGAAGGAAGTCGAGGTCACTTTCAGCTACCTAAATGGGACAAAACTTTTAAAGGAAAAAGTCACTTTGGCTTATAATTTCAGAGGTTGCTTGATCCCGTGCCTTTGCATAGGACTTCATGGCAGTGAGAACACAGAGAGGAAGAGGTTATTCACCTCTTCATAGACAGGAAGTACATAGTAAGGACCAGGGACTAGGCGTAACCTTCAACGCACACCCCCAGTGACTTACATCCTCCAGCTAGGCAACAACTCATAATAGTTTACAGAACCTACCGAAATAGCACTGCCAGCTTGGAGCCAAGGGTTTAATGCCTGAGCCTATCGGGACCTTTTATATTCAAACCACATTATTGCACCCATAGACCCAAAGCACAACAGCTCCCACAAAACATAATAATAAAGTTGTGGAAAATCTGTGGCTGAGAGAAAATCTTCAGAAGTAATCAGATTTTCCAAATACACACTGGAAACATGTGTCTTTCTGATCAGAAAAGGGGTCATGGTGGTGTGCTTTTACTTTACTTAAATAAACATGTTCTCACGGAATCTCCTAAGATCCTTAGTCTGACATCATCCCTTAAGAACCACATCAGCTGCTGTGTGTGTGTGTGTATGTGTGTGTGTGTGTGTGTGTGTGGCAGGAGGGTGTTTCCCTGACCTTTTTCCTTATGCTAAGGTAGTTTGCTAGTCAAAATGGTTAAAATTTGTTATCTTGGCCAGCCATGGGTACAATGTAGTCTCTTCTGTTATTCTTAGACTCATGTGAGACCAAAGAGAAAATAAAATGTAAAAGGGCTCTTTAAAAATTCAAGCATCATTAAAGTCTGTATAAAAATTCATAGAAAAATAAGAACTTGCAGTTTAGCTGCGTGTGGATAAATGATGCAGCTCGTCTCATTCTGTTATAAACACCATTTGGATTCAGCTATCTATTGGTGAGCTTGTGAATTTATGTTAATATGTCGCTGTCTCATGACGAGATCTTTATTTTTGCTATGCTAAGGAGGGGAGCAAGGGTAAAAGTGATGCAGTAGAAGGAGGAAGAGATGAAAAGAAGTCATCGGGGAACATTTTTTGAACTAAGGATGGACTTTGCATGGTAAAACACTTTGTCCTAAGAATTGTTCCAAAATGGAAGTAGGTAAGGACCAAACCAGGTCAAAAGTGTACTGTAGAAGAAGCATGACAGGATTTATGTCATGCAGGCGCGCCATGAAATACAGTTGAAAGGGCTGTGTATTTCACAGAGCAAAATAAAGTAGTGTCCCTGTTCAGAAGCTGCCAACCTCACTCTCCTTCGTAAACTGATACAAGTGATGGGGTTGCATGCTGCTAATGCTTTATTTAGCACCTGCGTTTCAGGTTTTTTTTTTTTTTTTAAGCCCGAGTTAGGTAAATTTTCACTCAAATATTTCCCTTTTATTACACCATCTTTCTTAACAATTTATTTATTTTACATACATTGGTGTTTTGCCTGCAAGAATATCTGTATGAGGAGTTACAGACAGCTGTGAGCTGCCATGTGGGTCCTGGGAATTGAACCCAGGTCCTCTGGAAGAACAAACAGTGCTCTTAACCGCTGAACCATCTCTCCAGCCCACGTTTCAGGTTTTTATTGTCTGTTGTTCGTGTAAGCCTCCCTGGGCCCTATCATCCCATATGAGTGGGGATGCTTGCACATATTTTGCTATCCTGGCTCCACACAGTAGAGGTAGAGAAAGAACTTATATGTGTATTTTTGCTATGCAACACCAAGACATTTCCTTCGGGCATTACCCAAGCTATGCTGATCACCAAACCTGCTCTTACAGACGGCAGCAACCGGGTTAGAGACAGCTCCACACTATTCCGGGACCTCCCCTAGCAACCTGAGGAATTTTTTTTCAGAGATGTCTACTCAGGTAAAACTGGAATCATGGTCTTACTGAAGAAAGGAATTTTCAGGACAAGCCAGTATGAGGCAGAGTTAGAGTTTATTAAAAGACATTTGAAACATACATTTAAGCTTAATAAAAAAAGGTGCTAAGGAAAAGAGTGAGGCACGTCCAAGAACAGGGAATGGATGTCTTAGTGCTTCTATTGCTGTGATAAAAAAAACAACCGTGACCAAAAGCAATTTGGGGAGAAAAGGGCTTCCATTCTTCATCACGGTCCATCACCAAAGGAAGTCAGAGGAGGCAGGAGCCGAAGCAGAAACCACGAAGGAGAGCTGCCTATTGGCTTGCACAGGCTCAGTTTGCTTATATACTCCAGACCCGCCTGCCCAGTGGAGGCACCGCCCACGGTAGGCTGGGCTCTCCTTCATAAATCATCCATCAAGAAAATGACCTACAGGCTTACCTACGGGCCAACCTGATGGAAGGATTTTCTCTGTTGAGGTTCTCCCTTCTCAGCAGACTTTGTGTCAAGCTGACAAAAACAAAACAAAATAAAACAACAAATAAAAAAAATAAACCAACCAGGACTTCTCAAAGTGGGCTTCTCAAATGAGAGTAATATTTCATTTATCTTGACAATGGCCATATGTATAGCTTTTGTAAGTTATGAAATTAACTTCAAGGGGTTGCTAAGAAATTTAAAAGAGATCACAGGATGGTGACCACTGTGACAAGATTACAGTCAATAAGGTAAAACTTTAGATCACAGAGATTAGGATATCAAAAGTCAACAGTTTTACTTCTGAGGTCCAGGAACTATGCAGTGGAGGAGGGAGTCATACATAAGGGCAATATACCCAGGCTGAGTCTGGTTCATTGCTACTTTAACTTTTTGTTTGCTTGTTTTTGTTTTGTTTTTGTTTTTGTTTTAGCCTGTCCTGGAACAAACTCTTGTAGGCCAGACTGGCCTCAAACTCACAGAGTTCCACCTGCCTCTGCCTTCTGCCTGCTGGGATTAAAGGCGTGCGCCCCCCACCACCTGGCTAACTTTAACATTCTTTTTTTTGTTGTTGTTTTGTTTTTTGTTTTTTGTTTTTCAAGACAGGGTTTCTCTGTGGTTTTTGGAGCCTGTCCTGGAACTAGCTCTTGTAGACCAGGCTGGCCTCGAACTCACAGAGATCCGCCTGCCTCTGCCTCCCGAGTGCTGGGATTAAAGGCGTGCGCCACCACCGCCCGGCCTAACTTTAACATTCTTACTTGAAAATATTTCTGTAAGAAAGAAATATTATCTCCAGGTAGCAAGCTTCGCAGCGGTGATCAGCATCCTGGCTTGTGCTGCTGTTCTAGCCATCTGCTGTTTATCTTCCCTCCAACCACCTCACCCCACACTTCCTGCCCCCATCCCCATTTGCAGACTTCAGGTTCTTGCCCTCCTTCTGCCTCCCATTCCTAAGCAGGGCAGACACCTCAAATGGGGCCTCAACAGAGCAGGCACCAAGTAGGAGTCCTGAGAGCTACGGCAGGACCAGAGGAATGGCTTCACTCTCAGCAAAAGGGATTTAAGAGTGGAGCTTGGTGAAGTGAGGGCTCCTGTAACCTGGAGTACCAAAATGGGGTCCTGGAGTAGAGGAAAGGATACAGACCTGCCCTCCCTACCCCCACCCCTGAGGAAAGAAGACACTGCAGGCTCATATTCCTCCCATTGGGAATACTCAATGTTTAAACGCTTGTGCTTCTGGCTCTCCGTTATAGTGCCATGCTAGACCACATAATTTACCAGCCCAAGCTGCTCTTCCATCAAGTTTATCTTGTGCAGACTGAGCTTCCAGGACCACAGGCACATGTGCTTCAAGTTTCCTCTCAAATGGTTCCAAAAGACTGAGGGAAGACAGGAGATAGTTCATCTGTAAATAGACAGGCAGCTAGGGAGAGACATCCTGAATCAGGTCATACTAAACCCTCTGTCTTAGTCAGGGTTTCTATTGCTGTGAAGAGACACCATGACTACAGCAACTCTTTTTTTTTTTTTTTTTTTTAGATTTATTTATTTATTAAGCATACAATGCTGGCAAGGAAGGCACCAGGTCTCATTACAGATGGTTGTGAGCCACCATGTGGTTGCTGGGAATTGAACTCGGAACCTCCGGAAGAGCAGCCAGTGCTCTTACCCTCTGAGCCATCTCTCCAGCCCCCGACTACAGCAACTCTTATAAAGGAAAGCATTTAATTGGGGCTGGCTTACAGTTCAGAGGTTTAGTCCATTGTCATCATAGCAGAAAGCATGGCAGCACGCAGGGAAACATGGTGCTGGAGAAGCCTGAGAGTTCTACAGCTGGATCCATCGGCAGCAGGAAGAGAGATACTGGGCTGGCTTGAGCATTTGAAACCTCAAAGTCCGCCCCCAGTGACGTGTCCTCCATCAAGACCATAGTTACTCCAACAAGGCCACACCTCCTAATAGTGCCACTCCTTGGTGACCAAACATTCAAATCTATGAGCCTATGGGGGCCATTTTTATCTAAAATACTACACTCCCCAACCACCTTTTTTGGAGACAAGTCTCATTATGCAACCCTGGCTGTTGTCCTGAAACTCACTATGAAAACCAGGCTGGCTTCAAACTCATAGAAATCCACCTGCCTCTGCCTCCTAAGTACTAAAACTAAAGGCATCTGCTACTGCACTCAGCTCCAGTTACCTTTGGAACTGAGATGGCTTATTTCCATGTTCTTGGTCATGCTGGAGAGGCTTTTTTTTTCTCTCTAGTAAGATGGATGGGCTAACTATCTCTCACTCTCACTAAACCCAGGATACTGGCCAACACAAGCAGAAACTTCAAAGTCTCTCCCCACCTTATCTCACCCAATCAGGTTCCTGCAGTCATTCAAAATGACCCAACCCACAGACTACATCCTGGCAGGTCTAATTCAAGAAGAGGGACTCAGCCCTGTACTACACCCTACTAAAAACATCTGCAAATCTATCCCAGCTAGTACAGCTGTGAGCAACACAGGGGCTGGAAAAGGAGGGTAGTGGTAGACAGGGACACAGGACTGTTGGTTCACTTTAGGGATGAAAAACTGTTATTTTTTTTCCCCACTGCTGTTTAGGTATCATTTAGCAAGCTCCTAAAGAGCTATATCTGCAAGCAGAACTTGAGCAAGCAGTCTCTTTGACCTCTTAAGTTCCTCATTCCTGTCCTTGAGGTCTTCTTTGCCTTGCAAGGCGTTCCTTCTAGGCCTTATTTTGTACCTACAGTTTCCTACAACTGCATATAGGTCAGAGTTTGGCCTGAGAAGGGAGCTGTGGACCATCTGGACACTCCCAGGAGCAAATGCTGTGCCACCAACACACACACACCCTCACACACACTGTGATCTTCACTAAGCTATGGCTTTGTGTACTGTACTCTCTGCGTGTGCTATCTTTGGCTGCAATAAACTTCGTGTGAGTTGGACTTCAAACTTCTCATCTATAACTATTTACTTGGAAAAACTGAAGCAAGAAAAACTATCAGGCGACAGGACTATTTGCCTTCCCTTGAAGGTCCATATCAGAGTCTGTTTTGCAGATTTCCTGAAGATTCTCTTGTTTTTCTCTGCTTTAAATCAAATTTACTAAGTCACTGAAAGAGAGAAGCCAACATTACGAGTGCCTACTCCTAATAGGGATTCATCAACTTTTTCTACTAGTGACTTTGTTTACCTGGGAAACTGATACTCAGCCTCGGTATATAGGTAATATCAAGTGAGTACACAAAACATTCATAATAATAATTCATAAAATACTTAAAAACAATTCTCAGTGTTGGGTCCAGGGGTCGTGCAATGATGGGGAACAGACCATCAAAATCTATTAAACCAGAAGGAAATTTTATTCTAGAAAAAGAAAAAAGAAATCACCATAGGGCACAAACTTATCAGTGACCACAGCCGGAGATCGGGCTTCTGTAACTGTGGCCATGGGGGCTGGTTTGGGGCCTCCTCTTATAGTAAAACCAAGTACCAGGTGTGGGTCAAAGAGCTTTTACAACCTTGAGGTCAGGCTTAAAGTACATTACATTTGCAGTTTTACAGCTTTTGGTTATAGGATATTAACTTATGATGTTTGCGAAAGCCTGCGGCTGACACAGCCATTTTTCACTGTCCCTGCAAGAACGCAAGGCAGAGAGTAGAGTCACATGGGGGACAGTTAAAAATGACGGGGATACAAGCAGAGGGTCACACAGAGGCAATAGTTAGAAGCTAACCTTTGTTCCCAGTACCTGCCTAGCTGGGAAGCTTGGAGGCAGGAGACAGTTGTTAAGTTTACCTCTGTATGCAGTGACTGCCAGGACGTCTGCTCTTAAGGCAAAAAGTGTTTGTTAAAGATTAACTGTGGTTACCAGCTTTATTTATTTTTCTCCCAAAATGTGTTTGGGCTTACACCTTTATATTTCTATATTCCTGAACCGGACCCTTTATTTCTGTATTCTATTCCTGGACTCTTCACTTAGAAATACATATAATTTTACCATTTATTAAGATGGGAAAAATTGCTGCCTAATGAGATAGACATGCTTATGTTTACATAAACCATTAAATTTTGGCCAGGCAGTGGTGGCTCACACCTTAAATCCCAGCACTCAAGAACAGTAGAGGTTGGTAGATCTCTGAGTTCAAGGTCAGCCTGGTCACTCTGTAGAGTGAGTTCCAGGACAGCCACGTCAACACAGAAAAACCCTATCTCAAAAAAAAAACAAACCAAAAACAAACAAACAAACAAACCCCACACCAAAACATTAAATTTTGGCTGACTTTTGATACTTTTCCAAAATTATTGATATTTTGATTTTGTAATTATCAGTACTGAGAGCATGGCTTTAAATATGTAGTACAGAATGGCAGAAATATGCTTAGAGCCACTTCAGAGATATCTCTTGCCACCAAGACCCTTGGAATTATTTACTTCCATATGGTAAATAAAGTTATTCATTTCCCCTTTGCTGTTTTCCCACTCCATTCTTAGAGGAAGAATGGACGAGACAGGAAACCGACTTCACTTACCAATGTTTCTATAATATCCAACAGTCTCAAATGCTCGCCAAGCTGTTAAGGTACATGTCCCCACTTAGTGGCATGACAAGAGGTACAGTTTGAAGTATACATTCTGTGTGTTCACAACCAAGGCTACAATGATGTTGTCTGGTGGTCAGAAACATCTTGAATTCTATGTTTGGTTTTTTAAAAATTGGGCTGGAGAGATGGCTCAGAGGTTAAGAGCACTGGCTGTTCTTCCAGAGCTCCTGAGTTCAATTCCCAGCAACCACATGGTGGCTCACAGCCGTCTGTAATGAGACAGGGAGCTCTCTTCTGGCCTGCAGACATACATACAGATGGAGTATTATATACATCATAATTAACTTTTTTAAAAAAGTATCGAAGCCAGACATGGTGGTGCACACCTTTAAAAAAAAAAGCTAATTTTTGGTCATTACTTGTTCAGAAACCTTTAGTGTTGCCAAATCTTTCACCAATCCCCACACTCAGTCAACCTCATAGGGTCATGACTCGCAGGTTAAGAAACTGACCTCTAATAAACCATAATTAAAGGACAAATCATGCCAATCCAGACCTTATTTGATTTACTGATAGGAGCAGTTATATAAAAAAGATTGGAGCCGGGCGGGTGATGGTGCACGCCTTTAATCCCAGCACTTGGGAGGCAGAGGCAGGCGGATCTCTGTGAGTTCAAAGCCAGCCTGGTCTACAAAGAGAGTTCCAGAACTACCAGAGTTACACAGAGAAACCCTGTCTCGATAGAAAAACAAAAACAAAAAACCCCAAACAAACAAACAAAAAACAAAATAAAAAAATTAAAATTCAGGCAGCAGAATCAAGGCCACTTTCACCTAGAACCTCTGCCCAGAAGGTGGAGCTCATAACTCCCCACCTCCACTCCCCACCCCCGCTTTCAAATGAGTCAAAAATAAAATCACCACTAAATATCTCCAGGCCTTCCAACTTCTTAACATTGCAACATAACACAATGTATCGCCTACAAAGTTCACTCTCCACAAAGTTCATGGTCCAAGTAATTTTAGAGCGCCAACCTGACACCGTGAGCTTGCTCCATATTCTTTGTCCTGTATATGAGCTATGTTTAACTAGATAAAGTAATGTGAAACTTCCTGACACTCCTAAAAAGTTTAATTTAAAAAAAAAAATAAAAGGAGGAAAAAAAAAGCCAAGTTCCTCTTTTATTTGGGAGATTGGTCTAGAAACTTCTCAGGGGTTTCCGGGGATTGAAGACTGCTCTCTGATCAGCTCCTCTGCACACTCCCCATTCCTTCTCATGGAATCTCTTCTCTGAGACAGGGTCTCACCGAGTAACCTTTGCTGGTCCGGAGCTTGATCTGTATGTAGACTAGGCTGGCCTCGAACTCACAGGTAACTAACCACCGGCTTTCTTCCTCCTGAATGCCTAGCTCTCTTACACACTGTTAACGAAGTTCCTCCCTAGACTTTAAAGGGGACTCTTAACTTGGGGGTCTCATGTTTAGAGCTCCATATATTTTATGATTTCTGTGATTCTCTCTCTGACCATCCCGAAGTGCAAGCATGGCTTCGAGGCCTTACATTCTAATAAACCTCATCCTTCAAAGGAATTATGAATTGTGTTGGCTTCCTTTCTGAACTGACCACTAATGTCGTCGTCGTCCCCCCGCGCCCCGATATTTAACAGAAGTCGCGCACACACACAAATCCACCTCATAATATTTAAGTTTATTGTGTTGGATCGCATTCACAGTGCTCATGCGGTCCAAGCAGCGCTGGAGACGCCGCGCTGATTCCAATTACGCCTTCCAGCATTACATATACATGCTGCCTTGTGGAAGGGGAACTGCTGGAATTTAAAATTTCATTCTTCTATTCACTCACCAAAATGTTACTGGGTGCTCAATCACTCTACGCCCTAGTCGGGCGTCTCAAAACGCCGGTGCTATAAGGAAGCCGCAATCTAGCACCATCGCCCATTCATTGACCAGCGCCTGGCTCCGGGTCACCGTTGCTGAGCTAATTTCCAACCGTCCACGGCGCTCCGGATTGGCCTACGTCACTTCCTCGGCTCGGGACACGGTCCATGCAGTAGCCCTGTCTTAACCGAGACCCGCCCAAAAGGGCGGGATCAGAATGCATCCCGCCAGGGAAAACAGCCGTCGGTCTTTGCCCTGAACGCCACACCCCTGAGACTCTCACTTGACTTGGAAACAGTCCCAGGACTGGGACCACGAAGCAAGCCGAAGGCAGTCGCCAAGAGCCGAGTACGCCCAGAGAAGCTCCGGACCGGCCGGAAGCGGAACCGAGCAGAGCCGGAAGGAGCTAAGCCCACCTGAAGGTTGCTGAGCACCTGCAAGCGTTGAGCCCAACGGAGCCCACGTCATGGCGGCGGACGGAACAGGTGTAGCCGGAGGAGGCGCTGTCGGCGGCTGCCTGACCAAAGACAGTTTGCAGGATGCTAAGTGCCCAGCGGCCATCCCCCATCGGCGGCGCGCTTCATCGCTGTCTCGTGACGCGCAGCGCCGAGCCTATCAGTGGTGCCGGGAGTACCTGGGCGGGGCCTGGCGTCGAGCCCGGCCGGAGGAGCTGAGCATTTGCCCCGTGAGGTCAGGGGTCAGCCTCGGGGGTCCTCCAGACGCTCCCTATTTCCACGCTGTCAGTGCTCTGCGGGGGAGGGGGCGGGGCCAGGACCAGATCTGCAGATCGCTTTGCGGCGGGGGTCGGGATCTTCCTGGGGGCGTGGTGAGGTCTCCTCGGGAATAGGGGCAAGGGTGGGTCTCAGCAATCCGGGCTATTTTTGCTGAACCTGACCCGTGTGGATCTGCAGCGGAGGCCTTAGCAACCTGCTCTTCCGATGCTCGCTACCGAACCACCTGCCCAGTGTGGGCGAGGAGCCCCGCGAGGTGCTACTACGACTGTATGGGGCCATCCTGCAGGTGAGGGGGAGCGAGGGCCGTAACTTGAAGTGAGCACAGCAGAAACTTGTCATTTTGCATCTGAGTATGTTGATGCTCGTAGACCATCTAGAGCTTTTGCTCCTGAATCCCCAGTCAGTAAGACCAGAAGTCCCAGCTATGATGGATGAACATCCCTTTGCACCCAGGCCCACGTACTTGGCTCTTTCTGACTTGGACCCTTTGTCATCTTCCTTCAGGGTGTAGACTCGTTGGTATTAGAGAGTGTGATGTTCGCCATTCTTGCAGAGAGGTCACTAGGGCCCCAACTTTATGGAGTGTTTCCAGAGGGCCGCCTGGAACAGTATCTCCCAGTAAGAGCCCAGTTTTTGCTGTTTTTATACCAAGTCCTTCCCCTTCCTAGGTAGGGAAATTTCCCTAAGACCTTGATCTCCTCCCATCCCATGTCCCTTCCCCCTCCCGCCCCAGCCCCCTCACCACCCTGATAGGTTACTGGGTACAGAGCCGACCATTGAAAACTCGAGAGCTCCGGGACCCAGTGTTGTCAGGAGCCATTGCAACCAAGATGGCCCGTTTCCATGGCATGGAGATGCCCTTCACTAAGGAGCCCCACTGGTTGTTCGGGACCATGGAGCGGTGAGTCAAATTTGGGAATGGGACACCTACACTGACCCAACCTCTAGTTGAGTGGACAGGTTTCCCCGTATCTGTCATGGACTCTCGTGTTTCCCAGCCAAGTCAGAGGGACAGGAAAACTTGACCTAAAAAGTAGATAGGAGAGTGAATGTATCCTGTTGGGGGGCTTACAGGTACCTCAAGCAGATCCAGGACCTGCCTTCCACTGGCCTCCCCCAGATGAACCTGCTGGAGACGTACAGCCTGAAGGATGAGATGGGCAACCTCAGGTGAAGGCAGACCTGGCATTCAGCAGTGTCCTCCCCAAGCTTTGCCGAGGGCTAGAGCCAGGGCTAGCCTTGGAAGGTGGCTGTAGTCACATGGCCTTATAACCTGTGCCCCTCTCCCTTTGCAGGAAGTTGCTAGATGCCACCCCATCCCCAGTGGTCTTCTGCCACAATGACATCCAGGAAGGTATGAGAAAGTGTGAGTCTCCAAGCCCAAACTGAAAGGGGCAGAGTGCCTTGAGGTGACCACAACCCCCATGTCCGCAGGGAACATCCTGCTGCTCTCAGAGCCGGAAGACGACGACAGCCTCATGCTGGTCGACTTTGAGTATAGTAGTTATAACTACAGGTGAGAGGGGGGGGCCTCCTGTGCAGGACTCCGCTCAGACAGACCGCACAGACGGACGTTTGCTCTCTTCCCTCAGGGGCTTTGACATTGGGAATCATTTTTGTGAGTGGGTTTATGATTATACCTACGAGGAATGGCCTTTCTACAAAGCAATGCCCACAAACTACCCCACTAGAGGACAGCAGGTATGTAGCTGGAGGTTGGGAAAAGAAAAACATTTTACTTATTTATTTATTTTTGGTAAAAGGAAAGAATGGCTAGAAAGGGTAATATTCCATAGTCTCCTCAGTCCTGACTCTTGTCCATTGATCTTAGCTCCATTTTATTCGCCATTATCTGGCAGAGGTCCAGAAAGGTCAGATCCGCTCTGAAGAGGAGCAGAAGAAACTGGAAGAAGATTTGCTGATAGAAGTCAATCGGTGAGAAAAGAGAGGAAGGGCGGGAGTGAGGGAGGATGGAGAAAGAAAGGGGGAGGAGGAGGGAGGGAAGACAATGTAGAAGGGGGTGGGAGGGAGGGAGGACATAGAAGGAAAGGGGGGACGACGGAGGGAGGACAGAGAAGGAAAGGGGGGGAGGACATAGGAGGAAAGGGGAGGGGGAGGGAGGGAAGACAATGTAGAAGGGGGTGGGAACTAGGGAGGACATAGAAGGAAAGGGGGGAGGGAGGGAGGACAGAAGGAACGGGGAGGGGGAGGGAGGGAGGACAGAGAAGGAAAGGGAGAATTGTGGCAGGGTAGAGATGAAAGATGACATCAGAGGCTAACATAAAAGAAAAAGAGAGCTGGGTGGTGGTGGCGCACACCATTAATCCTAGCACTTGGGATGCAGAGGCAGATGAATCTCTATGAGTTCAAAGCCAGCCTTGTCTATAGAGCTAGTGCCAGGATAGTCTCCAAAGCTGCACAGAGAAACCTTGTCATGAATCCCCCCGGAAAAAAAGTCACCCTGGGATAAAGATTAGGAAAATGGGGAAGAAGTTGGAGCTTTACAGACTGATGAGCCTTGGGGGAAGCCAAGCAATACTCTTGATTGCACCCCCTTTTCCTGTCCCCCCCCCATTCCCTAGGTATGCACTGGCATCTCATTTTTTCTGGGGTCTGTGGTCCATCCTCCAGGCATCCATGTCCACCATAGAGTTTGGCTACTTGGTAAGCAGCCCATCAGGTGGGCATGTTGGGTGGGGCTTGAGGAGAGCACTGGGCCATGTCCTCCAGCAAATCCAGGCAGTCCCTGGTGGCTGTGGGCAGAACACAGCAGGTATGGCTCCTGCTTCCAAGCCTTCTCGCTGCTCTGCATTACCGTTTCCTTCCTTAGGAATATGCCCAGTCTCGCTTCCAGTTCTACTTCCAGCAGAAGGAGCAGCTGACCAGTTGCCACCCATCATCTTGACAACCCAACCGCACCTCGGATTCTTCCTGCAGCCTCCAGGGCAGGACCTTGGAGAGAGGGGCAAAGAAGAAGAGACCCCAGAGACTGGGCTGTGCCTCTTAAGTGAGACTGCTGTTAAAATAGCTGACCTCTTCCCCCTGTTTGAGTAGTTGCCCAAGGTGGGCATCTGGGAACCCCTGGGACCGTGTACCTAAATAAATGAATTTCTTCAGAAATACAAACCGAGGGATACAGATTTAAGTGGTTTCTCTTTAGTGCACCATGCTTAAAAATAGCGAGGGGTCCGTCCGTTCCACGCATTGAGATTTCCTATCCCATAATATTCCCGGGCTCAAGTTTAGAAGTAACAAATACTGACTTGGGGAAGAGGACTGGAGGGGGTGGGGCAACAGCGGGCCCTGGATGTGATTATCAACCTTGAGCCCTGAAATTAGGGAAAAGGCTGCACAGCTGACTCCTGGTGACCTTTTCCCTACATTCAGCTATTTTTAGCACTGATGCAACCATGCTCACGTGAGACCCTCTACTCCCCAGTCCCAGACCTTCCAGCAACCTTCAGCAGGCTTGTGGGAACCCTGCCCACCCCTCCTAGGTGCCCCCCCCAAAAAGGAGGGGGTTCTGGTTTCCGCCCATATCTGTTTTCTCCACCCCAATTTGGGAGTGGGTGTCAAGTTCCCAGTGAGGGCAGGGCGGGGCCAGGCCTGAAGGACGTGGGGACATGGGCCAGAGTGGCCAAACCCATACACCGACCGAAGCAAACCTGAGCTGTGAGTGGGGGACCAGCACAGGGAGGCCAGCCGGACCTAGAGCCGTTCCATCCCACAACTCTTCGCCTTTACTGTCGGCCAACCTTTCTGAGCGAGGACTGTGCTGGGTGCATCTAAACCTAGGCTCTGTCCAGGCCCACTCCTTTCCCTGGGCGTCTTTCCCGGACCCCAAACCGCCCTTCGCCGCCCTTGGAGTACCTGGAGCCCGACTCCTGCACCATTGCAGATAGGCCTGTCCGGAACCCCACGAGGGTTCTGCGGCGGCAGCGGCGGTTAGCCAGGCTTGGGAGAGCCCAGCGGGGCGCGTAGCGTTGGAGCACGGGCGGGTTTGGGGGGTGGTCGCAAGGGGAGCGGGCCAGGGGTGCGGGGAGCGAAGACCAGATGGGGCGGTGGGGGGCGGAGCCTCAACTAGAGGTGGATGGGCGGGGCTGGGCTGGGCTGAGCGCACTAAGCACCTTCTGCCCCTACCCTTAGGTGCTAACTAAAGCCCCCGGGATGGCGGAAGCACACCAGGCAGTAGCTTTCCAGTTCACTGTGACCCCAGATGGGGTCGACTTCCGGCTTAGTCGGGAGGCTCTGAGACACATCTATCAGTCTGGAATCAACTCCTGGAAGAAACGCCTTATTCGAATTAAGGTGTGGGAACAGGTGGTTGGGGGGGGTCTCTTTTTCCCAGCAGGTGCCTAGGCAGAAGCCAGCTGTCCGCAGTTAGTCTCCTTGTCAGCGGCTGTTTCCGCCTCTGGCCAGCAATACTTCTGGTTCTAGACAGGGTACAATAGTGCAGAAGCCGGCAGGATCGTGAAGAAGATGGGATGGGACATAGAGTGTAGATGTGAGTGGAGGAAGAACACAGTGAATGGTTGTGGCAGGACCAGGAGCCCTTTCTCAGGACTTCCCGGGTACCGAATTACATTTTCTCACTCCACAAAGATGCCTGTTTCTCCCCACTCCCACAGAATGGCATCCTAAGGGGTGTGTACCCTGGCAGCCCCACCAGCTGGCTTGTTGTTGTCATGGCAACAGTTGGTGCCAACTACTGCAAGGTGGACATCTCCATGGGGCTGGTGTATTGCATCCAGAGATACCTCCCTGACAGGTAAGGTACCTGGAAGCCACCAGTTTCAGGAAAAAGAGCCGAGACTGTTCCCAAGGCCAGGATTCCCGTAGAGGACAGATGCAGGAAGGCAGCCATTGGCAGCCGAAGAGCCCTCTCACACACAGGACTACATCTCCCGGTTCCAAGGCCCTTTGTCTACTTGATGCACTCGGACCTGGGTGCACCCAGCGAGGTCTTTTCCATTCATGTCTTCTCCAAGAGAGTTTACAGCCATCAACTGCTGTTAGAATTCCCCAAAAGATGAGCTCAAAGGGATACCCTGAAGCCTGCCTCCTTATCCAATAGGTATGGCCCCTATGGGACCCCACAGACCCGGGACCTCCTCAGCATGGTCATCTTCTCCACCGGCATCTGGGCGACAGGCATTTTCCTATTCCGGCAAACCCTGAAGCTGCTGCTTTCCTACCACGGGTGGATGTTCGAGATGCACAGCAAGACCAGCCATGCCACCAAGATCTGGGCTGTGAGCAGAAGCACCGGAGGGGGCAGGCGTCTGGGGAATCTCATTTGGGGTACCGAGCAAGAAGGGAGAGGCAGGCTGGACAACAGTGCCTGGTGCATGTTTGTCCTGAGGGAGCTGGGATGGTCTGAGGACTTGATCATCTTCTAGTTTGTGTCTGTTCTTCCTGCTAGGTCCCACCCCAACACTGTACTCTGTACCTTTAGATCTGTGTTCGCCTTCTGTCCAGTCGACGGCCCATGCTCTATAGCTTCCAGACATCTCTGCCTAAGCTTCCCGTACCCAGTGTGCCAGCCACGATTCAGCGGGTAAGAGCCCAAGTAACAAAGAGCACAAAGTCCCGGATTCAGAGGACCAGCCCAAACTTATCAGGACTGTTTTCCACAAATGGCTGGCTTGAGAAGAATGGGGTCTGGTTGAGGAGAGGTTGTAAGAAGGTTCATGTGGCGGTGTAGCCATGTCATGATAATAATTTGGCTGGACAGTACCTGGATTCCGTGCGGCCCTTATTGGATGATGAAGAATATTACCGCATGGAGACACTGGCCAAAGAATTCCAGGACAACACCGCCCCCAGACTGCAGAAATACCTGATTCTCAAGTCATGGTGGGCAACTAACTATGTAAGTTTGCCCTGACGGCCTCGCTCTTATCCACATGTCCTTGATCCGCCCTCCTCGCTCTAACCTGCACCTGACCCTCCACAGGTCAGCGACTGGTGGGAAGAGTACGTCTACCTCCGAGGCAGGAGCCCCATCATGGTGAACAGCAACTATTATGCCATGGTAAGAAGCAGAGCCTCCTAGGGCTCCTGTGTGCCCAGCTCTGTCCCCAGCTCTGGAACAAGGATCTAGAGGACATCCCAGAGCCTTTGCCTCGGTTTCCATGGGTGAGTGGGGGTTAGGGAGTGAGGCCTGAGGGAAAGAGAGAGGAAAGATCGTGGCACAGCAGTCCAGAGCCGGCCTGGGTGGTAGGGACCGTGACAAGAGGAAGAATTCTGAGACTCCACTGAATTTCTCAGACCGGTTATACCATACCCCATTGCTTCCTAACTCCTGGCCTCTCAGGCACAGGTTCTCAGCTATCTTGACACCATTTTCAGAGAGCTTCTTAAAACATACTTTGCTGTTGTCCCATTGTAAGTGAGACCACAGGATGACTAGCAGCTTCTTTTAGTACTAAGTCACTGTCTGCCTCACTTCGCGTGACTGGTGTCCATAGACTGGTGACAGGTAGCTGATCTTCCTACTGCCCAGGGCCCAGTTTCTCCTGATGTCTAAAACACACACTGCTAACCTCCTGGAATTCCCCCCATCCATGGGCTGTCTTTCTGGCAGTTTGCCACCTGTCCAAATCAAGGATTTGTTTTTGCCGTTTTGTGGTAGAACCCCCTTGAAGCAAAACAAGCAGAGTATGAATGGGCAGAGAACGGTTCTGGTCGGAGCTGGAGCCTGGCAGTTACATATTTCTGCAAGTTCACCCTGACATGATATAGGATGGAACATAGACAGGGGACACAATCCCTCAGGCCCCTGAAGTTTCCTCAGGCTAGTGAGACTCAGGTGACACCCACACAGAGGAGCCCAGCCTACAGATTCTGCTCTGTCTGTAGGATTTTGTGCTTATCAGGAACACGAATGTGCAAGCCGCACGACTGGGGAACGTTGTCCACGCCATGATCGTGTATCGCCGCAAGCTGGACCGTGAACAGATCAAACCTGTGAGTTCCATTAGGGTTAAGGGTGGGGTAAGGAAAGGAGGTCTGAGTCTAAGCCATGCTGGGCCTTCCTCCCAGGTCATGGCACTGGGCATGGTACCCATGTGCTCCTACCAGATGGAGCGGATGTTCAACACTACACGCATCCCAGGCAAGGAAACAGGTACGGGGCTACAGCGAGGCCTCCATAAAAGGAGTCCTCCCCTCCCGGGCACCCCTCAGGAGGAAGTCCTCCCCTCCCAGAGACCCCTCGGGAGGAAGTCCTCCCCTCCCAGGCACCCCTCGGGAGGAAGTCCTCCCCTCCCGGGCACCCCTCGGGAGGAAGTCCTCCCCTCCCGGGCACCCCTCGGGAGGATGTCCTAGCCACAACAGCTAGATGCCCAGCTACTGTTTTTCTCCAGCACTCCAGTGTCTCAGGATTGTGAGAAGCGGTCAGTTTGTGACTACTAGATAGTTGTTATGGACAGACTTGGTGCTGTCCTTCCAGGGCTTCCGAGTACCAAGGAAGGCAGCCATGAGTAAAGAGCAATGAAAGGAGCACAGCTGGGGTAGTGGAATTCAGGAGAAGACGGCCTATCCCTCCTAGAGCCTAAAGAAGCGGTGGGAGGGGCTCACTTGGGGTACAGGTACTAGCTTAGCATGGAAATCTACCTGTAAATGAAAGAAGGCCCAGGTCAGATATGAGGCAAAGCAGAGTCTGTGGGACCGCCTGTGTGTGGGAGATGGGCCCTTTGAGGTGCCGCCTCAGCCGCGCACCGCCTCAGCCGCGCACTGGCTTCTGTCACAGATGTGCTACAGCACCTGGCAGAGAGCAGGCACGTGGCCGTCTACCACAAAGGCCGCTTCTTCAAGGTGTGGCTCTATGAGGGCTCTCGCCTGCTCAAGCCTCGAGACCTAGAGCTGCAGTTCCAGAGAATCCTGGATGACTCTTCCCCGCCTCAACCTGGGGAGGAGAAGCTGGCAGCCCTCACCGCAGGAGGAAGGTACCCAGGGCCTGTGGGGAGGGCTTGGCCAGGCCCAGGGTCAAGGCTTCATGAGAAGAAAAGCTTGGCACTACCTCTGTCCTAGAACTGAGGGTCAGAGGTGCCCCCAGGATAGGCACATAATACAGAGTGAAGGGTGGTAAGGACAGGATACCCGAGTGGCCCCATCTCATCTCGTCTCCACATTCAGTCAGATCCTAAGATACCCTGATAAAAAGTTGGATTCAACTGCTTACCCGTCCTTATACCCACCCCCAGGGTAGAGTGGGCACAGGCACGTCAGGCCTTCTTTAGCTCTGGCAAGAACAGGACTTCTCTGGATGCTATTGAGCGTGCTGCTTTCTTTATCGCCCTGGATGAAGAATCCCACTGTTACAACCCTGACGATGAGTTCAGTCTTAGCCTCTACGGCAAGGCCTTGTTGCATGGTAACTGCTACAACAGGTAGGTGCCCCGAACTCATGGGACAGACAAGTTGTTGTTGTTGTTGTTCTTCTTCTTCTTCTTCTTCCTCCTCCTCCTCTTCCTCCTCCTCTTCCTCCTCCTCTTCCTCCTCCTCCTCCTCCTCCTCCTCCTCCTCTTCTTCTTCTTCTTCTTCTTCTTCTTCTTCTTTTTGTGTATTTGTGTGTTTTTTGCTTGTTTGTTTGTTTTTCAAGACAGGGTTTCTCTGTGTAGTCTTGGCTATCCTGGAACTCTCTCTGTAGACCAGGCCTGCCTCTGCCTCCTGAGTACTGGGATTAAAGGCACGCGCTACCACTGCCCAGTTTATAGTTAAAATTTAATGATTGGAATTATAGGCTAGAAGATTAAAGTAGAACTCAGGGTCAGACTTAATGGGTAGGTAGCATTATTTAGGGGTAAGGTGGTACTAGTTAAGGCTGGAGTGGAAGATGAAGAATAGAGATGGGGGTTAGTGAGATAGCTCAGTGGGTAATGGTCCTTGCTGCCAAGCCTGATGACCTAAGTTCAAACACCAGGACCCACAGGGTGGAAGGAGAGAACCAGCTCTCGAAAGTTATCCTTTGACCTCCACACATGCATATATTCACACAAGCAAATGTAATTTAATTTTGTTTTTTGTTTTTTGTTTTTCAAGACAGTTTCTCTATGTAGCTTTTGAGTCTGTCCTGACACTCCCTCTGTAGACCAGGCTGGCCTCGAACTCACAGAAATCCAACTGCCTCTGCCTCCTGAGTGCTGGGATTAAAGGCATGTGTTGTATGAGGCCGCTTGTTTGTTCCCAGCTGCTCAGCCCCGAAATAATCACACAGAAACCAAATTATTTGCAATACTATTTGGCCTATAGCTTAAGCATATTTCTGGCTAACTCGTATCTTAAATTAACCCATCTCCATTAATCTGTATATCGCCACGAGACTATGGCTTACTGGGTAAAGTTCCGGCATCTGTCTCCAGCGGGGATACATTGCTTCTCCTTTGACTCCGCCTTCTTTCTCCCAGCATTCAATATAGTTTTCCCCACCTACCTCGGTTCTGCCCTGCTATAGGTCCAAAGCAGTTTCTTTATTAACCAGCATACAGAGGGGAATTCCACATCAGGCATGCGCCACCACCACCCCGCTAAATTTTTTAAAAAGCAATAGAAGTTAAGGTTAAGTTGTGGGTTAGTAATTAGAATTGACTCATTAGCGTTAGCAGTATAGGGCTAGGGATGGAGGTTGGAGATCTGTGTAATTTCCCAGCTTTGGGTCTACCCTGATCTACTCCTGCAGGTGGTTCGACAAATCTTTCACTCTTATTTCCTTCAAGAATGGCACGTTGGGCCTCAACGCCGAACACTCATGGGCAGATGCCCCCATTATTGGGCACCTCTGGGAGGTAAAGGCCTAGAGAGGGAACCTTCAGGGCAGCTGCTGGCAATGACGCTTGTTTCTCAGTTTTGATTTATCCCTGCAGTTTGTCCTGGGCACTGATACCCTTCACCTGGGTTACACGGAGACTGGACACTGTGTGGGGGAGCTGAACACGACTCTGACACCCCCTCAGCGACTACAGTGGGACATTCCTGAGCAGGTATGCAGACTAGGAATGGGTGGGTTAGATCTCACCCTCAGGATGAAGGGTGCCACGTGGGCCACAAGGAGAGCGGAGACCCCAGGGTGTCTGCTCAGAGAAATACTGAGATCCATTGCCCATGTCCAGGACCAATGTTCCCTCCTCTGCACCAGGCTCAGCATGGCCTCATGCTGAGTCCTCACAGGCTGTCATTTGTGTCTTCAGAAGCTGTTGGGCCGACTCTTTCATCCAACACCTAGACTTCACACCTCCTAGACCTAGAGGCCTCCCTGGAGGACTCTGCCCTCAACTGACCCTTTTCCACCTCTTGGCAGTGCCGGGAAGCCATCGAGAATTCATACCAGGTGGCCAAGGCACTGGCCGACGATGTGGAGTTATTCTGCTTCCAGTTCTTACCCTTTGGCAAAGGCCTCATCAAGAAGTGTCGGACCAGCCCTGACGCTTTTGTGCAGATTGCCCTGCAGCTGGCTCATTTCCGGGTAGGAGCTTCTGAGGGCTGCTGAGTGTGCAGGGCGTCCTCAGGGTCCACTTGCTTGACTCCCCCTGCTGTGTACCCCAGGACAAAGGCAAGTTCTGCCTGACGTACGAGGCCTCAATGACAAGAATGTTCCGAGAGGGACGGACTGAGACTGTGCGTTCCTGTACCAGTGAGTCCACAGCCTTTGTGCAGGCCATGATGAAGGGGTCCCATAAGGTGAGCCCCCCCACCTTGTCTCTCTTCCTCCTTCACCCCTGTTTATTTCAAGGGCCACTTGACCCTTCTGTTCTGACCCCCAGAAAGAAGACCTCCAGGAGCTCTTCCGGAAAGCTTCTGAAAAGCACCAAAACATGTACCGCCTGGCCATGACAGGGGCTGGGATCGACAGGCACCTCTTCTGCCTTTACATTGTCTCCAAGTACTTGGGGGTTAGCTCTCCTTTCCTGGCTGAGGTCAGTGAAGTTGCTGGGTGTGACCTCTATCCCCTTGCCTTTAGGCCCAGAGCAAGGCCTTCTTGCGATAGATAGGGCTCTGTGGAATTAGTGCTCTTATGAGGGAAAGGAGACACACGTGTGCTTTACTGGCCAGTGATTGTACGGGCTGAGGGCAGGGAGGGGCAAGTCAGAGGGGACCAAGGCAGCCATGGCGCAACCGCAAAGTGGAGAGCTTATGCAGATGCTGAGGTTTTCAGTATGGGGTAGAGGAACATCGGGAGTTCAGGGGACTCCTGCACCACACATGCCCATTTCTGTGCTCTCCAATAGTGCCTTTTGTCTTGCTTATTTCAGACTAAGTCTTGTTATATAGCTTTGGCTGGCCTGGAATTCACTATGCAGAGCAGGCTGGCCTTGAACTCATGGGTGATCCTCCTACCTCTGCCTCCTCGGTATTGGGATTGCAGGCGTGTACCACTATGCCTGGCTGATAGGGTCTACAGTGAAGTAGTTCTCGGGCACCGCGGATAGGACAGCGCACACTGAGTGCCCCGTGTCTGACAGGCTTCCGCCTCTCTGTTACAGGTGCTTTCGGAACCCTGGAGCCTCTCCACCAGCCAGATTCCTCAGTACCAGATCTGCATGTTTGACCCAAATCAGTACCCCAATCATCTGGGTGCTGGAGGTGGCTTTGGCCCTGTGAGTACCCCAGAAGGAGAGTGGCTGGCAGCACTGGGACCCTGGAGTTTGAGTATAAGGGGTGCAGACATGGGTACAAGCACCTTATTTAGAGAGGACCCGTGTGAATGTAAGACAATAGCTGCTGACTTAGGTAGGCAGGTGCCAGCACCTACCCACTCCACCTGCCTCCCTAGTGCGGCATCACCGCGCCCAAGCGTAGTCTTCAGGGTACACGGCAACACACTGGGCCCTTCAGAGCTGTATTCTTCTGAGAACATGAGCTACTCTGGCAGAAGAGTAGTGATTGTTACAAAGAGGGGGGTGACCTATAGTGTAAGTCCCTGAGGAAGCCCCCAAACACAGGGGCAGAATCCTTTAGAAGAAACAGAAGTTCCAGTCTTGGAACCAGAGGCAGAGTCCTTCGGTTTGCACACTATTTCCTGGATTAGGAGAGTGGGGCTGACCTCAAGAATGCAGTGTCCACAGTGGTGGCGCACGCCTTTAATCCCAGCACTTGGGAGGCAGAAGCAGGCAGATCTCTGCGAGTTCGAGACCAGCCTGGTCTACAAGAGCTAGTTCCAGGACAGGCTCCAAAGCCACAGAGAAACCCTGTCTCGAAAAAAACCAAAAAAAAAAAAAAAAAAAAAAAAAAAAGAATGCAGTGTCCAACATGGGCCCGCCTCCTGTGAATCTTGTGGGAAGGGAAAAATACATCGATTTGACTTTTGGGTCTTGTTTGCTTCTTGTCCCCAGGTGGCAGATGATGGTTATGGGGTTTCTTACATGATCGCAGGTGAAAATACTATGTTCTTCCACGTTTCCAGCAAGTTCTCAAGTTCCGAGACGGTGAGTCTCCCCTGTTCCCATTTGGGGTGGTCTCACAACGAAGCGCTACCCGGGGTATCCCAGAAGCACACTCCATCCTCTTGTGGGTACAAAGGGGTGGGGACTGTCCTGAAAACGTATCTAAGCTCTTCAATTGTGCCCACAGAGTGCCCAGCGCTTTGGGAACCACATCCACCAAGCACTGTTGGACATCGCTGATCTTTTCAAAGTTCCCAAGAGGACGGAGAGCTGAGGACGGGAGAAAGACCAGCTGCCCTTTTGTCCCCACCTGGTGGAGGAAGAGACCTGTGGCCAGCTCACAGGCATAAGGGGTGGCATGCACACATGCCCAGTTCTGAGAACAGCTCTGGTGGCAGGGGCTCCCCAGGCAGATACTACTCCTTTAGGGCCCAGCTGGAGGTGGGATTGGAGTAGTGAGAGGACTTTGATTTTTTTTCTGTCTTGGTAGATGCTAATAAAAAAAATGAGGCTGTATAGTTCTCTCTCAGCCTTTAGGTGCCTGTGTTTTGTTAGAGAACTTTAAGACCCTCTTCCTGCCCCGGTTCAGGCTAGAATAGCGGCAATGGAAGGGCTAGGAGAAAGTTGATGAGGGCTTCTTGCCCACACAGAAATATGTGTTTTTCTGGAATAATGCAGGCTTTGAGAGGGCTGTCCAACCTCTCACGTGTACTTGGAATAAATTCTTGCTTTAGAACCTTTGCCTGTTCCATGGGGCTACTTCTGTTTGTCTGCCAGGAGTGGGGTCCACCTGCCTACTCCACACATGAGCATGCCTTCTGTACCAATCTGGGCTATAGTACAACGCTACAGAGGCCTGTGGCATCCTCCCAGGCTGGAAGCTAGGGTGCCAGGCAGTCCTACCTGTGAGGGCACACAAGATCTCCTGCAGCAATACACTACCTCAGTCTCATGTATTTTCTTGGTGAAGTACCATTAAACTAAGTTGGACATAATGGCTACAAACCTTATAGACTTGCCTTCAATACTTCTGAAATAGTATTGCCTTGCACTTAGGCGGCTGAGGCAGAAGATTACTAAGAGTTCAAGGATAGTCTGAGCTGCAGACTATCTTTTCAAATTCCTGTCTCAAAAGAAAGAAACAAGCCTGATGGTGGTGGTGCATGCCTGGAATCCCAGCACTCGGGAGGCAGAAACAGGGGCAGATCTCTATGAGTTCAAAGCCTGGTCTACAAGAGCTAGTTCCAGGACAACCAGGGCTATACAGTCTCGAAACACCCCCCCCCCCAAAAAAAAAAGAAGAAAGAAAGAAAGAAAAGAAGAAGGAACAAAGAGTAAACCAATAATAATCCTTTATGGAAGGGGAAGTAGCACTCAGTCAATACAGCTGCATACTTGAATGAATTAAGATTCCAGATGCTAAGAACCCACATGCAAATCAGATTTAGAAATCATGTTTTTTGAGCATAGATAGGACTCTGATCTGGAAACTCAGTGGTGAACAGGACACTCTCTCTGCCTCTACAGAATTCTCCACTTGAAAAGGCTCGTGTGAGTAGGGGACAGTACAGCTGATGGACACAAAGCTATTTTTGGAATGACCCATTTAGCAAGTGCTTGCTGGATGCCTGTAGAATGCAAGGCAAGTGAACTAGCAATGAACAAAATTAGCAGACGGCCCTTCCCTTGGCTCCCAAAGACTTCAGTGAGGAACACAGATTACATTAAAAGTGCGTGTAATGTAGCAAGTCAAATGTAAGTTAGTGGCCAGGTGAAGGTAAGTGAGCGAGCAGACCAGCGTAAAGGTGCAGTTTCAGATGGTGGTGAAAGCAGGCTGCCAATTTACAGGCCTGCAGGAGAAAGGGATAAGCCATGTTCTTCCTGTCTTTCATGTCTCAAAGTGGATGGCAGAACATTCCTGGACAAAGGGGACAGCAAGATCCAAAGGTGTATGGAGAGAAATACCTGTTGGGAAAGATCAGCACATGATAGCTTATAGCTGGTGTGAAGTCAGAGCAGGAGGTGGGCAAACCTAGCTTGAAGACATTTTTTCACGTTCTGTCTTCTTCAAATGATAGGAGACTCCTCGAGTTTGAGCATGGGGAGTCGTAATCTCTCCTAATTTTAAGATTTTTTTTTTTCCTGGCCAACCAGAATGATATTACAAAACAGGATGCAGTCATGGGAGGATCGTGAGGCCTGCCTAGAGGCAGTGGTTATGACAACAGAGCTAAAAAGAATGGCAGGATTTACACTCAGGCCGTGCCGTACACAGGACTAGAAAACTGGGAAGTTGAGATTGTCAAAGGTAGGACTAACAAGCCTGATGAGGTCTCAGAGACAGTTCATTTTTAAAAATTATTACATTAGCCAGGTGGTGGCAAACGCCTTTAATCCCAGCACTTGGAAGGCAGAGACAGGCGGCTCTACAGCCTGGTCTACAGAGCAAATTCCAGGACAGCCAGGGTTACAGAGAGTTGTTGAAAATCCAAACACCAGCTGTTGGGGAGGCTGCTTGTTCGTTTCCCAGTCACCCAGACTCCCAAAATAATCACACAGAATCTATATTATTTAAATCACAGCTTGATCAATCACTTAAGTGTATTGCTGGCTAGCTCTTATATCTTTGGTTAACCCATTTCTTTTATTTTATAAACAACTATATGTGTATGTGTGTGTATTTACATTAAAAAATTTAGACTTATTTATCTATATGAGTGTTTCACTGCAGGTATGAATGAGCATGTACCACATGTATGTCTGATGCCAATGGTAGTCAGAAGGAGGTGTCAGAGTCCTTGGAACTAGAATCACAGATGGTTATGAGCCACCAAGGAGCTGCTAAGAACCAAACCCAAGTCCTCCATGAAAAACAAGTGCTCTTTATCATTGTACCATCTCTCCAGCCTCAAATTACTACATTTTTACTTTATATGTATGTGGGTAGCATAATACTGCGTATGTGTGGAGGTCAAAGGACAGCTTCTAGGAGCTGGGTTTCTCTTTCTACCATGTGGTTCTAAAGACTGAACTCAGGTTGTCAGGCTTGGTAGCAGACACATTCACCTGCTGGGCCATGTCCCTTGCCTTGTAACTCACATTTAAAAAAAATTTTTTTGAGCAATATGGTGATTAAATGAAATATTAAAATGTTAAGTTCAATGTCTATTATATATACCTTTGAAGGACTGGGCGTGTGACTCAGCTGGTAGAGAGCTTGCCTAGTACATATGAAGCTCTGAGTTTGAACCCCAGGACCACATAACACAGGTATGATGGTGTATGTAGCTGCAATCTGAGATACGTGATGTCCTATCTTTAAAAGGGAGGAGGAGGGGGGAAAGAAAAAACAAAATGTCACATATATTCTTAGAATATAAGTCGAAGGGCTGGAGAGATGGCTCAGAGGTTAAGAGCATTGCCTGCTCTTCCAAAGGTCCTGAGTTCAATTCCCAGAAACCACTTGGTAGCTCACAACCATCTGTAATGAGATCTGGTGCCCTCTTCTGGCCTGCAGGCATACATACAGACAGAATATTGTATACATAATAAATAAATAAATATTTAAAAAAAGAATATAAGTTGAAAGTGGAGGAAGATCTAGGCTCCTTATAATACTTATTACAATAATCATTAAAGCTTTAATAGCACATGGGAAAATTTCCAGAGCAGAAATTCCTAATGTCCTTTGAATTTCCATGAACTTTAAAAATATAAATATGCCGCCGGGTGGTGGTGGCGCACGCCTTTAATCCCAGCACTCGGGAAACAGAGGCAGGCGGATCTCTATGAGTTTGAGGCCAGCCTGGTCTACAAGAGCTAGTTCCAGGACAGGCTCCAAAGCTACAGAGAAACCCCGTCGCGAAAAACCAAAATAAATAAATAAATAAATAAATAAATAAGTATAAGTATGCTCACACAAGGTTTCATTGTGTTAAAACATCCCTGAGCTTCCAAAATATTTTCCCAGACTTCTTTCTCATGAGGTCTATGTAACCTCCCCTGAAGAAGTGTCTGGATCACAATAGGTTCACCCAGTCTGGGAAAACTGAACAGAGAATTTCCAATGAGCTGGTTTGTAATTCATGTTAAAATGGAGATTCTAAGGAATGCGGTCAGGCTGTGTGTCTAGGATGTAATTAATAGGAGCCTGGGTGACAGTTTGCTGGTCTCAGCTATACAAGGCATGGGCATACCTGACAGAGCCTCTGGGCTTCCTGGGAGCTCAAGTTTTCATATCTGACTTGTACGGGACGTTTCAGCTAGCGCAACTCCTCTGCCAGACAATACTCAGGGCCGTCACCTTCAACTTGAAGCGGTCCCCAAACTTCTGTCTTCATTCCTTCCACAGGAACAGGCCCATCTACACCTTTTTACTTTGCTCTTGCTAGACTTTCTGCCTAGAACCTTGCCCCCTTTCTTTTTTTTTCTCCTTGGCTGACTTCATTGCCCATCAGGGTTAATCTTGATTTGTGTTTTCTCTGGCATTTTATCACAGAAGTCAGGAGTGAACTGTTTATGCAGTTGGGAAGTGATCAGAAGACTAAAGGGTAACTCACACATGCACACATGCGTGGCTAGGAAGATAGCTTAATAAAGTCCTTGCCTTTCAAGCAGGAGGACATGAGTTCGAACCCCAGGGTAGGAAGAGGGTTGGTTTAAACTAGCCTATTAGTCTCCAACTAGAGATTTTGGAGGTTGTTTTTTGTTGTTTGTTTGTTTGTTATTTTGTTGTTTTTTTGTTTTTTTTTTTTTTTTGAGACAGGGTCTCTTTGTGTAACTTTGGAACCTGTCCTGGAACTTGCTCTGTAGACCAGGCTGGCCTTGAACTCACAGAGATCTTCCTGCCTCTGCCTCCAGAATGCTGGGATTAAAGGCACGCACCACCACCGCCCGGCCTGATTTTTTTTTTTTTAAGATTTATTAAAAAAAAAAAGATTTATTTATTGTATTTAGGAATGCTTGCCTGTATGTCCGTATGTTCACCATGTGCATCCATGCAGGTGCCACTGGAAATCAGAAGGTAGTTTTGTATCTTCTGGAACTGGACTCAGAAGCGGTTGTGCTGGGAACCGAATCCAGGTCCTCTGTAAGAGCAGTAAGTGCTCTTACTGGCTGAACCATCCCTCCAATTCCCCGCACACACACCCCCACGTAGAATTTGGTACTCTCCGCCTCTAAGCACTGAGTGGCTCTGTTGCCTGTCCTTGCTTGGTGATGTAGGGACCTATTCCGTGGAGACAGAACTGCTCACTACAGGACAGACTTGAGCCCGAATTAGTGCGCAGTGTTTCGTCTGTGTTGCCTCGTCCGAGCCCTGCCGTCCCTCCGTAAGCATTGACTTCCCCTGTAAGACAGGTGCAACAATGTCTGTCACACATAATACTGGACATTTAACAACTGTGTCTAGCTCCTGAACACTGGGGACACGGTATCAGACAGGGCCGTGCCCACGTGGCTGTACACAGAGAACTTAACTGTCAAGCAGTGAAGGCTACAGGGTCGGGCAGGAGGCAGCGTGTGGCTTCCTCCTTCTCTACTCCATTGACACTCAACCTCGGGCCACCTAAATCCGGGGGAAGACCAGGTGAGGTCAGGTGGAAGGCCACAGAACAGGCCCCGCCTACCGAGAAGTCCCGCCCCTAGGAGAAAGCGAGCCAATGAGAGCGAGAGTCCAGTTCCGGGGGGCGGGACTAGCAGCGGAAAGGGGCGGGCGTCGTTGCCAGGTGTCCCTCCTTCCTCTCCCGCCGCGTGGGCTGTGGAGCTGACCAGAGCGCGGGCCCAGCCTGAGGTGAGCGAGGCCGGCGGGGCGCGCCCCGGGGCCCCGACTGTGTCGGGACGCCTGAGGTCTGTGGGGATTCTCGGACTCTGGGGCTGGGTCCCCGCGGTAGTCACCTTCAAGGCTGTGCCTCGCGCCTTGCTTCCGTCCCTCATGCCTCACCCGCCACTTCTGACACCTTCCTCCTTAGTTCCTCCACCCCTGAACCCAGACGCTCTCCTTCATGTCCTCACCCAAAGCCTCGTATCCCACCCCTCAGTCTCCTCCTCCCACACCCCAAGGACCTCGCCTCAGGCTCTTGTACCACAGCAAAACTGGCTCCCCCATCTCCTCACCCACACGCCAGAGATGCCTCGCCTCACCTCCCACGTCATTATTTCCCTCTCCTCAGCTTCCTCAGTCCCAACCCCAGATGTCTCCTTCCTCAACCCTTTCCCTTACGTCCCCTCAGCTTCTTCCCTCCACATCCCAGTGCCTCCCCTCATCTCACCCCACAGCCTCAGTTCCTTCCCCTCAGTTTCCTCAGCCTACATCCCAGTTGCCTCTGCTCAGCTTCTCCACCCCACAGCCCAGATGTCTCTTTTGTCTCTTTAACTCCATACTCCAGCAGGCTTTTTCTTTTGGGCCACCAACCAGCTCCCAAATCACCGACAGGAAGACTTAATAGTTATGAATGCTCAGCCTAGGTTCGGCTCGCTTCTGGCTAGCACTTTTAACTTAAATTAACTTCTTTTTCTTTATCTACATTTTGCCTCAGGAGTTTTTACTTTTTCTTTCTGTATATCTGGCCCCGGGGTGTCTCCCTCGTTCTTGTCTCTCTTCTCCTGTCTTTTCTCTTTTTTCTCTCTCTTCCTCCTATTCATTCTCTCTGCCCACCAGCTCTACCTATCCCTCTCCTGCCTAGTTATTGGCTGGTCAGCTTTTTATTAGACCAATCAGGTGCCTTAGGCAGGCAAGGTAAAACGAATGCAACTCATTTAACCTAATTAAACAGATGCAACACAAACAAATGTAACACCCCTTTGCACAGTTAAAGTAATATTCGGCAGCATAAGCAACTATAACACATCTTTGCCTAGTTAACCACAACACCATACTCTTATTTTCCTTCCCTCAGTATCTTCTGCCATACCCCACTTCCTTATCTCTCTTCCCTCATCTCCTTGCCCTACACCCTTCCCTCCTCTCAGCTCCCTTCATATCCTCATTCCACACTTTATCTCTCTCAGCTTCTTCAACCCATATCCTTACCTGCTTCTCCTCTGTCTCTGGTTCAGCCTGCAAACCCTTCATTCAGTTTCCTTACTCTGTATCACTAAACCCTTGCCCTTAAGCTTCTCATCTATAGCCAAAGCCCGCACTCCTCTCTCTACTCAGCACCAACACTTCCCTTTATACCTGTGGTGGTTTGGATAAGAATGCCCCCACCCACTGGGTGATAGTGGTGCACGCCTTTAATCCCTAGCCGAGCGGTGGTGGCACACGCCTTTTTTAATCCCAGCACTTGGGAGGCAGAGGCAGGTGAATCTCTGTGAGTTCGAGACCAGCCTGGTCTACAGAGCTAGTTCCAGGACAGGCTCCAAAGCCACAGAGAAACCCTGTCTCGAAAAACCAAAAAGAAAAAAAAAAGAAAGAAAAACCAACACTTGGGAGGCAGAGGCAGGCAGATATCTGTGACTTCCAGGCCAGTCTGATCTACAGAACTAGTTCCAGGACAACTAGGACTGTTACACAGAGAAACATGGTCTCAAGAAAAAAAGAATGCCCTCACACACCCACCTCCTGAGGCTGAGGCTCATGTATTTGAATGTTTGGTCACCAAGAAGTGGAACTCTTTGAATGGATTAGAAGGATTAGGAGGCAGTGTAGCCTTGTTGGAATAGGTGTGGCCTTGTTGAAGGAATTGTGTCACTGGGGGTGGGCTTTGAGGTTTCAAAAGCCCACATCAGGGATAGACTCTCTCTCTGTCAGGATGTAGCTCTCAGCTACTGTTCCAGAACCTGCCTGAATGCCACCATGATCCATACCATGATAATGGACTAAACCTCTGGAACTGTAGGCAAGCCCCCAATAAAACACTCTCTTTATAAGAGTTGCCTTGGCCATGGCATCTCTTCAGAGCACTAGAACAGTGATTAAGAGAGAAGTTAGTACCAGAGAGTGGGTATTGCTATGACAGAATTGACCATGCTGCTTACTGGTGGATTGTGAACTTTAGGACTTTGTGTTAGGAAAGCAGTCGAAGGCTTTAAATGGGGCTTAGGGGTCACACTAGTAGGATCATGGAAGACAGTGTGCTGAAAACAGCATGAATTATGATGGCCCTGCTCATGGAGTTTCAGAGGGGAAGAATTTCAGTATATGACCTAGAGACAATTCTTGTGATATTTTTGACAAAGAATGTGGCTGCTTCTTGCTCTTGTCTGAAAAATCTGCCTGAGACTAAATTGAAGAGCTTTCGGATTAATGGCATTGACAAAGGAGCTTTCAAGACAGCCTAGTATTGACTGTGTCGTATGGTTATTAGTGATCTCTCTCTCTTTTTTTTTTAAATATTTATTTACTTATTATGTATACAATATTCTGTCTGTGTATGCCTGCAGGCCAGAAGAGGGCACCAGACCTCATTACAGATGGTTGTGAGCCACCATGTGGTTGCTGGGGATTGAACTCAGGACCCTTGGAAGAGCAGGCAATGCTCTTAACCTCTGAGCCATCTCTCCAGCCCCTCTCTCTTTTTATTTTTTTATAGAAAAGCAATTTATTCCATTATAAGCACTTACACAGTTAGTCATGGAGAGTAGTAACAGTCCTGATGGTGAGACAGGTCAACCAAAATGGAGACGGCTTCAAACTATGGTGGTCAAGGACTAACTCCTAAAAAATCATCTCTTAAGGATTAATTTAATTTTAAAAACAAATACAAACTAGCAATTCACTCTTTCTCAACTTGACAGTTCACCAGTGGTCTGACTGTCAGTTAAAAACATACAACTCACAACTTGGTGGTCCCAAGTTCAAAAAACAAAAACAAAAAAAACCGCACAACAAAAGCCAAGTGAAGTAGGTGTCTGAGCCAGGAGTATAAATATTGCAAGATGTCATTTTTATTCCTGAATAAAATTTATTCATTTATAAATTTATAAATTTTTCCTCAGGAATTTTCTAGTAACAAACCCAGGTCCAAAGTAGCCTCAGAAATGGGGCATATTATGTATGATCACTTTTCTTCTTAAGCTATATCCCAAAATTTTCATATTCTCAAGAAAGTGACTAGAGTGGATAAGGAATAAGTGAAGTAGGTGTTCAAGCCAGGAGTATAAATATTGCAAGATGTCATCTTACAATATTTATAGAAAAATAATCACACACAATGCCCCACCTCTGAAGCCACCCCAGACCTGGGTTCATTACCAGAAAACTCCTGAAGAAAAATTTAAATATAAGTCTGTGGCTTTGTTGAATTAAGCCCCCCAGTTAAAGATTTAGAAAACACCCATGGTTTGGGCTAATAGTTTTGTTGGTGGCACCTATTGTAGCCGGATAGCTGAACAAAGTCTGTGTCTCAAACCAGTGTTAAATCCATCTCAGGGTTCAGAAGAAAACAAGGGGAGTCTAAATCACAAGTGCAGACATGTCTAGGATCCTTGTCCTTCCGGATCCACACTTCCTTCAGGGTCTTCATCATTGTAAATGTTCTCTGCCATCTGCCACACTTGCATGATATTGTCTTCTGATACAGAACAAATCACCCAAGGTTCATTGGGATTCCAGGAGAAATCAGATATCTTGGCAGTATAACCTCCATGAATAAACAGCAACTCTGGTGGGCCATCTTCTGCATCTTCTGGGGACTGTTCTTCTCCAATTTTACTTAAATCCCACACATTCAACCTACGATCAGTACCGCTAGAAGCTAAAATAGTCTCATTGTGAGGTGACCACTGAACTTGGAATATTCATCCTTATGTGATTCAAAGGAATGCAGCTTGAGTTTCAGATTTCTCAGATCCCACAAGGCAACAGTCTTGTCAGCTGATCCTGTGGCAAGAATGAACTCACTGTAAGGATTGAAAGACAGGCAGTTCACTTCAGCAGTGTGAGCATCGACTGAGTGGCTTGGCTTGGAAGTATTGTTTGAACGAGTATCCCAAATCATAAGTTTCTGGTCATCAGCAACTGACCCAAACAGAGACTCGTGGAGCAGATGCCAGGAAACGTCCTCTACTGCTGCTGTATGCCCCGTGAAGATGGTCTTTGCATCCACCACTTTTCCTTCCTTTGGAACTGCACTGATGTCCCACAGGCAGATGGTATGGTCATCTGAAGCACTGAGTAAGTGCCCGCTGAGATTTGGATTCCAAGAAAGACCATAACCTTCCTTCTGATGTCCACGGAGACGCAAATCTGGGTTGCACTCTCCAGAAGGGTCTGGTTTAGAAGGATGCTTTGTGTAGTCAAAAACAAGCACATCACTGGATGGAGTCTTTGTTGCAATGATGCAAGGGTTCTGGGGCATGTACCGAGCCCTGTTTACTTCTCCTTCATGGTTGATCTTGATTTCTATTTCAATTTTCCCACTGACAGAGCCAAACCCTCCAAATTCTCCTTTCTCACTGTCATAGTGTGAAGCATCAAACTGAGCATCATCATTAGGGAGCTGGACACTGGCTATCACCAGGTGGTTTTGTTCATCCGATGTGTGTGTTCCCAGGACAAGTCGATGAATGCTTAAATCTTTCCCCTCAGGCCTGGTAACATCTGGAAGCCATTGGGCAGTTAAACTGGGCCACTCCAGGGCATGGGTCATCACCAAATCATAAAGAAAAGGGGTGTTTTTCTTCCATATTTTGTACTCCTCGTTGATCACACGTTCTTCCACCGCGTCGTCAAAGGCAGCTTCCTTGTCATGTCTCCATGGTGGTAGGAGAGCCGGGAGGGGCTGGGGGGGATCCCGGGGTCGTGCGTTGCAGGAGGGACGGGGAGGCGACGAGCCTAGTGATCTCTCTTATGTGGCTCTACAATGAAAAGGAACAGCAGGGCAAGGAAAAATACAAAATGCACAGTTTGTGGAGAAAAGGAACACTGGGAAATGTTTTGTTGGAGCCCAGTCCAGTGCTTAGGGAGATAGGAAAGTTAAAGAAAAGCCTGATGCTAAATGGAATAAAGAGAGTGGTGACTTCAGGGCAAGCCCCACCCTACCCACCCCCCGACACACACCCCACACCCCCACACCCCCCGTGCTCAGGGTGGCTTATGAAAAAGAATTAAGGAAAGCTTAAGTAGTGAAGAAAACCATCAACATCAGAAAGCTGAGGCCATTGTAATTGAAGGAGGGGGCCCTATGCCGGGCGGTGGCACACGCCTTTAATCCCAGCACTTGGGAGGCAGAAGCAGAGGCAGGCGGATCTCTGTGAGTTCGAGACCAGCCTGGTCTACAGAGCTAGTTCCAGGAAAGGCTCCAAAGGTACAGAGAAACCCTGTCTTGAAAAACCAAAAAAAAAAAAAAAAAAAAAAAAGAAGGAGGGGGCCCTAGCAAACAGCAGAACTTGGCAGTCAGACACACAGTTGTTCTCACTTTAGAGTCAAGGATACTAAAAAGGGGTTGGGTTGTACACACTCCTTCTGCAGCCAAGGAAAGAGGCTAGGCATGCAGAAGAGCCCCTGCATGGAGACTTAGAGAGGCCATTACCTGAAACTGTGAAGGTGAAGCCTGGATTGTATTGGAGACCCCAAGATGCTGAAGATGCCAGAACTGTGAGATCTCTGTCAAGGATAGCTGCAGACCAGGCATGGAACCAGCCCATGAGAGAAGTGTGTTGCAGTCAACAAAGCTGAAGAGCATTTTGACGTCAGACACAGGAATGCAGAATTTAGAGTTTGCCTTTCTTGCTTTGGTCCAGAATTTCCTTGCTATGCTCCCTTTCCTACCTTTTGGAATGGAAATGTATATTACCATGATGTATATGTGTCATTGTACGTTGGAAGTATGTGATCTGCTATTTGATTTTTCTTTCACATGGGGCTTACAGTTAAGAAAATTCCGTAAATCTCAGAAAAGACTGTGGACCTTTAAACAGTGTTGAGACTGTGATAGACTATGTTTGAGGACTTTTTTTTTTTTAAGATTTATTTATTATGTGTACAACATTCCTTCCATGTGTGCCCGCATGCCAGAAGGGGGCACCACGTCTCATTACAGATGGTTGTGAGCCACCATTGTTTGAGGGCTTTTGAAGTTGAATTGAACGCATTTTTTGTGTTATGATATGGGTACAATCAATGATAGCCAGGGAGTGGAATGTGGTAATTTGAATAAGAACGGCCCCCATAGGCTCAGGTATTTGGATGCTTGAACACTATTTAGGATGCTATTAGAAATTATACTGGTTTAGGGAACTGGCAGTAGTAGTTCTGCTCTGGTTCCCATGGCTTTACCATCCACAGATTGATTTTATCATGCCAAGCATGAATCCCCTCCTAGCGAGTGGGCCTTAAGTCCAATCAGGTTGCTGTTGGTTACCCATAAGTGCCACCCTTGTATCTTTTGGAATATCTTGTTATGCCAGTCATTATTGTAGTACTGAGGCATTACAGCTGGTCAGGACTATTGATTGCTTTTTTCCCTTGGCAGTTTGTGTGGCTCCTTCCGGTAGTATAAGAGCTAGTCCTCAAGGATGAGGCTTCTGTGTCATAGCCAAATTGGTTCTTCCAAGTCCAGTGTCCAAAGTGGGTGGTAGCATCAACAAAACAGTCTTACCTCCTTTTTCTGTAAGGTACTAAGGGCATTGACTGTAGTCTATATTGTTTGGGTGGAGGGGGTCCGCTTGAATTGCCCTGACCAAAAACTCAAAAGGAAGTTACCTATGCCTGGCAAAGGACATTTTTCCCCCTTCCTTTGATTTTTCAAGACACAGTTTCTCTGTGTAACAGTCCTGGCTGTACTGGAGCTCACTTTGTAGACCAGGTTGGCCTCGAACTCACAGAGATCCACCTGCCTCTGTCTCCCAAGTGTTAGGATTAAGGGTGTGTGCTACCATACCCGACATGGAAACAGGGGGGTGGTGTGAGGAGTATTGTCACCCCAGTTGACGTAACTTCAACTAAACTATATACATATACAATTGCATATGAATTGTGTGTGTACGTGTGTGTGTGTGTATATATATATATGTATATATACTGTAATTTTAAATATGGCATTTCAAATATCCTTAGTGTTATTTGCCCCTCTCCATGTTGCCCTCCCCATCCCTAGGTAAGGCTCTCCACCTATTTTTCCCATTTCCCCCTTCATAGCAACTGCGTCCTACTATTCCCTTCTCCTCCCCACCCCCATAGATCCCCTTTTTTTGAAACAGCACCTTACTATGTAGCCTTTGCTGACCTGTAACTCCCTGTGTAGGCCAGGATGGCCTTGAACTCATACAGATCCTTCTGCCTCTGCTTCCTCAGTGTTGGGTTAAAGGTATTGCCACCACACTCAGCTGCCATCTTTCCTTCAGAATTTTCTGGTATCTGTAGATATTCATATTATATACTCACTGTGGTGGCTGGAATGGGAATGGCTCCATAGGCTCATATGCTTGAATGCTTGGTCACCAATTAGGGAAACTGTTTGGGAAGGACTAGGAGCTGTGGCCTTATTGGAGAAGGTGTAGCCCTGTTGCAGGAGGTATGTGTCACTGGGGGTGGGCTTTGAGGTTTCAAACATGCTTTGGTGGCTCTCTCTCTCTCTCTCTCTCTCTCTCTGTCTCTCTGTCTCTCTGTCTCTCTGTCTCTCTCTGTCTCTGTCTCTCTCTCTCTCTCTCTCTGCCTGCTAATCAGGATGTAAAGCTTTTAGCAACTGCTCCAGTGCCAAGCATGTCTGTTTCTACCATGAAGGTCATGGACTCTACTACTCTTGGGAAGTGTGAGCCCCAAGTTGCTTTCTTTTATAAGAGTTGCCTTGATCATAGTGTCTCTTCACAGCAATAGAACACTAAGACTCTTTTCTGAAGATTCAGAGCTAGCATCCACAAATAAGAGAAAACGTGGTCTTTGTCTTTCTGGGTCTGGATAATCGTTTCCAGTTCCATCCTTTAACTTGCAAATTTCCTACTTTCATTTTGCAGTGGAATAGTGTTCCTCTGTGGATATGCAGCCTATTTTCATTACCCGTTCACCATTTGAAGGACATTTAAGGGTGTTTCCTTATCCTAGATATTGTAAATAGAATGATGCAGGTATCAATGCAGTAGGATGTCAAAACCTTTGGACATATATGCCCAGCAGTGGTATAGCTGGCTATATGGTAGGTTTGGTTTTAGTTTTTTGAGAACTCTCAAATTTTTGGAGAATTTTGTTTTCCAGAGTGGCCGCTGTTTTGGTTTTATTTGTTTGAGGCAAGATGTCATGTAACTTAGGCTGGCCTCAGACCCATTATGTAGTTGAGGATAAGTTAACCTTAAATACCTTAAATTATTTTTTTGGAGGGGGGAGGTTTCAAGACAGGGTTTCCCTTTGTAACAGTCCTAGTTGTCCTGGAACTAGCTCTTATAGACCAGGCTGGCCTCGAACTCACAGGGATTTGCCTGCCTCTGCTTCCCAAGTGCTGGGATTAAAGGCGTGCGCTACTACCACCTGGCATAACCTTGAAATCTTTTTTTAAAATATATATTTATTATGTATATAGTGTTCTGCCTGCATGTATGACTGCACGCCAGAAGAGGGCACCAGATCTCAGTACAGATGGTTGTGAGGCATCATGTGGCTGCTGGAAATTGAACTCAGAACCTCTGGAAGAGCAGTCAGTGCTCTTACCCTCTGAGCCATCGCTCCAGCCCCTAACCTTGAGTTCTTGATTCTTCTCCTTCTAATTCCCTAATGCTGGATTACAAGCATGTGCCACTATGCCCAGATACTTTACCTTCTTAAATGAACATTTATGCCAAGGATAATGGTACATACCTATAATCCTAGCACCTGAGAAAAGAGGAAGGAGGATCAGGAGTTCAAGATCATCTTCAGTTACAAAGCAAGTCTGAGGCCAGCCTAAGCTACATGGGACCTTGTCTCGAAAACAAGTAAAGAAAAAAGATCAATAAATAATTAACATTTCATTAAAATTTTGAAACCCAACTTTATCTTATTCAGTGTTTAAATTACTAAAATGTTAAGAATTGTATACAAGTGCACTGTGCTAGCATGATTTTTTACCCCTCCAATTTTTCATGAATACCACCACCACCTCTCAATTTTATTACTTTTTCTTCTATAACTATTGCACTATTATGTGTATGTAATATATGTATATGACATATGTGTATGTGAACCTCCTGAGTCTAATTAGTGTTACTCATATGTGTATGTGTTTAAAGCCAACCACTTAGGGTTGGGTACTTGTCCCTGAGGAAAGCTGATTCACCCTCCCTCATCAGCCACTGACTGCCTATAGCTCTTCTGGGGATGCAGCCATGTGATATCTTCCTCCAGCCACACTGGCATGTCGATCGGTATGGCATTTGCAGCAGACAGTCATATTGTTATGTGTTTGTGGTTATGACATCCCTGGCACAGTGTCTTACAGCAGTCATCCTGGTCCTCAGGCTCTTACAATCTTTTCATCTCCTTCTCTGCAATATTCCTCAGCCCCGAGAAGGACATCTAGCACCCCATGCTCGCCCAGTCTCTAAATTTTGACCATTTCAACAGATGGTAGTATCTCTGTAGTATCCTCCATCTGCTACAAAAAGAAGTGTCATCAAAGAGGAACAAGAGCCGCACCTATGAATGTAAAAATAAGTATTTAGAAGGAAGTTGTAAGCTATATTATTTAGCAGTATGCTTGTAGCAGATTATCCTCTAGGCTCTGTAACCTCTTCCGCCATGGTTTTTTTAGCTGGGTTCACAGGATCAGGCATAAGTTCCCCTGAGTTAAGCAGGCTTTTGGTTACCCCCAGATAAAAGTGCCACTACTGCAGCATTAGGGATATCTTGCCAATACCGTAGTTGTGGTTCTTGAACTTTACAGTGAGGTAGAATTGTTGATAACTTTTCTCCTTTGGCAGTTCACCTATCACTTTTTGACACTATGAGAGCTAACCCTTAAGGAAGATGCTTCCAGATACCAGTTTCATTTCTTCAAGTACTCTGACAGACTTTTATGGTGTCTTCAGCAAGAGGGTATTCCCCTCATGTATGGCAACCAAACAAGGACAACGGCAATAATTTATATTAGTTTGGGGGGGGGGTTCTAGATTTGAACCTTTAGATTTGTGTGTGTAACTTAGTGTAACCAGCCAGAAAAACAGAAAGGAACCATTGCAGGGTGTGGGTGTGGGTGAGAAGGACCTCTATATAGAGAGAGACATGGCAAGAGACATATGCTAGGAAGGAAGAAAGATCAAATGGGAAATGGGAGGGAAGATAAAACAGAGGGAGAGGGCCAGGCAGTGGTGGCGCACACCTTTAATTCCAGCACTTGGGAGGCAGAGACAGGCGAATCTCCGTGAGTTCAAAAACAACCTGGTCTCTTTGTATGTTCTTTCAATCTCCAGGCCCTCACCCGACTCGCGTAAGGTACAGTGGCACGCAAACTGTACCAAGGGTGTAACACAAAATCGGGTGTTACACCAGGGTACATCATAAACTAGCAGTGGAACTGGGCAGTGTTGTAAACATTGTTTCACGTGATGCTGGTTTTGAAAGCATGATGTATTCAAGATTCAGTTGACTGTGAAGGATAGCTGAAGCTGGATACCATGCGACAGGGTTAGAGACCCTGTTGAGAGCTCCGGAAAGACCACTGAATGAGGCTGTGAAGGCAAAGCCTTAGTTGCAGTGGAGAGCTGAGTTAATGGAGATGCCAGGACAGTGGGACATCTCCCACAGCCATAGTTGTGGAATAGAGCCAGCCTAAGCATAAAAGGAAAGCTGTGTATGCTGCAAGTAACAGCTGGAGGGCACAGGGCTACTTTTGAGCCCATCAGATTGTGTCATGGATCCAGATGCTGGACATAGAACTACACAATTTGGTATTTTCCTCACTAGATTTTGGTTTTGCTTTGACAAAATTGTTTCATAGCTCTTATTTCGGAATAAGAATGTTTACGCATGCCGTGTCAGTATTTTGTTGAAGTACATAGCTTGTTTTTTTATTATTATTATTTTTACAGAATCTCATAGTTAAGAAATGAGGACTTTTACAGTGTTGGAATCTTTTTTAAAAAAAAAAATATTTATTTATTTATTATGTATACAATATTCTGTCTATGTGTATGCCTGAAGGCCAGAAGAGGGCGACAGACCTCTTTACAGATGGTTGTGAGCCACCATGTGGTTGCTGGGAATTGAACTCAGGACCTTTGGAAGAGCAGGCAATGCTCTTGACCACTGAGCCATCTCTCCAGCCCCAGTGTTGGAATCTTAAAAGGCTCTGGGAACTATTAAAGTTGGGCTGTATTTTACATTATGAAATAAATATGAGTAAATATAATAAATACAAGGGGCAGAAGGCTATAGGTAAAAGTTATGTTTGTGTGTTGAGTTAACAAGGAAGAGAATTGTCATGGTTAGTTTGAATTCTCAACTTTACACAAGCTAGAATCAACTTGGGAACACAGTCTCAATAAGGGATTTATACAAATCAGGTTGGTCTGTGAGGAGGTCTCTGGGGGATTTTCTTGATCTCATGAGCTGAGGTTGGAAGACCCCATTGTGGGTAGCACCATTTGAAACATTTTTTATATTGTTCTATTATTAAATAAAAGTTGGGAGTCAGATATCAGGGTAAAAATCCGATTGATGAAAGAAGTGGTGGAGAAGCTACTAGTGACCTCCTCTCTCTCCTTCCCTGATCCAAAGAGCCCATGAATATTTCTCAGCCCATCCTGACTTCTTCCTGTGTCTTTCTATGTGTTCTGGGTCCTTCAAAACCCCTATAGCTAATTCTGGAATTCTAGTTAGCCAATCACTAATTCTGCCCCTGATTCAAGGTTAAACTTTATTGTCCATTTCAGAGTGTCGGTGAGAACAAATATCTTGCAACATTTCCCCCTTTTTATCTAAAAGGAAAAGTTTTTAACAAAGTAAAACTGTATACAATAAGAACAATTATCAAACCAAGTGGTAATGGCACACACCTTTAATCCCAGCATTCGGGAGGCAGATGATGAAGGTTGATCTCTGTGAGTTTGAGGCCACTGTTCTACAGAGTGAGTTCCAGGACAGCCAAGGCTATACTGAGAAACCCTTTCTCAATAAAACAAAAAACAAACAAAAAAAACAATTATCAAGTAAGAATTACATTCACAATGTTCAGTCCATTTGTATTTGGCAAATTTGGAGAAAATGATCTAATTATCCTATCTTGGTGAGTTCAAAGTTTTGTACCTAATTCACTTTTTATCATAACTTGTATTTCCAACCTAGAAATATCTTTTTAGACCTTAAAACATTTTAGCCGGGCGGTGGTGGCGCACGCCTTTAATCCCAGCACTTGGGAGGCAGAGGCAGGCGGATCTCTGTGAGTTCGAGACCAGCCTGGTCTACAAAGGGAGTTCCAGGACAGGCTCTAAAGATAGAGAGAAACTCTGTCTCAAAAAAAAACCAAAATAAATAAATAAATAATAAAAATAAATAAATAAAACATTTTCTTAGATAAACAACTTAAGTTTTTATGCCTTTCAACCTTATACACTTTACATATCTTTTGTTAGTTTCTTTTCTGAATTTGGTAACAAGGAAAACTGTAACTATAACTATCTAGTCTTTAATCCTATCAGAGACCTGAGAAGGATATATTATCACCTGAGTAAACAGGAAGCACAGAGCAAATAACTTCCGAAACTATAGAAATGACAGACACTGGCTGCCTGGACAGTCACCCTAGGTTCCTCTGCAATGTTGAGGCATCCATCTTTGGCCTACAGGCCTAGAATATCTAACAGACTTTTCTGTGAAGCAGGACTTTTTAAAGGACTGTCCCATCTTGTCTTAGCAAATTTGGAAATCACCTTCTCTTTTGTCCTGCTTGTCCAATTTGGACAGCATACTGCCAGCACTCAAGATAAGGGCAGTTTCTTGCCCAGCAGATAACTTTTCCACAATGAAAACAAACTCTCTATAGAGGTTCTTCAATGTCCATCATCTTTTTTCAAAGTAAATTGATACTGCCAGGAACAGACGTGTCTCACTGTCATGAAAAGCCTTATGTTATTAAAACTTTTTAAATGCCATATTCTGTAGGTCTCTGAAGTGTTTGAAGACCATCTATCTATCTAAATATATCTCTGTTTGACCTTGAAAGCATACCTATTGTGGCCACAAATTTGATTATTATAGATGACAACTACTAGCCTGCATTTAATTATCCTAAATAGTTTGTAATAATAAATTTCAAGGACTAGAACTTTACATTACATTGTTAAATGAGTTATATAGGCACAATACCTTAAACAAGAGTAGAAATATACTCCCAAACCACAGAGAAACCCTGTCTCGAAAAACCAAAAAAAAAAAGAGTAGAAATATATACATTATAGCAAATATAACGATAAATTTGTATCAATATACAAAAATCCATACCAATGTAAAATATTTGAGATTAGTAGTTGCTTTTTTTTATTTTAATCATAGATTCAATAATCTATCCTTTTTTCCTATCATTCTGTATTCCCCTTTTTTTCTTTTCAGAATTAGATCCCCAATCTAATCTCCTTTATTTAGTTTCCTACCTGACCATGACCAATAACAACTTGCAACTAACCTCCCTAAACAATGATAAACATCCATAATCCACCAAACAGCCAAAACCACCACCCCACCTTTTGGGAATGGGTATCCTGTTTTTACATTTACTTTCTGTTGTCTGGGAGTGACAGCAGCTTTGGGAAACCCTGAGAAAATGGAGATAATGGTCAAGTTCTGGGAGAGCTAACTGTTATCTTGGTGTGATGGGAAAGTTCACAGCTTGAACTGAAGTAGTCTATGAGGCTGTGCCATCTTAGCTAAACACTTTGAAGTTGTCTTGAGCAATTTGTAGTCCAAAACTGATCTTTGGGTGGTATTTGTCAGCATAGTGGGGTTACCACAATCCAGGTGGATTATGTGATCTTTTGGTGTCCAATTTCTTGAGTTCTTTGTATATTTTGGAGATCAGATCTCTGTCTGATGTGGGGTTAGTGAAGATCTTTTCCCATTCTGTGGGCTGTCGTTTTGTCTTATTGATTGTGTCCTTTGCTTTACAGAAGCTTTTTTGTTTCAGGAGTCCCATTTATTAATTGTTTCTCTAAGTGTCTGTGCTGCTGGGGTTATATTTATGAAGTGGTTTCCTGTGCCAATGCGTTCAAGTGTACTTCCCACTTTCTCTTCTATAAGGTTCAGTATGGCTGGCTTTATGTTGAGGTCTTTGATCCATTTGGACTTGAGTTTTGTGCATGGTGATAGATATGGGTCTATTTTCATATTAATATTAATATGTTAATATTCAGTTATGCCAGCACCACTTGTTAAATATGCTTTCTTTTTTCCATTTGATATCTTTTGCTTCTTTATCAAATATCAGGTGTTCGACGATTTGTGTATTGATATCTGGGTCTTCTACTCAGTTCCATTGGTCCTCCTGTCTGTTCTTATGCCAGTACCAGGCTGTTTTCAGGACTGTAGCTCTGTAGTAGAGTTTAAAGTCAGGGATTGTGATGCCTCCAGAAGTTCTTTTATTGCACAGGATTGTTTTGGCTGTCCTGGGTTTTTTGCTTTTCCAAATGAAGTTGAGTACTGTTCTTTCGAGGTCTTTTTTCGAAGAATTTTGCTGGGATCTTGATGGGCAGACTATATTTTCTTAACATGTCAACACAAAGCTTGCATTTTTATTGATTCTTTTTTAATTTTATTTTTATTAAAAATTTCCACCTGCTCCCCTCCTCCCATTTCTCTGGATATGTAGGTGGGGGAGGGGTTTCTGTCCCACCAGCCGGCTCCCAAATAACCACACAGAGACTTCTTATTAAGTATAATAAATAAATCGACAGCTTAGGCTTATAACTAATTAGCTCTTACAACTTAAATTACCCATATTTCTTCTCTACACCCAACACATGGCAGTACCCTTTTTCAGTACAGTATGTTCATCTCCTGCTTCCTCTGCATCTGACTAGTGACTCCTCATGCCTCCACCCTTTTTCCCAGCGTTCTCTCAATCTACCTCTCTTGCCTAACTAACCCTTTCCTGCCTAGCTATTGGCCTGTTGGCTGTTTATTAAGTCAATAAGAATAATGCATTTTCATGGTGTACAAAAGGATTATTTCACAGCAGGGATGTCACCACCCACAATGGCCCTCTTAAATTAGTGATTGCAGAGTGTCCCCAATGGGAGCTGGAGAGATGGCTCAACAGCTAAGAATACTTGATGTCCTTGCACAGGACCTGGGTTCAGTTTCCACCAATCACATGGTGACTAACAACTATTCATAATTCCAGTTACAGGATATTCAGTGTCTTCTTCTGAGCTCCACGGGCACCTGCACTCATATGCACATATCCCCAACACAGACAGACAGACGGATGGATGGACGGTCACACACACACACAGTTTAAAAATAATAAAAATAGGTGGGCGGTGGTGGCGCATGCCTTTAATCCCAGCACTCAGGAGGCAGAGACAGGCGGATCTCTGTGAGTTCAAGGCCAGCCTGGACTACAAGAGCTAGTTCCAGGACAGGCTCCAAAGCTACAGAGAAACCCTGTCTCGAAAAACCTAATTAATTAATTAAAATAATAAAAATAAATCTTTAGTACTGGAGAGATGGCTCAGTGTTAAGAGCATTCAATCCCCAGGACCCACAAAGCAGCTCATAACTAACTTCAGTTCTAGAGGATCTGATGCTCTCTTCTGGCTTTCTCAGGTGCTGCATACACAAGATGCACAGGTGTGTATACAGGCAGATAAAACACATAAAAAATAAAAATAGGTTAAACTTTAAAAATCATATTAAATTAAAAATCAATTGATCAATCTTAAAAAAGAAAGAAATTTTCCCACAAGCACGCCTACAGAACAATCCAATGGAGGCAGTTCTTCAGTTGAGATCCCATCTTCCCAGATGTATCAAGTTGACATCTGAAGCCAAGTATGACACATCACAAGGGTCAAAGAGCTGGGCAGTGGTGGTGCACGCCTTTAATCCCAGAACTTGGGAGACAGAGGCAGGCAGATCTCTGTGAGTTTGAGGACAGCCTGGTCTACAGAGGGAGTTCCAGGACAACCAGGACTGTTACACAGAGAAACCCTGTCTCAAAAACAAACAAAAAAAACAAAACAAACAAAAACAAAAAAGAGAAAGGATCAAAGAAAGAAAAGAACAACCAACACATGTTATAGTCTATGTAGACCCTCACACATTTCCATCTAACCTCCAATAACTCTGGGGCATAAGACATGTATTCAACCCTTGACAGATAGGGTAGCAGTTGTTCAGAGATTGCTCTATGAGCTGTAGGGTGGGAACTAAAACGCCAATATATCCCATGCAGCTTCTTTTTGTTCACTGCATAGATGGCTGACTCTGATCCTGGGGAAAGAAACTATGATAACATGCTGAAAATGCTGTCCGACCTGAATAAGGACCTGGAAAAGCTATTGGAAGAGATGGAAAAAATCTCAGGTAGGCTGTCTTCCTCTTCTTTCCAAGGCTTCCTTGTCCCCTTAACTTATAGACCTGTATCGAGTGCTTTCTCCCATAAGGGTTTCCCTAACATCCTTCCAACTTTATAGTTACAATGATTGATTCTGAATTATTTTGATTATCTTTAATGTGATTATATCTAACTTCTACCTATGGACTGTTGTCTTCTTGAGAGTAGAAATAGAGACATGTAACTGGCATAGCACCAGGTACTAACTCACATGCACACCAAATGGCAAGAGCAGGTCATTATTACACTAGAGAACAGAAGCTGAACAGTCTGTCTGTGAATTACTTAAGTTGAAAGGTTTGGAATGATCATGATAAGATTAATGAATTACTGAAAATGGGAGGCACAGCACTGTGGAATAAAGCAGCAACAGGATATATGTATTTATTTATTCTTGGGAAGGGATATTATGTTGTTATTTTACTCAGCATGTTTTTATGAAGCAGTAGCAACAACATTATAATTTCATATGTTCTTAATTCAGAATGATTCTAGACGCAAATTTCTGGGTTCTAGGCCAGCCTGCTCTATTTAGTGAGTTCCAGGACAGCCTGAGCTACACAGAGAAATCCTGTCTCAAAACAAAATAAAAAACTTTTAAAAATATACATATATCTTTAATCCCAGCACTTGGGAGGCAGAAACAGGCAGATCTCTGTGAGTTTGAGTCAGCCTAGTCTACAGAGTGAGTTCCAGGACAGCCAGGGCTACACAGAGAAGCCCTGTCTTGAAAAAAAATAAATAAATAAAACACAAAAAAATCTTATTATTTGTGAGCCCAAATTTTGCTGCAGAAAATTATTGGGGAAGAAGGTTTTACAGGGCATATATACTTTACTCAAATGCAAACAATTTTGGAGCAAGCAAGATGACTGAGTGCGCACAGGCACTGTAGCTGAGCCTGACCAGCTGAGTTCACACTCACAGCTAAGATGACTGAGTGCGCACAGGCACACCAACACACGCACACAGTTTTAAGTAAATTATTCAGAACAGGTTGTAAAATTTTCTGTTTAGAAATGTTTGCAGGTTTTGGGGGCCTGTGTATTTGCATATATATACATATATGTATATGAACATTTTAAATACATTTTAGTTATCCTTTTCTTTTTTTTATTAATTAATTAATTTAATTATTAAAGATTTCTGCCTCTTCCCCGCCACCACCTCCCATTCCCTCCCCCTCCCCCAATCAAGTCTTCCTTCCTCCTCAGCCCAAAGAGTAAGCAGGTTTCTCTGCCCTGTGGGAGGTCCAAGGACCACCCACCTCCATCCAGGTCTATTAAGGTGAGCATCCAAACTACCTGGGCTCCCACAAAGCCATTACATGCAATAGGATCAAGAACCCATTGCCATTGTTCTTCAGTTCTCAGTAGTCCTCATTGTCCATTATGTTCAGCGAGACCGGTTTTGTCCCATGCTTTTTCAGTCCCCGGCCAGCTGGCCTTGGTGAGTTCCCGATAGATCATCCCCATTGCCTCAGTGTGTGGGTGCACCCCTCGCCGTCCTGAGTTCCTTGCTCGTGCTCACTCTCCTTCTGCTCCTCCTTTGGATCGTGAGACTTCAGTCCAGTGCTCCAATGTTGGTCTCTGTCTCTGTCTTCTTTCATCGCCTGATGAAGGTTAATATTCAGGGGGATGCTTATATGTTTTTCTTTGGGTTCACCTTCTTATTTAGCTTCTCTAGAGTCACGAATTATAGTCTCAATGTCCTTTATTTATGGCTAGAAACCAAATATGAGTGAGTACATCCCATGTTCCTCTTTTTGGGTCTGGCTTACCTCACTCAGGATAGTGTTTTCAATTTCCGTCCATTTGTATGCAAAATTCAAGAAGTCATTGTTTTTTACTGCTGAGTAGTACTCTAATATGTATATATTCCATACTTTCTTCATCCATTCTTCCATTGAAGGACATCTAGGTTGTTTCCAGGTTCTGGCAATTACAAACAATGCTGCTATGAACATAGTTGAGCATATACTTTTGTTGTATGTTTGGGCATCTCTTGGGTATATTCCCAATAGTGGTATTGCTGGGTCAAGAGGTAGGTTGAACCCGACTTTCCTGAGAAACCGCCACACTGCTTTCCAAAGTGGTTGCACAAGTTTGCATTCCCACCAGCAATGGATGAGAGTGCCCCTTTCTCCACAACCTCTCCAGCAGAGGCTATCATTGGTGTTTTTGATTTTAGCCATTCTGACCGGTGTAAGATGGTATCTTAATGTTGTCTTGCTTTGCATTTCCCTGATTGCTAAGGAAGTTGAGCATGATCTTAAGTGACTTTTGGCCATTTGAACTTCTTCTGTTGAAAAGTCTCTGTTCAGCTCAGTGCCCCATTTTATAATTGGATTGATTAACCTTTTACGGTCTAATTTCTTGAGTTCTTTGTATATTTTGGATATCAGACCTTTGTCAGTTGCGGGGTTGGTGAAGATCTTCTCCCAGTCAGTGGGTTGCCTTTCTGTCTTAGTGACAGTGTCCTTTGCTTTACAGAAGCTTCTCAGTCTCAGGAGGTCCCATTTATTCAATGATGTCCTTAGTGTTTGTGCTGCTGGGGTTGTACGTAGGAAATGTTCTCCTGTGCCCTAGTTATCCTTTTCTAAAAGGGTCTGTAATTCATCTTCCACTACAAATATAACTCCTTCAAACAGAGTAGTGTCACACACCTGTAATACCTGTCCTCAGGTGGGCACCATGGCAGCCGGTGGGCATGCCAGCTAAGAACATGCAACTTGAAACACAACCACAAGGCAGAAAGAGCTAACTGGGAATGGTATGGACTTTTGAAACCTCAAAACCCACCCCCAGCGCCATATCCTCCAGCAAGGCCACACCTCCTAATCCTTCCCAAACCAGTCGGCCAACGAGGACTAAGTATTCAAATAGGTGAGCCTATGGGGCCATTCTCAGTCAAACCACCACACCCATTTTAACACATGAAGTTCTGTGTGTGTGTGTGTGCGTGTGCGTGTGTGTATGTAAATGTTTGTGTAGATATGTGTGTGCATACATGTAGAGGTCAGAGGTCAGGCTGTGTCCTCTTGGATCACCTTCCGCCTTATTTTTTTGATACAGACTCTCTTTGAACCTGAAATGTGTTGATTCAGCTTGACTAGCTGACCATCAAGCCCTCGGGATCCCCCTGCCTCCACAGCCCTAGAGCTAAGATTACCGCATGGACCTCCATGCCCAATGTTTCACATGATGACTGAGGATTGAATTTGGTTCCTTGTATTATTTACACAAGAAGTACTTTCCCTGAACCATCTCCCCAGCCTCAACCACCTTTGAAAAGGGGAGGGCCTCACTATATAACGTAGGCTGGCCTGGAACATACTGTGTAGATTAGACTGGCCTCCAACTCACAGAGATCTTTGTGCCTCTGTCTCCCAAGTGTGCTGGTGTTAAAGGCATGTGTCACCACACCAGGCCACCATGAAGTTCTTATAGCTTATATGATAGCCTAGCTGCATTGTTATATGCCAGGTTTAAGAGAGTACAATGTCACACAGCTGTTGTCGATGTGGTTATCATCATCACCATCACCATTCAGGAAGTTCCCCTTCCTCAGACCATTTTTGTATTTTATGGTTCTGGGCTTTCCAGTAACAGATTCATTTACTGTTTGGATTTGTGTTAAAACTGAATGTTATGGTATTCATTAGATCTTTGTTTTCCAGGGCTAGGGGTTGAACCCATGTTCATATGTGAAGTAAATGCTATATCCAAGCTCCTTCAAATCCTTTACATTAGTATGGACAACAATGCTCCTCCTTGGAAATTTCTCTCTTAGGCTAGAGTTCTTGTTTCATTTTGTTTGTTTTTGTTGATTTTTTTTATTCTAGAAGTTTTTATTCTTCCTATGTTGGGAATCAAACTGAAGCTTCACACAAGCTACAGAAGGTGTGGTGATTTGAATGAGAATGACCGCATAGGCTTGTAAGCTTGACTCAGTTAATGGAAGTGTTTGGGAAGGAGTTGGAGGTGTGGCCTTGTTGGCCCAGTCAGCATGCCAGGCCCAGACTCACACACACACACACACACACTCTCTCTCTCTCTCTCTGCCTGCAACTTGTGGATCAGATGTGAGCTCTCAGCTGCTTCTCCAGCACCATGCCTGCCTGCTGTCACACACCATGATGGTCACGTCTCACCTTCTCACACTGTCAACAAGCTCCCAATTAAATACTTCCTTTAAGAGTTGCCTTGGTCATGGTGTCTGCTCACAGCAATGGAGGTAACTGAAACAGAATACTCAGCTCCAGGACAGAGGTGTGTTCAAGAGCCTATTTGTCTCTTTCATGGACACTGACCTTACAAAAGAAGTTTATTTTCTTTCTCTGCTTTGGCCTAGGAAGCTCAGAGGAGTTTGAATTCTAGGTGCTGTGGGATACTATGTGACATTTATTTTTGGGGGGGTTACATTTATCCCCTGATGTTATTTTCTTTCCTATCTTAAGTCTTTGCCCTGAGTACTTGCATTATTTATTTTATAGTAAAAGTTTCTAATTTTGGCCAGGTAGTGGTGGCACACGCCTTTAATCCCAGTACTCAGGAGGCAGAGGCAGAGGCAGAGGCAGGTGGATCTCTGTGAGTTTGGGGCCAGCCTGGTGTACAGAGTGAGTTCCAGGATAGCCTGGGCTGTTACACGGAGAAACCCTGTCTCGAAAAAAAAAAGTTTCTAATTTTAAGCAGTTCTTCTCCTCTGGATATCCAATTTCATTGCTCATAATTCTACATTCCACAAAATATTGAGCATGAACACAACCCAGCCAACAGTTTGACAGTTAGGAGAAGGGTCACCTTTCTTCCAGCTCCCAATAACAGTCCTCATTTCCATCTGGGCTATCATAATAATGGCTTTACTGTCTGTAGGTCCCCAAACATACTGTCCAGGATTATATATATTCTCTCTGAAGACAGAGAGTTTGTCTCTCCAAATTCCTCTTTTCTTCCTGAACAAGAATTACTTTTTTTTTTTTTTTTGGTTTTTCAAGACAGGGTTTCTCTGTGGCTTTGGAGCCTGTCCTGTAACTAGCTCTTGTAGACCAGGCTGGCCTCGAACTCACAGAAATCTGCCTGCCTCTGCCTCCCGAGTGCTGGGATTAAAGGCGTGCGCCACCACCGCCCGGCTGTATCATGTACTTCTATTATGTGCTTCAAAACTCTGGCCACCTCTACTCCCATACTTCCAAGTGTTGCTATAGCAACACTCTCCTGGTTGGTACCAATTTCCAACTAATCATCTGGGGGATACCATAACAAATGGCCACAAACAAGATAGCTTTAAAAATAAACATTTATTTCTCATGGTGGGTCCTAGAGTTGGGAAACCAAGATCAAGTTGTCAGCAAGTTATCTGGTGAGAAGTCTCTTCCATGCTTGTACAGTCATCTCCTTCTCATTGTGTCCTCACACGGCCAATTGCAAGTGCTGTGTCTCTCCCGTGAGTCATGAGGGCTCTACCCTGACTACCGCACATCTGCCAGAGGCCCAGCGCCTATGCCATTAACTTGGGACCATATTTCAGTGATAAATGCAGAGGCATGCGCACATTCAGTCCATCATATATTCTAAGTGGTTCATACAGTGTCTGTTTGGTTCTCACTGGAAGCTACTAAGTGGTCTCTATCTTGTGACTGAGTCAGCAAATTTGCTCCCTTGTTTAAGGTCACATAGCTAGCAGGTAGAGGGATGGGAAGCAGACTCCGCTCTGGGTTTCAAGATCCACATGTCATCTGCTGCCAGGGATTTGAGAAGAGTGGTCTGCAGACCCTTTGTGCTAGAATGATCCCCAACCTGCTAGACAAAAACTGTTGTGGAATGATCCAGTGGTCTACATTGTAAGAAGTGTCTCAAGTGCCACTCCTAATTCAAAAATTAAAGGCTCCCCCATGCTAGTAATAGAATCATAAACTCTGTTGAGACCTGTAAATAATTTTCCCATAACTAAGTACACGTTTCTCTCCACTACTTCAAGTCTGTGACAAAGTGATGTTGCTTTCATATATGTACACATGCTCATATCTAGCACTAATCATTTTCCTGTAATCTCATTGGTGAATTTCCTTGAAGATATAATTTCCCGAAGTATCCAATACTTTTCACCCTAGTAGAGGAGTAAAGGACATGTCAGCTGTGTTCAGTTGTCATGCAGAGGGGCAGACCATGTTCTGTACAGTCTAGAGGAAAGTGCTGCACCAGAAGTGGATGCTGCAGAATGGGCTCTGCTCACACTTCCACTGCATCTGCGCAAGAAGCATGTGCTCACTTGGGCCGTCCAGCTGCACTCCAGTTGTTCTGAGGAAGAGCAGAGATGCTCGTCTGTGTGATGGTGAATGCTCAAGGATGCTAACAGTGAGCAGCCTGACCTCTTGAGGATGTCAGGGATGGATAGACAGGTGTCTCAGGTCACTGGGCATGAGAAAATGCATTATTTGGGTCTTGTGGGTCTAGAAATGGTTGGATTACCTTGAGCATGTAAGCTTGGGTAAAAATTATGACTTCTTAAGAACCATTATGCAAACCATTAACTGTGGACTACAGACAGGTAAGAGCCCATGCTTTGCTCTAACTCTTCTGCCATTCCATATCAGACTAATCTCCAGCTTGTTACTGTCATAGGCTTAAGTACTGAAACCTTTATCATTGTTGCTACTGTAGAAAGAAGTTTTATAGGGGGTTTATAGCACCCTCTCAGCTTTCTCTTCTTGGGATACTTAGTGTCCCCCAGGGTCTGACCCCTAACACTGAACACAGTGCCCCCCACCCAGAGCTTCAGCACCTGTCACCTGATTGGACCTGTTTGTTGTAGTGCAGGCAACCTGGATGGCCTACGATATGGTGGTCATGCGTACCAACCCCACACTAGCAGAGTCCATGCGCCGGCTGGAGGATGCCTTCCTCAACTGCAAAGAGGAGATGGAGAAGAACTGGCAAGAGCTACTCACTGAGACTAAACGCAAGCAGTAAGCCACCATCTGTCACCAGCCTGAGTGCAGAAGCCAGGGGCATGGGTTCAAAGGCCCAGGTGTGTAGCTGTGTGCACGGCACTCGTTTCTCAATAAACTTATTTTCAAGCAAACCCAAGAGCTCCTTTCTGTCTCGCACTACAATTGACACAACTTCATATCAGACTCTGTGAGCAAAGAACGGTGTGTGAGGGGGATGCTTCTGGTGGGCAACACTGTTGGTGTCAGTTGTCCTAAGTGCGGAACGAAAAGAAGGGGAAACGGGGCTGGTGAGACTGCAGACACAGGCGCTTCCATTCAAGACTGAGTCCAGTCCCCAGGACCACGTAAAGGGATAAGGAGAAGAGCAACCCACAGAGTTGTTCTCTGACCTCTTCATAATACACATGGCACATGCATTTCCCTCACAATAATTATAAAAACTCATTTCTTTTTAAAATATTTTATTATTTTATGTGTATGGATGTTTTAACTGCATGTATGTTTGTGAACCATGTGTATTCAGTGCCCACAAATACCAGAAGAGAGTGTCAGATCCCAGGAATGAGGCTACAGACAGTTGTTAGCCACTATGTGGATTCTAGGACTCAAACCTGGGCCCTCTGGAAGAGTAACCAGTGCTCTGAACACAGAGTCATCTCTCCAGCCTCTAAATTTCTTTCTCTCTCTCTCTCTCTCTCTCTCTCTCTCTCTCTCTCTCTCTCTCTCTCTCTCTTTCTTTTTTATGTAGAAAATGGCCTAGTTGGGACAAATCAGGTTGCAGGCCAGGACAAGCAAGAATACTCAGATTTGAGCCGGGTGGTGGTGGCGCACGCCTTTAATCTCAGCACTCAGGAGGCAGAGGCAGACGAATCTCTGTGAGTTCAAGGCTAGCCTGGACTACAAGAGCTAGTTCCAGGATAGGCTCCAAAGCTACAGAGAAACCCTGTCTTGAAAAACAAACAAAACAAAAACAAAAACAAAAAAACAAACAAACAAAAAAAAAGCACTCAGATTTATCTACCTGCCTAAAGTGGGTGTCAGTAGTTAGCCTCGGACACCAGGCCAGATGACCACTGGAGCTCCTGTCCCCACGGACCTCCGGAATGGCAGGCGTTCAGAGGAGTAGCAAATGGCTCTCCGGCTTTACACAGGTAACAGGTTTAACAAGAGTAAAGTGCAAAGCTAATATAGAAAGAGCTTGAAAGAAGTGGTGTGGGGTCCCAGAGAGTTTGAGAGAGGCTCGCAAGGTGCCAAACCGTCCTGACCCAACCTGGGCTGGGACTGTGGGCAGCAGAGTGATTATCCAATCAAGGAATAATATATTGAAGTACCATTCAGACCCAGACTCTTTTGGTTTTTTGTTTGGTTTGGTTTGGGTTTTTTGTTTGCTTGCTTTGTTTTGTTTTGAGATAGGTTTCTCTGTGTAGTTTTGGCTGTCCTGGAACTTGCTCTGTAGACCAGGATGGCCTAGAACGCACAGAGATGCCTGCCTCTGCCTCCCGAGTGCTGGGAGCAAAGGTGTGTGCCCCACCGCCCAGTCAGACCCAGACTCACTCCCAAAGGACCTCAAGATAGCAAAAATCCCAGAGTGAGGATGTTTCCTGAGAAACTTCGCTTCATTTTCCATCTTGGGAGAACATAGGAAGTTCAAAGGGTTTCCAACAAGTACCAAAGAGTCCCACAGACAGGGTTGTGATGAAGCCAAGCCATCCTAAGCAGGTAGGACCTGGGACCCAAGCCAGCAGGATATAGGGGGAGCAAAAAAGAGACCAAGAGAGCCAGGGTTGGGGGGTAGAAGGGATTCATTTCAGGTAATTAACAACCCTTAACTTGACAGAGAGCTTGGGCACAAAGCAAAGTTCTCCTCTAGGTTTCTTCCCCACACCCCAGGTCCACTCAGACCCACCCAGAGAAGCGTTTCTCTTGAGAGCAGACACACGGTTCTGTTTTTTCACCCAGAACTTAGATTGTGGTCTGTAACCAGGTCTTGGGGGGCAAAGTCAGAGTGAATGGATAGAGGATCCCCTTACTTCCCAGGGGAAAGGGCTGCAGCTCCTTGGCCTGGAACTGGGCAGTCCCCTCCGAAACTGTGAAGGTAGCCGTGACCTGGTGGTTGAGACAGTAAATGGTGTTGCCCAGTACTGTGCAATGGAGTGGGGCAGGGTCGGGCAGGGGCAGGGAGGCAGCACGGCTCCAGGAGCCTGTCACTGTGTTATAGCGCATCACCGCAGCGCCTACTCCCCGCAACAAGTCAAAGCGGTATAGGAAGCCGCCTAGTGCCACCATATCACTGGAGCGTCGGTGGCTGGCACTATAGGGGCACTCATCCCATGAGTCTTTCACTGGGCTGTATCTGAGCAGGCGGTAAAAGAGGTGACCCCCTGTGACATAGATTTCTCCTCGGCAAACCACAGCCTCATGGGCCACAGGGAAGGTGCCCTCGGGAAGGGATGCTCTCAAGGACCAGGTATCTGTGCGTGGGTCATAGCGCTCCATGCTGTATAGGCACTCACCACCAATGGCGTAAAGCATCCCATCCAGAGCCACCAATTTGAGCTGGGCCCGGGCTTGCTGCATGGGCCGAACCTGGCTCCAAATGTTGGTCAGAGGGTTGTAGCAGTACACCTTGTTAGAGCAGACAGCCTTGGCACCAGAACCTCTGATGCCACCTGCCAGAAACAGATAGTTATGCATAGTGCACAGACCACATCCCCGGAGCGGGACCTCCTCAGGTACTTGAATCAGGGGCCGCCACACATTCTCTTGTGGGTTGAACACATGAAGGTATGTATGAAGATGCAAATGCTCAGGCCTGGTTGCCGGTGCGTCCTCACCATGAGGGCCCCTCGTGAGCCCTGAGCGGCTCACCTGATAAAGGCTGGGCAGCTCGAGGACCCCCAGCACTGTCTGGCCCTGGGAGGTCCGCAGGTTCAGGATGCGCTCCCTATCGGCGCCACTCAGCTGTCGGTAGAGGTGTGGGTCTCCCAGGACATGCAGCAAGTTGTTGCTCATCAAGACATAGGTGTCCTGGGCTAAGCCCAGCTCTCCATGCTGCTGAGCAAAGGCCAAAACCTCCAAGCAGCTGCCTAGATCTAGCTTTGGAGGCCATATCGCCGTTGCTGTGGTAGGCTGCGAGGCCTGTGAGCGGGACTTCTGAGGCCCCTCCACCACTCCCCAGCTGCCAGGCTTCTGCAGAAAAATCATAAGCTTTTGTGTCTCTTTCTGTTTCTCTGTGAGGACGTCACTGCTGCCTGCAGGTCTGGTTCCCTCCTTTAGCACCTGCCCCGGGGGCTTCTGGGATATTTCCTGAGTAAGTATCTGTTCAGAGCTCTGAGCTAAGCTACGTTTTCTCCGTTGCCGAGGCTGAGGGATGGGCTGAGCTTCCTGCTTCATAGTAGATGGGACAGGACCAGGCTGTGCCGGCGCAGGGAACTCTGGGACAGCCTCAGGCTTTGCATCTGGGGCCAGAGATTCTTGACTTTTCTCCTTGGTTTCATCTCCTCTAGGGTCCCGAGTGGAAGACACACTAGTATCCACGCTCATCGGCTGCGTTTCACATCTGCCCTCAGCTTGGTCCCCTGAACCTACTAGTGTGACTAAGATTGACGGTGGTCTGTGTTTGTCCTGGAGGCTGGAGATTGCCCCTGCAGAGGAGGTACCTGGCTGTCTACCGCCCAGGTATGCGGATGTGCTGGGCTGAGCGGGACTCTGAAGATCTGCTCTCGGGGCACTACCATCAGCCTTTTCTTGCCTAGGGAAGGGGTGACTTCTAAGAACCATGGCAATAAGGTTTCCCCAGCTAGCTGAGATTCGTCCATCCAGGGAGCGCTTGGAGAGGCCCACACTTGACTCCCGAGACATAGGTCTTGGTTCACTGTCGACTGCAGGAAACTGGGCTTCAACTAGGGCAGAGGCTGGGGTTTGGGGTGATGTTGGGGGTGGGGTTGGTGTTGAAATTAGGGTTAAGGCTGTAACTGGAGTTGGGGATGGGGTTGGGGATGACGTTAGAGATGGGGTTGGTGTTGAAATTGAGCTTAAGGCTTTAACTGGGGTTGAGGTTAAGGATGGGGCTGAGGTTAAGGTTGGGGGTGATATTGAGGATGGTGCTAGGATTGCTTCCGGGGCTGAAGTTGGGGCTCCTGCTGAGGCTAAAGTCTGAGTTGGAAGGGAGGCTGGTCCTGCTCTGAGATTTTCACCACCCTGGTTAACCTCCAGAGACAAACTGTTTAAAGGAGCAAGGGTAGAGACTGCGTGTGAAAGCCCAAGGCTGCAATGTACTGCCGTGGCAGAGGAGGGAACCAACTCTGTGTTCTGGGTCAGAGGAGAGGCTGGAAGATTGTGGGAGGGGGTACAGCTGAAGCCACCAGTGGACTTGGTCTTGTCCGGCATAAGCACAGCCCTCTGGCCAGCAGCTGAACCTCCAGCTATCTGCTCACTTTCCTTGCCCTGACGGGATCCTCTCCCTTGGCTATTGAGGTGGCCCTCTCCTGATTTCTCCATCTTGCTCTGGTCAGCAACTTGGTCCTCTTCACAGGCTTCAGGGTGCAGCTCTTCTGGCAAGGGGCCTTGGGAGGACGTGAAGTTGCTGGTGACAACAGCTGCCCCACTCTCCCGGGACCAGGCTTCCTCACCAGTCAGGATCCCCTGAGTCTCCCGAGGGGCAGGGGACCCAGGCTCCCTGTTCTCCCTGTCCTTAGCCCCTGAGCCTGCAATGCTGGCGGCAGAAAGCTGAAGGCCGCTCCTCCCACACACGTCCCCGGAGTCCACCCGAGGTCGACTCTCCACAGCATCAGCTAGGCCCTTCTCCTCAGGACCCTCAAGCCCCCTGTCTGAGTGGTGCGGTGAGGAACCTGCAAGGGAACTGCTGGTGAAGATGTCCTGAGTGGCCGTAGTTGCCAAATCCACAGCATCCCACACACTCACCACAGTGCCCAGGCGGAGGGGGTCCAGCTTTAGAGGACGGCAGGGTCGGTCTCCTGATCTGGCACCGGGCCGCCGACGCCTGCGCAAGCTGCCTAGGCTTCTCCCCAGGGGCCCAGGAGTCCCCACAGCCAGGTGCCACAGGCTGGTGTCCTGTTGCTCTGTATGGACGGGGCCCTGCTGAGCTGCCCCCTTACCACAGGTGCCAGCTGCCGCCACCTGCATCTCTGTTTGGCAATCAGGACTTCGAGGAGTAAAGCGGATCGTGATGGGGTCAGGAATATCCCTTGCTTTGCTGTGGCCCTGGAAGGAAGTTTCTGGTTTGGGTGGCTCCCTTCTTTTCTTCCCCGTGGCTGCTGGGGTGATCCCTCTGCTGGCCACCTCTCCAGGTGTCTTGAGTGAAAGCCAAGCATCTGATTCCGCACTTCTGCCTCGTGATGGCTCTGGGTCCTGGGCCCTCGCTGTAGCTGGTCTTCTCTGGCCGTCTCCAGGAGCCTCTGATTTCTCCTGTCCTTTGCTCTGCCCCTCACTGGCATCACTGTCCTTGGACTTCGGGTGCAGGGCCAACTTGTTTCCTTCAGCCTGAACCCGATGCCCACCCGCAGGTGTGGGTGCTGATCTGTCTGCCTCCTGGTCCTGCCTGGAGCCAAACCACTGCAAAGTCAGTGCTATGGTGGCTACCACAGCTAGGGCCAGCAAGGTGAGTACAGCCCCATCCCAGTCCTCTCCGTCACCATCCCAGCCCCAGAGGGGCCCACTAACCTCGCCAGCACCCTGGAGCATGGTGCAGACGCAGATGTGCTATGAAGAGCCTGTTCTGGCTGACAGCTATGCATGCCCCACACCCAGCCTGGGCTGCTGGCTGGGCAGATGACACTGCAGGCAGCTCACCTAGAGACAGACAGCCTTTTTAAGGTGGACTGACTCTCCGGGCCCTCGACAATCAGGTTTGCAGGCTTGTCAGTAAACCGAACTGGCCGTATCAGGAAATCCCATGGTCTACAGTAGCCTGCCCTTGGCTGTGTACCCCAGTTCCGGCACCTTCCCCCTCCTTCTTTGCTCAGGGTCCTAGGGACAAATGGAAATATTCCTGGATACACTGCCAACATTTCACCCAGCTATCTTCTGCCTTAAAGACCCTCATACTCCCCCACCCCTATTCACCCTACACCCTATAAGCTATGTAAGAGCTCTGACAGGGAAGGGTTACCACACAGGGAGATGCTATCTCGGGGCTTAGCAACATGATGCTGCCCCGATGAAATTACCAGAAACCGGAGAGGCCAATTCCACCATGGCCACCAGGGAAGGGTGTGGGAGGGGGGTTGTTTTGGTGGGTTTTCAGGCTGAAAACGGAGAGCCTGGGATGAGGGTTATAAGAGTTACCTTCTGGGTGTGAGACAAGGGAAGGTCTCATCCTCCCTCCTCCATCAGCTACCAAACATTGCTCCAATAAAGAGATAAAGTCGCTTTCCAGTCAAGAGGGAAAAATAAAAGTGAGAAAGAATGAAGAAAACCTAAACATTCTCTCTCCCTCTTTGTGGCCAGTATTATTCCACCCTAACTTAAATCCTCCTGGCTCCTTTTACTACCCTGTTCGGGTACTGCCCCAGGGTCCCTCAGAGAAGCTCAGGGCGTAGCCCACCTCTCCTGCAGTCACGTCATTAAACTGTACCCAGAGCCTTCAGAAACCCTCTCTGGCCGGGGTGCCCTACCAGTCCAGTCCCCAAGACTCCTCTCACTCCTAAGCCGTTCCTATCTGAACCAAATCACACTCCATCCCACCTCTTGGCCCAGGTTGGCTCTCAGGGGCTGCCATGTGGATACTCCACTAGGCATAAGCACTTGGTATTTTTGGGAGGGCACTTCTCAGTCTGCTCGTCACTGGAATCTATATGAGGAGTGAGTCTTAACATTTACCAGGAATGACCCAGACACATAGAAAAAGAGACTGGAGTCCCCACAATTAAAGGTAGCTCCTGCAACAGGAAGTGGACCTTTTCTTCCTCTGGAACACAATGGACCCAACCACTCCTTGACTCGGGCATCGAGGAGGTGGCAAGAGTGTTCCTGGCACCTAGCCTGGGCTCTGCTGAGCCTCAAATATCTCATCTGGCCCGGTCCCATCCCAGATTCCCATAGAACTATTAGGTAACAGTGAGAGGTTGGGGTGAGCCTTACACCTTAAGGTGGACTTCAACTGCCCGAGACCTTTCTTACCATTATTCCCTGTCCCAGACTCAGGCTCTGTAGTTAAATTTGGTTTGTGGTTAAGTTTGAGATACTGGACCTTCGATAGATAGAGCTGCCACTTTCCCAGTCCCTCTTTATGGGCTAGCCAGTACCTTGGCAGCTCCGCACAGCTTCCGAAGATCCAGGGCAGTTAAAGAGCGAGGAAGGTCACAGAGGGAAAGTGAATGTAGAAATCAACACAAACCACAAAGAATGAGGGTCATGTAGGGAGCTCAGGAAGGAGAGGTAAGGAGATTTCGTGAGCATTTTTGGCCAGTCTGGTCTAGGCAGTGAGCTCCAGGAGAACCAGAGCTATGTAGTAAGACCCTGGAAGGAAGAAAGGAAAGAAGGAAGGAAGGAGGGAGAGAGAGAGGGAGGGAGGGAGGGAGGGATTTGTATCCCAGGCTGGCCTTGACCTTTCTGCTCGCTCCATTCTTTTCTTTCTTTCTTTTTTTTTTTTTTTTTTGCTATTATTTGGCTTGGTTTGGGGGATTTTTTTTTCACCCTACTTGTCAAATGAATTTTAAATGTCATTAAACATTAAAATTTTTATTAACATTGAGGTTATCTTAGGGCTATAAATTTTTTCTGTGAATACAACTTCAGCTGTAGCCTATACAGTTTTCATCTCAAGTATTTTATATCATTTATAACTCGGTTTGAGTTTCCTTTTAATCCCAAAGTTTTTAATCTTTTTTTTTTTTACTTAAAAAATTGTTCACTGAGAATTTGTATTGGGTGTGATTCAATCATACATTGCTGCCTCTCTATTCAACTAGTATTATTTTCTGGCCCAAAACATTAGATTTTGCAAATATTTTGTGGACTTACATAGATACGTAAATAAATTGAACTTTCTGTATTATTCCTTTTTTCTTAAACTTGGGGGGCTTTTTTTTTTCTAAACTTGTTTTTGTCCACAAATTTATCTAATTCTGGAATGGATGTGCTGGCCCGTGGCCCGGCCTAACGTCCATCCAACAGCAGTGGCAGGAGATGATAGGTTTAAGGCCCCGGAGGGTGGGGCCAGACACTTGATCTGGTTGCCAGGAAGCAAGACGGGACATAATGGGTCTGAGAGTTTGATGGGAGTTTGTCAAACTGCCCGGCTTTGCTTTCTCAAGAGGGTAACCATCGTAGCAGGTTAGTGCATCTCCAGACCTTCCCTCGGAGCATCCTGTGCCCCTACAAGACCCCTCCCCAGGACATCCTTTCCCAACACCTCTAAAACACCTCTCCCACCCAGAAACTCCAGACCATTCTCTTTCCAGTGTCTGGGTCCAAACTTGGCCTGTAGTTAGTTAAACACTGGTACAGAAGGCCCTGGGATAGGAGGCCAGAGTTGGCTTTGAAGCTCGTTCCTGCCCCAGTGCACCCGCCTCCCAGCCTGGGAAACTACTGTTTGTTTTCCGGGTGTCATGGGATACGTGTTCGGCCTTGCGGTCGGTCGGTCGTGCTGGCCCCGAGTGGAGCTAGGGAAGCGCATCTCCTCCGAATTCTGTCCACAGGTGCTGCAAGCCCTAAGCGGCCCCGCCTGCGCCATGGGCTCAGAGGTCTGGGTCGGCACTTGGCGGCCACATCGGCCCCGCGGCCCCATCGCGGCACTCCACAGAGGCCCAGGGCCCAAATACAAGCTGCCACCGAACACCGGTAGCAAGGGCGGATACCCGGGAGGAAGTAGGGGAAGGTGGGACTGTGGGCGGTCTACACTGGTGCCAGGAATCTAAGAACCGGAGGACTCTGCCCGGAGCAGAAAGGGAGGCAAAAAGATAACGGGTTCTGTGCTGGGACTGCATTGGTAAAGTGGGGGAGGGAAAGGAGCAAAGCTGGCAGCCGCAGGGCGCTGCGGAAGGTGACGCGGGGATGCTCCCGCAGGTTACATCCTGCACGACCCATCTCGGCCGCGCGCGCCCGCCTTCACCTTCGGCTCGCGCCTGCCCTTGCAGCACACAACCTGCGGGCCGGGACCGAGCCACCTGGTGCCTGCCCGCATGACCGTGCGCGGAATCGATGGCACCCCAGCCTTCTCCATCTATGGTCGCCTACGCCACACAGCGCCCGTCCTCACTCCGGGACCGGGTCAGCACCCTGGGGCATGGGTCTCCCCAAAGTGGAACTGCCTCTAAGGAAGCCCACTGGGAAACTCCCCCATCCAAACCCAGAATCCCGGGAACCTTCTACCCATACCCAGAAACCAGAAACTCAATGTGGCTCCAATTTCTCTCAAGTGCCAAGACCCCAGGCTAAGCTCCCTATACCCCATCCCCACCCCGGTTCTGGCCCACACTCTTGGTCCATCCCATAGGCAGATACTTCCCAGAACGCGCGGGAAACGCAACGTACCCCAGTGCTCCCCGGCATACCATGGCTTCCCGAAACTGGGGCATCCTCTCGAAGCAGCAAACCCCAGGTGAGGCCAGAGGGCTGTGTCCAGCACTAGGGACCTTCCCGCACCCCAAACGGCAGTCTGCCATAAAGAAAAGGAGATTGGTCCAACATAACCTCTTGTTGGCTCCTCCCTAGGCCCTGCGTCCTACACTGTGCCTTCGCTCTTGGGTCCTCGTGTCATAGGCAAAGTCTCAGCCCCAACCTACTCCATCTATGGCCGCAGCGCTGTGGGCAGCTGCTTCGAGGACCTCAGCAAGGTGGGGAAAAGAGCTGCCAGCTAGCTGAACATCTTTAGTAATCAAGAGAGTCAGTACAACTGGGGGCGGTGAAAAACACCTGGCATTCTACCACTTAGGAAACTGAGGCAGGAGGATTGTGAGTTCAAAGTCAGCCTGGAGTACATAGTGAAAGTCTAGCCTGAGGGAGGGGAAAAAAGGATCAGTAGTCCACAAGGAATTGAGGCTAGACTCAACACCTGCTCCTGTCCTAGACCCCAGGACCCTGTGCCTACCACGTTGTGAACCCGGGGGTCTACAAGACTCGAGCCCCGCAGTTCACGATGCTGGCACGGACTTCGCTACCCCAAGAAAGCACTCCGAAGCCAGGACCCGCAACCTACAGCGTGGAAGAGGTGGTCTGGAGTCCAGGGTCAAGGGGCAGGGGATGAGGGTCTGAGGACAGGGTCCCTGGGGTACAGGCGTTCCTGTATGAAGCCGAACAGCTGGCTTGGTAAGATCAGCAGCATCTCCTGGCCCGCAGCACCGGAAGCCTCGTGGCTGGAGCTTCGGGATCAGGCACTCAGACTACCTGGCCCCCATGATACCGTACCACGTGGAAGACTGACTCTAGCAGGCGCGCATCGGCCCTCGGTTGTTTTCTTAAAGCTTTTCAAGCCGGTGCTGTGTGTGTGCTTCTCTCTCTGCGCGGTTCGGCGGGTGAGGGGTGGGGCAGATGAACGCGAGCGTCGATGGTCCTAATGGCGTCTGAACTTTGTAAGTGTCTGAACCCAGAGACCAGTCGGACAGACAGCAGTGCCCGGACCCATAGATATCAAGACCCCAGAGAACTGGGCAGGGCGGAAGCCAGTCCAGAGAGTACCATATCCTCCTGGCCCTTAGGGTCCCGGAAACATCCCAATTGGCCATAAGGTAACAGTTAGGGAGCAGCTGAAGTGGTGATTGGCCTGACAAGTGCCACCTCCTGGGACCGCCCCATCTGCCCGCTGTCCCTGGATTACCTCTTTCTGTGGCTTTGTTCTGCACCTAACTCCACGACGGGCTGAGGCATACCAGGTCGGAACCGGGACAGAGCCAGAAAACTGGTAAAGGCCCCTAAGCTGACTAGGTACTGGACTGGGGTCAAGTCGTGAGATCGAGAAAAGGAAGCCAGACTTGGGGGTGAAAAATGCTGGGTGCTGAGGAAAACATGGGCCGATGAGGGGCACCAGAAACACATTTAGGAGCAAGGTTGGGACAAGGGACCATGGTGGCTTCAGGGATATGGCCGGGGAGGCGGGTTCCAGCGGTGTCTCAATATCCTCTGCAGGCTAAAGCAATGGCAGCTCCAGGGACATCATCTCCCTCAACCCCAGAGGCAGCTGGTGCCGTCTCAGGGGGAGCGGGGAGGGAACCCAAGAAGCTGCCTGAGCTGATCCGCCTCAAACGAGATGGAGGGCATCTGAGTGAGGCAGATATCAGGGATTTCGTGCAAGCAGTGATGGATGGAAGCGCACAGGACACACAAATTGGTGTGTGGCAAGCCCTAATTGGACCTTGACCCCTAACTTCCCCATTCGCACCTCAAGGATCCACAGTACCTCATCACCATCCCAGGCCCCAGAAAACCCATGCACTGTGAACACCCCACTCATATGTCCGCACACAGGGGCTATGCTGATGGCCATTCGGCTGCAGGGCATGGACCCAGAAGAGACATCCGTGCTGACGCAGGCCCTGGCAGACTCTGGGCAACAACTCGAGTGGCCTAAAGCCTGGCACCAGCAGCTTGTGGATAAACACTCCACGGGAGGTGTGGGTGACAAGGTCAGCCTGGTTCTGGCACCTGCCCTGGCTGCGTGTGGCTGTAAGGTTAGTAACTGCTATCTCCACAAATCTTTGACCCACTCACAGGCACCTCCTACCCTCAAGCCAGGCTCAAAGCTCTCAAAGACAAAATCCAGGGTTGTCCTGTCCGCCAATACAGACTATGGAATACAGTTCCACCATGGAATACAGTTGCCTCAGTACCTAACAGCACCCTCAGAGAAAGAGCTGGGTCTTTCTCTTGTCCCATGGACTTGGGTCCCAGACATATATGAGTGCCAGTTCCTGCCCTACTGACAAATTGCTCCCCGCCAAGTACGATTTTTCCTTTCCAGCAATTGGGCACCCACATGAACTGTTTAAAATATTTGAAAATATTACAACTGCTTAAAGTAATTTCAGCTGAAGCTCTCACTAGGGGAGCAAGAAAATGGGGATAAGGGGAGTGGTGCCGGGGCAGACAGGAATCCTATCCACCAGGTGCCAATGATCAGCGGCCGTGGTCTGGGACACACAGGAGGCACACTGGATAAGCTGGAGTCTATTCCTGGGTTCAATGTCACCCAGAGCCCAGAGCAGGTACAGGTGGGCCACTAATCGATCACTGATCTGGGTTGAGGGAGAATCATTGGCCAGAATCACGGGACAACCAACGGATAGGTTATTTATACAGGTCACTAGTGAGAGTGTTGACTATTCTAAAGGTCATCAGTTGTAGATGGGCCGGCGTCGTAAGAGAACTTTGATCTGGATTATTACTCGGGAGTAGGTAGAAAACATCGATGGGCTGGTAATCATTAATGTGTCATAAGATAATCAGGTCAGGCATCAGAATCAGATTATCGGCACTTAGGCCATGTTTTGAACTCTCGCTGGGTCCGTGGCCAGGGCCAGTGAGAGGGCCCTTCCTCCAAGGTCACTGCAGGTGTCTGAACAGATATTGCGCTTACTGGAGGAAGTGGGCTGCTGCATTGTTGGCCAGAGTAAGAAGCTGGTCCCTGCTGATGGAATCCTGTATGCTGCACGAGATGTGACAGCTACTGTGGACAGTGTACCACTCATTACAGGTGACCTGATACGGGGTACCCTGACTGACATACGATCCACTAGGCACTGCCATCTTTATCACAGAGGCAATACCCTCTGTCTCCAGGTATCATACCCTGGGATGATGTTTCTGTTCTCCACAGCCTCAATCCTCAGTAAGAAGGTCGTGGAAGGACTGTCCACTCTGGTGGTGGATGTTAAGTTTGGGGGGGCTGCAGTCTTCCCAGACCAGGAGCAGGCCCGAGAGCTGGCAAACACATTGGTGAGCCCATGCTGGGCCTCTATGGCCTTTCTTTTTTTGTTTTGTTTTTCGAAACAGGGTTTCTCTATGTAGCCCTGGCTAGCCTCAAACTCACAGAAATCCGCCTGCTTCTGCCTCCCGAGTGCTGGGATTAAAGGCGTGTGCTACCATTGCCCGGCCTCTGTGCCCTTTCTATGAAGAAATGTGAACCTCACCTTTGGTCGTATCCCTGCCTCTGCCCACTCAACAATACCTGTAGAACCAACTGGCAATCCCCCTTTCCAGCCCTCCTACCGTATCTAATCAAGGCTGTCCTGAGCTTGGGACTGGGGCAATCCTCTACAGAACCCCTCCACTAGGGCGAACAAGACCACCCCACCACCACCTGGCAGTGAGGCCCTGGCAGTGTTGGTTTCTGATCCGCACCCCGAGTATTTCCTGACATCCCAACCCAGGTGCAGTAGGCATGGAATTAGGTAATGCCAACTGGACACTGAGTGGTGCCTCCCCAGGTTAGGGCGGGAGTGGGCCTGGGGCTGCGGGTCGCCGCAGCCCTCACGGCCATGGATAGCCCTCTGGGCCGCAGCGTGGGCCATACCCTGGAAGTGGAAGAAGCGTTGCTTTGCCTGGACGGTGCGGGGCCGCCGGACCTACGGGACCTGGTCCTTAGGCTAGGTGAGAGGGCTGGAGTTAAGATCACCTATCTGTCAGGGGCTCTCAACCCTGCGGTTCCTGAGCTCCGTTCCCTCCCGCCAGCAGGGGGCGCCATCCTTTGGCTTAACGGACAGGCGGAAACCCAAGACCAGGGCGTTGCCCGAGTGGCCGCGGCGTTGGATGACGGCTCTGCGCTGCGTCGCTTCCAGCTGATGCTTTCGGCGCAGGGCGTGGAGCCAGGCCTAGCCAGAGCACTGTGTTCCGGGAGCCCCGCGCAACGCCGCCAGCTGCTGCCCCACGCGAGAGAGCAAGAGGAGCTGCTCGCCCCTGCAGACGGTGAGACCGGATGTCCCCGGCGCCAGGCCCCACCCACTTCCTCTCCGCGTCTTTTCCTTCCTGGTCCCGTCCTCGTGCATCCGCCTGCAGCTCCTTAGCTTCTCCGCGACCGCCTCTCTCCCGCCGCCCCAGGCACCGTGGAGAACGTCTTGGCGTTGCCGCTGGCCCGTGTGCTGCACGAGCTCGGGGCCGGACGCAGCCGAGCGGGACAGCCCATCAGGCCGGGAGTGGGTGCCGAGCTGCTGGTCGACGTCGGTCAGTGGCTGTACCGCGGTGAGCGCCGTTCGGGACCCGCAAGCAGTCCTCCACTTCCGGTCGCCCTGTGTGGCCTAGGTAACCGCTCCGTCGCTCGCGCAGGTACACCCTGGATCCGCGTACACTTGGACGGCCCGGCGCTCAGCGACCAGCAGCGCCGCGCTCTGCAGGGGGCGCTCGTGCTGTCTGACCGCGCACCCTTCAAGGCCCCTTCACCTTTCGCTGAGCTAGTCCTCCCACCGACCGTCGTTCAGCCCTAAATCCGACCCCGCCGCAGGTGGGTGGGTCCCGCAGTTGAGCAAGCCCCCTACCCACCAGGGCGGGACTGGGTGGGACAAGGTGAAACAAATGACCTCTGTGGTTTGTCTGAGGGTGCTGCCACGGCCTCGTCCTGTCCTTTGAGGGTGAGGTAGAGACCTGGTGTGAGGTCCGAGTGGTGCAGCCCAGAAAAGGGGTATGTTGTGAATATTTATCAATCCCATCTTCTCCGGGTGATGCCAGAGACCTCAGGGACAGACGGGCCAAAGGCGCCCTGAGCACTAATGGGCTATTCTGTGTGACAGTAGTGGCACTGATTTCTCCTGAGGTAGAAAGGATTACCCCTGTAAGGTAGTAAACCAGAGTATCAGCGACATCCTTCCTTTAAAAAAAATTTATTGTAAATAGACGCATGTTCTGGTGCCCAGGCAAAGCATGTTCTGAATGCTTCTAGGCATCCAGAAGGAAGCCTGGTGGTTGAGGGGCAGGTTATGGACAGATTGCGGTAATTAAGGAAGCGTGGTGGTTGAGGGGCAGGTTATGGACAGATTGCGGTAATGAGGCTGAGGCTCCCTAGTTAAAGAACTAGGAGCGAACCAGCTATGGACAATTGGTGTTGCCTAAGCTCAAGCTTAAGGCTTGAGGTGGAGCAGTTCTGCTTTCAGATGAGCCCCGACAGGCAGCTAACCTGCGTGGATATGGGGTGATAAGTTTCTTCAGCAGTGGGGCCCAGGCACCTTGTCTGTTCTTTTCCAACTGCTGGCATCTCTGTTCTTTTTCAGGAGCTTCAGGTCCATGGTGCTACAGGCTCTAGGGCCCAAAGCCTGGCCCAGGCTCTCTCAGTTCAAACCTCGAGTCCTTCTCCGGATCCCAGGAGGTGAAACTCTGTATGTAAAGTCCCGACACTGGTCAGGGCAGGGCCAGCCCAGAGGCCCTGGGCTAAGAACCAGGCTGCTGATCACTGCTGTGTTTGGAGCTGGGCTGGGCTGGGCCTGGCTGGCAGCAAGAGCTGAGAAGGAACAGAGGCGCCAACAGCAACGGACAGAGGCCCTGCGCCAGGCTGCTGTGGGCCAGGGCGACTTCAGCCTAATGGACCACAAAGGCCAGCCGCGATGTAAAGCCGACTTTCGAGGCCAGTGGGTACTGATGTACTTTGGCTTCACTCACTGCCCTGATATCTGCCCTGATGAGCTGGAAAAACTGGTCCAGGTGGTCCAGAAGCTGGAGGCAGAGCCTGACCTGCCCCTGGTGCAGCCTGTCTTCATCACTGTGGACCCAGAACGGGATGATGTGGCAGCCATGGCCCGGTATGTGAAGGACTTCCACCCAAGACTGCTGGGTCTGACTGGTTCGAAAGAACAAGTGGCCCAAGCTAGTCGCAACTACCGTGTATACTACAGTGCTGGTCCCAAGGATGAGGACCAGGACTATATTGTGGACCATTCCATTGCTATCTACTTGCTCAACCCAGACGGTCTTTTCACGGACTACTATGGTCGAAGCCGGTCAGCAGAGCAGATTGTAGACAGTGTACGTCGGCACATAGCTGCCTTCCAAAGCATCCTGCCCTGAACATCCTACCTAGGTCCTGTCGGTAAATAAATGAATGTAGTCAGTGTGTGGGTGCTCTCTATCCGCAGTCCATTTAAATGGCTTGTTGAGTGAACAGGGAGGGGGCAGCAGTATCAACAGGCTAGACCAGCCTGGAGGCAGCACTGGAGTAAATGGCCCCATGGTACGTTAGGGGCACAAGATTTCCAGGTATACACTACCTTCCACCCCTGCGCCTCAGTGCTCTCCACTCAAGGCTGGACCATGGAGGGGGCAGCATAGGTCTGGAAGCGTGTATGGGCTCGCTGGTGTGTGAGCAGTCTCAGAGACATGGTATCCACAGCTGCCTCCAGTCCTGGCTGCTGGGTGATCTCCACCGTATAGTCATTAGCCTGTGGAGACGAGGCATCAGCAGAGTCCAAGGGGGTTTCCCCATCCCATGTGTCCCAGGCCACTCACCAGTTGTAAGGAGGCCAGCATGGAGCGGCAAACCTCAAAAGCAGGCTGCCCCGCTACAAGCTCTGCAAAGGGACACCACTCATTGAGCTGGGGGAACCGTGAAACCAACTGGTCCCCATAGGTGTGGATATCAAAGGGCACGTGCTGCTCCTGCACAGGGAAAGGCCATGTTAGCTTCAAGTGGAGAGACAGCTCGGATAACCCCAAGCTGGTGGCAGAAGGCTGGAGTTCCCAACAGCATCCTAACCTGCTCCTGGAGCAGGGGCTGGATAGTATCTTCCCAGTCCCTGATGCGCTGGCTAAGCTCTGTCTCCTGGACAAACTTCTGGGAGGTGGCGATGAAGAGTTCCTATGGAAGGACCAGTGGGTTCTTCCTGCACGTAAGGGCCCAGGACGCCCCACTGCTCCACCCATGACCCAGGCCTACCACATTTCTTCGGACCAGCTCTTCATATCTCAGGGACTCTGGCATAGCCTCTGCATCTAGAAAGACCCAGCCATGAGCTGCTGCAGCTATGGGGCTGTACACTCTCAGCACATCTCAGGTGCTCCCATTACCTACCTAGGTCAGCAGCTTCCCCAGGCATCACCTCCTCCCGCTCTGCATATTCCTCAGGCTCTAGAAAGTCATCTGCTGAGACATGGGAGAAGTGACCAGAAGCAGCTGCTCAGACAGCAGTAGGTGCTGAGAGCATGGACCCCTCCCATTCCACCCCACATCAAATGGCACCTACCCGCTTCCCCAAGGTCTTCTAGGGAATCTTCCAAGCGTTCCTCCTCTACAGGCCACATATCCTCCTTGGCCCCAGGCAGCCATCTCTCGGTCATCTGTACAGAGAATATCTGTGAGGAGACTCATCTTCCAGGCCCTGTGGGTCTCAGACTTGAATACTATGGGCACTTGCCTTCTGCCTCTGCAGCTTCTGAAGGCTCTCTAGCTGGTCTCTTACGTGTTTCCAGTACAGCACTTCCATGTCTGCAGACAAAGGCCTTATGAAGGGCTTCCCCATCCAGACCAAGCTCACCCTTGTCCACCCAGGACATCAAGTGACCCTAGCAGGGAGGATGGCAGTGGAACTGGGGAAGGCAAAGACTACCTTCCCCGAACAGGTAGGACTCCAGCCTCACCTGCAAAGGTTGGGCCCTTTCGCCGAGGCCTCCTGCTGTCAGCATGGTCAGCATCTGTGAGAGAGCAGTTAGCAAGAACCAGGCCAAAATCACAGTACCCAGGCAAAGGGATGCGCCGCCTTAACCCACACTCACTCACAGGCAGCCAGGTACCACTGGTGGAAGTCCTGCAGCTTGGTGGCACCTTTCCTCTTGCGCTTATGTCCTGGAGGCTCCTCCATACCAGGCGGCACAGAAAAGGGCTTACCTGGAGGCAAAGAGAGACTGCCTCAAGAGTAGCCAAGGAAAGGGGATACAAAGCCCCCTCCAATCCACTATCTTGTAACTCAGTAGCCCTAGGCAGGGGAACATAAATGAGGCCACCAATTCTACTGACCTTTCTGGAAGACCTTAGAGTCCAAGGAGTCAAAAGGGTCCAGGCTCTGCCAGGGATCTGGGGTCTCCTGAGTACAAACAAGCAGAAGTTGAGGGAAAAACAGGAGCCCTCCCCACCAGAGCTCACAAAGTGGTGATAGCCCAGGATTAGAGAGGCCCAAAGCTACATGGGAGAGGACTTAAGTTTCTGGAAGAAGTGCTGAGGGTCTGAAGGGCAACAGGGCAAAGACATACCTTTGAATATACCTGCCCTGCCAGAGACCTGGCATATCTCACCTGTAGCCGGGAGGCAGGCTCCGGGTTCCCTTGTCGCTCCCGCAGCAGGTATCTCCTGGGCAAGGTGGCAGTCTGCAAAGAAATAGCTCACAGGCTCTCCTCTCTCGGCTCTTGTCCACCAAAAGCTCTCAAGAGCCCAGAAATTCTGCTTAGTGTCACAGCAAAAACATGGTTCAAGGGCCCTCTTAGGGACCAAAAGTAAAAACCTTAAGGAGGGGCCAGGAAAAGTTGACCAAGTGCTCGCCTGCAAGCCTGGGGACCTAAGTTCAGTCTCCAACATTTACATAAGTCAGCCAGGTGTGGTGGTGCTCACTGTGGTGGTGAACAGTTTCCTCCTAGAGTAAAACTATGACACAGGATGTGAGCAGAGCAATGAACAGCAGGATGTTCTAAGACAGCACTCTCAGCCTCCCTAATGCTGCAACCCTTTAACACAGTTCCTCATGTTGTGGTGACCCCAACCATACAAATTCTTTTTTTTTTTTTTTTGATTTTCGAGACAGGGTTTCTCTGTAGCTTTTTGGTTCCTGTCTTGGAACTAGCTCTTCTAGACCAGGCTGGCCTCGAACTCACAGAGATCCACCTGCCTCTGCCTCCCGAGTGCTGGGATTAAAGGCGTGCGCCACCACTGCCCGGCTCCAACCATACAATTTCATTGCTACTTCATAACTGTAATTTTGTCATGGAGGTGGGTCTTGTATTTATCTGTTGCTTTTATTGGTTAATTAATAAAGAAAACTGCTTGGCCCTAATAGGACAGAAAATTAGATAGGCGGAGTAAACAGAACAGAATGCTGGGAGAAAGAAGCCGAGTGAGTGAGTCGCCATGATTCTCCCACTCCAGACAGACGCAGGTTAAGATCTTTCCTGGTAAGCCAGCTCGTGGTGCTACACAAAATATTAGAAATGGGTTAGATCAATATGTAAGAGCTAGCCAATAAGAGGCTGGAACTAATGGGCCAGGCAGTAATTAAAAGAATACAGTTTCCATGTAATTATTTTGGGTAAAGCCACGGGGACGCAGCCCCACCGCTCTTATTACAACAATTTTGCTGCAGTTACAAATCATAATGCAAACATATGATATTTGATATGGGACCCCCCCCCAAAGGGTCGCAACCTACAGGTTAAGAACTGCTGTTCTATGATGAGGTGAAACACTCCATTCTACAGGATGGTCATTAACATATCAAGTAAACTCAACTGTTTCAGGAAATTCCTAAAACTGACTAGATTCACTAGGTCCCTATTTCCCCAAGAATATATAAACAGTAAAGACTGCTGAGAAGATTCTCCCAGCAGCCCAACTACATAGAAGGCTTAGAAGTAGATACTAGCCAAGCTTCAGTGAAGACTCGGATAAGGGAGCTGCACAGAAGAGGCTGAGACCAACCAAGCCCCCATGAAGACGCTCTCCAACCTGCTGAGCTGCCTCCGAGTTGTGCAGCGTGTTCCAGGTTTCCAGCTTTGTGAGCTTTCACAAATGCTTGGGTGGGTCTTTGGCGATGCAGGCGTCTCTGAGTTATTTCTGCTCCTATAGGTAACACCTCACCCATATTCCTCCAAGTAATCCCCCACCCCCAAAAAACGCTCATTGGTTCACCAAGTTGGACTTTGATCTGTCTTCAGTTCTCTATCTAAGGTGAATAGACATTTGTTCACACCTCCCCGAAAAAAGAATGTCACACAGCATAACTGCCACTGAAGAGGGACACAACAGAACAAAAGACGAAATGGAGAGAAGTGTATGGTCCTGGACATACAGCATAGCAAGTCAGGTAACTGAAGCTGAGAAGCCTATATGAATGAATGGGGAGATGTCCAAATACAGCTATGCCTTCCATTACACTGTGTGATAGTGTCGTCTTGTTATGGCAGCAATGACGTGATTTTTTTTTTTTTTTTTTTTTTTGGTTTTTTGAGACGGTTTCTCTGTGGTTTTGGAGTCTGTCCTGGAACTAGAGACCAGGCTGGTCTCAAACTCACAGAGATCCGCCTGCCTCTGCCTCCCAAGTGCTGGGATTAAAGGCGTGCACCACCACCGCCCAGCTAATGGCGTGATTCTTACTACAGGTAATGAGACATGCAACTAAGGCTAAGCCATCAGGCCCAGAGTGTCTGTGACGGGAATTCCAGGATGACAGTTTATCCACATGGTACAGGTGGCATGCCTGGTGAGTGGGGTCCACCACATGAATATGGAGATGCCCTGAAGACAGCTAAAGGGTTTAGAAGAAATTCTGCAGTCTCTGACAGCGCACCAGGGTAGAGATCACTGGCAAGAAGTGGAGGAGGTTGCATCACAATTGCCGTGTAGTGAGAGATGCCCCGGAGCCTGAGATGGCAGCCAACCAGGAACTTTTTGTATAAAGGAGAAAATGCAATAAAGGGAGATGCAGTTAGCATCTTTCATGCTACCTCTCACTAATCTGGCAAGTAAATCAGATAAACGAGAGAATGAGATAGGGGTGCTGCCTTGCCATTTCTTAGGGCTTGGAGGCTGAAAGGAAACTAAGGTATAAATTAGATCCATGTTCAAAAGCCCTTCCTGGGATCTAAAACTTGGAACCCATGGGAATAAAGTGTGAGGAAGAGAACATGATAAAGTGATAGAAAATACCTCTCAGGTCTGACCTTTAATAATAAAAAGGGGAAAATATATAGCCCCACATGCAGATGGAGGGACTAACTATAACCTAGTACAAGGAACTGTGGTACTTGGCACTTAAACTGCTGGAAGTGGGGAATACTTTAGACAAGCAATGGAAGAGCCTGTCACAGCTCTTGAGGAATGAAACCCCAGGTGGACCTCTAGCCTCCACATACACACAAACACAATCCTGAAGAGAACCAGTCATCAGGGAAATTTTTCCTTTAAAACCACAATAGGGTTCATCCACTGAAACAGTTTACCTGAGCTAATGGGAGCTCACCAACTCCAGCTGGACTGGGAAGGAATAAGCATAGGACCAAACTAGTCCCTCTGAATGTGGGTGACAGTTGTATGGCTGGGGCAGATTGAGGGGCCACTGGCAGCGGCACTGGGATTTATCTCTACTGCATATACTGGCTTTTTGGGATCCTATTCTCTTTGGAAGGATACCTTGCTCAGCCTAGATGTAGTAGGGAGGGCCTTGGACTTTCCACATAGCAAAGTGCCTTACCCTCTCTTAGGATTAGAGGGGGTGTGGAAGGAATGGGAGGAGGGAAGGGAGTGGGGATTTGGATTGCTATTAAAACTCACAATATTTCTGGGAGCATGTGACTCCCTAGTAGAGTGCTTACCTAGCATGTACAATTACTGGGTACAATCCTAGCATCAGGAATATAAATAAGTAAATAAACAAGGAAAGAACAAGACAAACTAGCATGCTGGCTCTTTTTTGGCCCAACACTTGGGAGGCTGAGGCAGGAGGTTCACAAGGTCAAGATTAGCTTGGGCTATAAAATGAGACCCTGTCTCCAATAACCAAAGAAAACCAAAGCTATATGTTATAGACTATAAATCCATCCAAATTTCATAATTGTTAATATTTCCTTCTAAATACATCAGGTTGGTTTGGGCAGGAGTAATTTCCCCATTTTTTCTGTTTATAACTTTTTTTTTTTTTGCTTGTGTGAGTGCACATGTGTATGAGTGCATGCAGGAGCTAAAGTTGGATGTTAAGAAGCATCTTCAAGGGCTGGAGAGATGGCTCAGAGGGTAAGAGCACTGGCTGCTCTTCCAGAGGTCCCGAGTTCAATTCCCAGCAACCACATGGTGGCTCACAACCATCTGTAATGAGACCTGGTGCCTTCCTTGCCAGCAGTACATTGGATGCTTAATAAATAAATAAATAAAAAATTTTTAAAAAAAAGCATCTTCAATTTTCTTCCACCTTATTCATTGAGACAGAGTCTTTGAAACAAATCCAAAGTTCACCCGAGCTATCTTGCTAGCCAGCTTGCTCTGGGTATCCTGTCTCTACTTCCAGGCCTGAATTCCAGGCAGGCCACCACACCTACCCAACATTTATGTGGGCTATAGGGATCTAAACTCTGGTCCTCAGGTCCTCATGCTCACACTAAGCATCAATAACCCTGCCTGGCTGATTTTATTAAGAAAGAAAAGAAAAGAAAAGAAAAGAAGGAAAAAAGGGAAGGGGAGGGAAGAGGGGAAGGAGGGAGAGAAGAAGGAAAAAAAGGAAGAAAAGGAGGGAGGGACGAAGGAAAAGAAGAAAGGGAGGGAGGGAGGGAGGGAGGGAGGGAGGGAGGGAGGGAGGGAGGGAGGGAGGGAAAGAAGAGAGAGAGAGAAAGAAAAGAAGAGAAACGACGGGCGGTGGTGACACACGCCTTTAATCCCAGCACTCGGGAGGCAGAGGCAGGCGGATCTCTGTGAGTTCGAGACCAGCTTGGTCTACAAGAGCTAATTCCAGGGACAGGCTCCAAAGCCACAGAGAAACCCTGTCTTGAAAAAAACCAAAAAAAAAAAAAAAGAAGAGAAAGAAAGAAAAGCCATGCAATGCATGTCTTTAATTCCACCACTCAAGAAGCAGAGGCAGGCAGATCTCTGTGCGTTCAAGGCCACTCTGGTCTACAGACTGAGTTCCAGAACAGTCAACATAAAAATTGAAATTGTTTATATGTGGGGAGACAGTCAATTCACATAGGAGTGCAGATGCCTGTCTGTGGAGGCAGAAGCACTAAATCCCCAATGGAACTGGAGTTACAGATGTTTAGCAGCTGCCTGATGTGGAGGCTGGGAACCAAACTTGGATCCTCTAAAAAATTACACAGTCTTAACGTCTAAGCCATCTCTACAGCCCCTTAGTTTTTTTAATGTAGTCATATTACAATGCTGGGGATTAAACTCGAGGCTTCCCATAGGCTAGTCAAGAATTTCACCATTCTACTACATCCCCAGCCTCAAGGCTTTTGTTTTGTGTGGTTTGTTCGTGTTAAATAAGGATTTCTTGATTTCTCTGGATAGACTACTTCTGTGGGGGCTGAAAGAGGTAGCAAAGTCCTCCAGACTGATCAGCTGACAGTGCAGATACAATGAGCTCCACAGGGCTCAGGGCCTTGGATGCCAGTCCATTCTCAGGGAGCAACTGCAGTTCTGCTTAAAGAGGGAAAGGTAATGGAAGCTGCCATTAAACAGTCTGGCTGAAGGATGCCAGGCTTCTGAGCAGACACTCCCTCTGAGAGGAAATACCAAATTAGAGTGATGGGATAATATCAGTGTGACAGACAGGAGCCAAGACCACTGCACCATTGTCCCATGTAACGTTAATTCTACCCCAGAACCAGAGCTCGCTCTGTTGACAGCTTGAGCTCTGGGAGTCACTGTTGTCCCACCTGCTGTGAGGTCCTGGGCTCTGCAGGCTCTAGAGCAGCCTCCTGGGGCTCTGCTGCATCCTCTGCATCCTCATCACCACCGCTGAGCATTGGGCCTTCTAGAAAAGTGTTTGGGTAGGAACCAAGAAACTAGTTAGCTTAAAGAGGCTGGAGGTCAGGCAGCAGGTAGAGCTCCCATGTAGGCAGCTCATGGCCAGCTCTTAGAAGAGCAGGACAGGCCAGCCTTTCTTCTCAGCTTCACACTTTAGCATTTGAAAAACTAAACAAGGCTTTATATTCTCTTCCTCATACTGGCATGCTTTGGTTGGTTTACCTTATCTCTTGGCAAACATTTATGTATTTGATTATCTATCTATCTTCTATCCATCCATCCATCCATCCATCCATCCATCCATCCATCTATCTATCTATCTATCTATGCTGTGGGCTAAACCCTGGGCTTTGTATATGCAAGTGCTCCAACCAAGCTACTGTCCCAACCCAGATAGTCTTTGTTACCATTTACATTTACCCAGAGAAGACCTAGGAAAGCAAACTCACTGATTACACTACAGCACAGAGAGTCAACATAAGACTTTATCTGCTATCATTAGGCCTGGTCCCCAAAAGCCAGTGAACAGGAAGCAAACAAGAGGCTAAGGAGACTGAGAGCATCCAAGGTCAGAGTTCTACCGAGATCACCCTCCCTGGTGCTCTCTTCTCACCTGGCTCTTGGGAGATGTTGAGTACGGAAACTTGACTCCCATTCCCAGAGACTTCCATCGGCTGCCCCTCAGCATCCTCAGCATCTTGGAGACAGATTAGACTTGGTCAGCCCGTCCCCAGAAGGTCCCCACTGGTGTCAAAGGAGACTCTAGATTGCCAGCAGAAAGTAGAACCCAGCAGGCTCCAAGTCTGAGACTAAGGAGGACATAGACAACAGACCCCATCCCTAAGCCGAGCTAGGAACTTGTTGACTGGAAATCAAGGTACAAAAAAAGATGAGGACAGGCTCCAAAGCCACAGAGTAACCCTGTCTCGAAAAAAAAAAAAAAAAAAAAAAAAAAAGATGAGGGAGAGAAGCTTAGCCAAGCTACCTACAGTGGGAAAGGTATGATGTGGTATGAGGCAGCTGCTAAGACTAGAGGTGGCAGGCTTAAAGTACCCAGCAGTAGTCTCTCAAAAGAGCTACTTCCCACTAAGCCTCAACATCCAAACCCTTACCTTTCTGGCTCCTTGGCATGGGGCACAAATCTGCAGGCTCCACAGGACACATTCCCACTGGATCCAACATAAAGGAACCTCTGGGGTCAGGGGTACATGTGTTCATCCTGAAATCCTTTCGGCTGGCCAAGACCTCACCCTGACAGCTGTGTTGGCAGAAAAACAAGCTTGCTACAGAGACTTTTTTCAGGCAGGCTTCCTGCCCTTCTTTCCCCTGCTAGCAGTGTTCTACCTATACAAGGGGCTGCTGTTCTTCTCCACTTCATCAGGGGCCACCAGAGCCATGGGCACAAGGGGTATGATAAGCAGCTCCTGCGGTGGAGGAAGGAGAGTTCTGATTCTACAGGAGCAACACTAAAAGACCGCTATCCCCACTTCACAAAGGCCAGGACACTCACACTGGATGTCTGGTCGTTTTTCAGATCCACATTAGCCCGGGAGTCAGGGAAGTCATCCAGTGACAGGAACTGCAGGAGAAAGCAAGTAGTCACAGAAGCAGGGCCAGACGAGCACCTCAGGCAGAGTCCGCATGCCCCAACTCACCTCATCCTCTGTTTCATAGGGAGTTCCTGAGTTGACAGCCCTGTTGCTCCTATCTTCCTGTGCTAAGGAGAGTTGCTTGGCTTGCCTGAGAAAGTAAAACATATCAAGAGCATCCTGGGAGACTCAGGAGCCTCCCAAGCTGCAAACAGGGCTCAGCTAAGAAGATGAAGGCCTCTTCCTCCTGGCTCACTTCTAATACTCACCTCTTGCCAGAAATAAAATCAAGAGCCTGGTAGACCAGTGAGTAGAGGTACTCCACCTGGCAAGCAGAGACAAGCAATAAGGACATGGAAAGGAGAGGACTCTCTGAAATGGTGCTTGGAAACACCCCTTGCAAGGGGAGGAACCTCCTATTAGACCGTACATATCAACATCTGGCCATCATTTCCAAACCTCCATACAAGCCCAAGCCCAGACAGTTTTACTACTATCAAGTAATTCTCATTACCCAGGGTGGTGGCATATGCATGTAACCTCAGTACATAGGAGGCTGAAGGAGGAACATTATCATGAGTTTGATGCCAGTCTAAAGTATAGAATAAGTTCTGGTATAAAACCCAATCTCTTGCCGGGCGGTGGTGGCGCACGCCTTTAATCCCAGCACTTGGGAGGCAGTGGCAGGCGGATCTCTGTGAGTTCGAGACCAGCCTGGTCTACAAGAGCTAGTTCCAGGACAGCCTCCAAAACCACAGAGAAACCCTGACTCGAAAAAGCAAAAAAAAAAAAAAAAAGACCCAATCTCTTAAAAAAAAAAAAAAAATGACAAGCCTGCTCCAGCACTGAAAGGCTGAGATTAACTAAAAATTATAAATCTTAGATTCAAGGCCAGCCTGGGCTACACGCCAAGCTATTGTCTGAAAACAAACAAACGGACTAAGTAAACTGCTCAGTGAGTAAAATGCTTACTATGTTCAGATTCCAAGCATCCACATAAATAGAGTAGGTGACACGCATTTGAAACCCCAGCCCTGGGATGGGACAGCAAATTCTGGGCACTTGCTGGCTAGCCAGTCCAACTGTAACAGTAAGCTTATGTGAGGTTCCCCTCTGTATGCTATGATTACCATTAATGAATAAAGAAAGCTGGCTTGAGCCTGTAGCGGGGCAGAACAGAGGTAGGCGGGAAAAGTATACTGAATGCTGGGAGAAAGAAGGCAGAGTCAGGGGAAAGCCATGTAGCCCCACTGGAGACAGAAGCTAGAACTTTACCCAGTAAGCCACAGCCTCGTGGTGATACATAGATTAATAAAAATGGGTTAAATTAATAATGTAAGAGCTAGCCAATAAGAAGATAGAGCTAATAGGTCAAGCAGTGTTCTAAATAATATAGTTTTTGAGTGCTCATTTTGAGTCTGGGCAGCAGGGAATGAACGAACAGCCTCCTACAACAGTAAGCTCCAGGTTCAGTTAGAGGTTTTGTCAAAGAATAAGGTGGAGAGCTGGAAAAATAGATGGCTCAGCAATCAAAAGCTGCCCTTACAGAAGACCCAAGTTCTGTTCCTAGCATCCAGAAGGCAGTTCACAACTATAACTCTAGTTCCAGGGGATCCAATGATCTTACCTCTGAGGTCACCAAGCACACATGGTGAACATAAAAATAAGCAGGTAAGGCACTCATAGCATTAAGTAAAATTAATAATATTGTTTTGTTTTGAGACAGGGTTTCTATGTAACCTTGGCTTTCCTGGAACTTACTCTATAAACCAGACTGGCCTTGAACTCAGGAACTCTCTGCCTTAAAGAGTGCTGAGATTAAAGGCATGTGCCACAACACTGACAAAAATTAATAAATCTTAAAAAACAAAAAAAGGCAAACAATTCCTCTATCAACTTCTGACCTGCATATTTAGGTGACCACACATGTCCACCCACATACACATTACACATACCGCATGCACACACACACACACACACACACACACACACACACACTGAAATATGAACACAAAAAAGTTCTCTGGGGCCGGAAGAGATGGCGCAGCAGTTAAGAGTCCTTGCTGTTCTTCCAGAGGACCTGAGTTAGGTTCCCACACCCACATTAGCTATTCACAACGACTTGTAACTCCACCTCCAGGGGAATCAGATGCCTCGGGTCTCTGAGAGAAACTACACTCACAGGCACACACCCACACACTTAAGTACCTGACATGCAAACACATGAACCTGAGTTTGGATCCCCAGAATCCATGTTAAAAATCCAAACATAGCAGTGTACACTTGTGACCCCAGCTTGGAGAAGACTGGGGAGCAGAGAGAGAAGGAGCCCTGGAGGTCACTGGCCAGTTGGCCAAACAAACCAGTGGCTTCAGGTTAAGTGAAAGACCCTATCTCAAAAAATAAGAGAGGGATCAAGTAAAGAGACAGACATTAACCTCAGGGTTCCACATTCCTGGACATACATATGCACAGAACACATATACAACAGCAAAAATGATAATAATAATTCTCAAGTCAAATCAGTCTCGTCAGAATTACTTTTGACAATTGAGTTTCTACTTCTCTGTCCCATACTCCACATTCTCAAACACAGCCTCCTTGACACAGGGCATGGCCATGACTCGATGGGTGCCCACAATGCTGCAGATGGCCCTTGGCACATGCTCTGTAGACCCAGAACTCTCACACATGGTAGCCACTGTTCATTTGCCCAGTGCCCCCAGGCCAGCTGCAGCTCCTTCTACTAGCTACACTGCTCAGTTCACAGGAGGGTACAGTCTCTGATGGCCCTGTCAAAATGTAAGCCATGATGGGCCTGCCTGACATATTTCATTTGCTTCTTATTGGTCTCCTACACAAAACCAAAGGCCCCACCACAGGGTGAGACCAGCAGTTTTCCTAGATGATGTACACAACTGCATAGTACCCACATGTGGAAGCAGAGAAGGTAGAGCTTATACACACTGAGCTACAGATAATTATGTACCTGAGGGACAACAGAGCTCACAGCACACCTGACCCGCTCGTTCTGGTCATTTTATTTATTGACTGTGATGTTAGGGATCACAACCAGGGCCTCATGGATGCTAGACAAGTGCTATACAATTGAACTATACTTCTAGCTTAGCCATACCATTTTGGTATGTGTGTTATATATTTGTGTTTGTGTGGGGGTGTGTGCAAATGTGTGCAGATGTGCATGTATATTGTATAAATGATTATGGAAGCTATAGGTTAACCTCAGATATTTTCTCTGACTGCTTTCTACTTTATTTTTAGGCTGGACCTGAGAAGACCAGTGATTAGCTAGGCTGACTGGCTAGTGAGATCTAGGGCCAACAAGTGTTAGGGTTACACCTGCCTTTTTATGTGGGTGCTGAGGATCCAAACTCAAGCCCTCATGCTTATACAGCAAACTTTTGCCAACTGAACCATCTCCTGGTAGTGGCATTTTAAACTCCAGTTTACCTGGATATTGGAGAACATGCCTATTATTCAAACAGCTCGAGATGCAAAGGCAGACATATCAGGGGTTCAAGGCAAGCCTCAGCTACAGAGCAAGCTCAAGGTCAGTCTTAGCTAATAAAATCCTGCCTCAAAAACAAGCAGGTTGGGAATATAGTTCAGTTGGTGGCGCACTCACCTAGCATGCATGAATCCCTAGCTTTGACCCCTGACCACAGGACCGCAAAAATTGGATATGGTGATTGACACCTGTCCTACTACCACTCCAGGTGGTAGAGGCAAATGGAACAGAAGTTCAAGGACATCTTCCTCAGGTAGACACAGTGTTAGAGATCAGCCTGGGATGCATATGTCTTTAAAAAAAAAAAAAAAAAAAAAAAAGCAAATAATATGCCAGGGCAGTGGTGGCACACAACTTTAATCCCAGCACTCAGGAGGCAGAGGCAGGTGGATCTCCAGGTGTTTGAGGCCAGCCTGGTCTACAAGAGCTAGTTCCAGGACAGGCTTCAAAGCTACAAAGAAACCCTATCTCGAAAAAAAAAAAAAAAAAAAACATAAACAAAAGCAAACAATAAACTCCAGTTTTTCTTTAGTATTGGAAGTCGTGAAGGGATCCTAAGTGCGACCCACAATGAAAGCAGGCTACAGACAGATGCACACTGCTGATGTCCCAGAAGGAGCTAATCAGGCTACTCCCGCTCAACACTAAAGCACAAAGGTTGGCAGTCTGTGGAACCCACCTTTTTACTGTAGACACAAGCCGAGCCCTGGATCAACAGTGCTGCCTCAATGAAGTTCATAGTGGTTTTGCCTTCATCAAAAGAGATGCAGATCTGGTCCAGCTGCAAGAGAGAACATTAGTAAGCTAGACTTGGTGGGCATGCCTATGATCCCAGCAGTTGGGACACTGAGGCAGGATTCAAGGTCCACCTAGGCTAAACAGTTGGTCAGTTTCAAAGAGTAAGATGCCGATGCAAGAGAAGCCTATGTTCACTTCTTCCAGAACAGCTCAAGCCACCACCCACAAACATAGATAGCTCTAAGTCTACTAGAGTTTGCCAGTTGCCTTTGGGTATTTCTAGAGGGAGGTTAGATCTTTGCGACTCCCCCTAGTTCTCGAATCCTGTGAGATCAAGTGTTTTGGAAGAGAGGTCCCCAAAGGACACTGACCATGATGGCTAAAGTTGCATACCAGCCCTCATCAGCACTTCACATTGTACCCACCTACATTAAAACCAACCAGGACAGACTGAAGCAGAAAGACCCTTTACCCTGAGATAGGGAAAAGGAGACAGAAGAGTATAGCACTGCGGGAAGCAAAGATCTGTATTTTGAGATCTGTATTTTGTTTAGAGTCATCTTAAGCTAACAAGTTAAGTAAAATATTTACCTCTATCCCCTTTGCAGGGTAAATTCTGGGCCTAGGAAATCAAACTGGTATCTTCTCCTAGTGAGACCTGCAGGCCCCAGGCTTTTAGAAACAATTAGCATTTCCTTTGTTAGTCAACAATCACAGACCCTCAGTATTTCCTTATCAGCTAGGGAGTCTCCAGACCTGAATTCCAGCAGATCTGACACCCTCCCCCTTGCCCGTTTTGTTATATAACAGCTTCTGAGAATTAATAAAGCACAGCTTGATCAGAAATCCTGTCTTGCTGTCAGTTCTCGTGTTTCTTGCCCTTCCATTCCTCCCCTCCAGGTTTATCAAGGACCCCTGTTCATATCCCGCTGGCCAGGATACAGCACTCTCTATCCTCTGGTGCTGTAAGGAGTTCTCCCTCTGCAGCCCTCCTTGGTCTCTGTGAACCTTGGCTCTTAACCAGTGTTTGGACTCTTTTTTCCTACTGAACACCTTCTGCCAAGTGCCATCTGTCCATCCCTGTTCAAGTGACCAGCCACACACATCAACAATTGCCAAATCTATCCTCAGAACAGTTTTCTCCCTGAGGTTCCATTTACAGCACCTACTGAGAAGCATAAAAAAAAAAAAAAAAAAAAAAAACCTCAAGACACCCCACAGAAATGTTCAAGGTTTTAGGGATTAACTCAAGATCTTGCAGACACTTTTACTACAGCTCAAACCCATACATCCAACTGTCTTGCTCAACTATGCAGATTTTATAATCTAGAGCCAAATGAGCAAGTCCATGCAGGATTCCCAGAAACTAAAGGACCTCAGCTCCTCTCTTTTGCTCACCTGCCAGTTCAATCTAGGATCAGACCCTTACCACTTCCGGGTTCCTCTCTAATGACTACAGCTCTGGCCCAGCCTCAGCTCTAGCGGGACTCCACCTGACCCCCAGTCTTCTCCTGTATGTGCTTTGTAGGCTTTCTGCCACTCGGAGGGAAAGACCTGAAACGCTAAGCAGAGCCTCCAAGGCCGGTCTCTAAATCCGGTCTCCTCCAGCTACCAGGTGTCCCCTAGGAGCTGTACTTTCCTGCCTTCCACTGAGGCAAGCACCATGTTCCCTCTACACATTTTTTCAGCATATCAGACATGGCAAGTCCTTTCACCTCAAATAAAATCAGGTCCCTCAGTCAAAGTCGTCTAATATCCTAACCTTTTCTTTCCAATCTACCACCCATTTGTGACAACACACAGACACAGTCAGGGGGAGGAATAGATCTGCCTTGTCCACTATCAGCTGTGACATCCAGTATATCACTTAATCTCTCTAGTGACTGTGTCAGTTTTTGTACTATCAGTTTTGATTACATTGCTTTATATAAAATACAAAGAAACAGTGCTTAGGCCAAGTAGGCCCCTAATACCAAATAATGTGTCTCCTACCTTGGTATTTAGAATTTCTCCTAGAGAGCAGAAATTCTATCTCAAAGCATAAATTACTGTTTGCTTTGCCATCAGGTTTGTTTGTTTGTTTTTGTTTTGTTCTTTGAGACAGGGTTTCTCTCTGTAGCCTTGGCTGTACTGGAATTCGCTTGGTAGCTCTGAAGACCAGACTGGCCTTGAGCCAGATTCGCCTGCCTGCCTGCCTCTGCCTCACAAGCGCCACCACAACCCAGCCAGTATGACCGCTTACCACTGTTCTTGGCACTCTTCAGCCAACTGTGCAGTACAGGTTAATCATCAGATCACAAGTTCACTTAATAAGCATTTATCTTGCATCTACTATGTCTAAGACATTCTACAAAGCCGAAGAAATCATATATAAAATCTCTGCCCTTTTAGAACTTACATTGTAGGGTAGAGACAGACAACAGACAGCAAGTTGAAGAATACCTTGTGACATTACGTCACAATAAGAGAGAATCATTTTAGCTCGGTGGTGGTGGTGCAAGCCTTTAATCCCAGCTCTTGGGAGGCAGATGCAGGTAAATCTCTGTGAGTTTGAGGCCAGCCTGGTCTACAAGAGCTAGTTCCAGGACAGCTAGAGCTGTTACACAGAGAAACCCCGACTCAAAAAACAAACAAAAGAAAACAAAAACAAAAACGAGAGAGAGAGAGAGAGAGAGAGAGAGAGAGAGAGAGAGAGAATTATTTTAGATAGAATGGTTAACTGACACTTCATATTTAAGGGATGAGAGCTGGACATAGTGGTGCATGCCTTTGATCCCAGCTCTCAGGAGGCAGAGGCAGGCGGATATCTGAGTTTGAGGCCAGACTGGTCTACAGAATGAATTCCAAGACAGCCAGAATTAGAGAAATCTCCTCTCAAAGAACCAAAATAAATAACAATAAAAGACTTACAGGATGAAAAAGACTTAGTTATAAATAGAACAGTCACTAGCAGGACAAGATATCACAGACACCCTTCAGTCAAGAACAAGCAGAGAGGCCTTAGTTAACCATTCAAAAAAGCGTGAACTAGCTCAGTGGATAAATGTGCTTGTCATGAAGCCTAATGACCTAAGTATCTATTTTGTAGAACAGATTCCCACAAGTTGTCTAGCCTCAATAAGCACACTGATATGCATGCACTCATAGACATAATAATTTTTAGAGTTAAAATAAAATTTTTAAAAAAGTCACAAGGTACAGAACCATGGATACGGTTAAAATTGCTGAGCAATGAATCGTAATGAAAACCTGAGAGCTTTAAACTAAGCAGTGTTGTGGCATGGCTATATTTTTTTTCTAAGATGTGTGTCTGCTTGCATTTGTACGTATGTGTACCATGTGCTTACAGGTGTCCATGGAAACAGAAGCTGGCCCTGGAATCCCTCAAAGCAGAGTAACAAGCCATTGTGAGCTTCATCTGGGTTCTGAGAACCAAACCCAGGTCTTCTGCAAGAGCAGCACGCAATCTTCTTCAAGACTCATCTTTCTAGCCTGATTTTAATTTTCTAAAAAAAATTCTGTGGGTATTTTTTCTACATGTATTTGTGCACCACTAGTGTGTTTGGTGCTGGTGGAGGCCACATGAAGGCACTGGATCTCCTGGACCTGGAGTTATAGTTAGTTGTGAGCTGTCACATGGATGCTTAGCTTGAACCTAGGTCCTCTGGAAGAACAACCAGTGCTCTTAACTGATGAACCTTCTCTCCAGTTCCCTGCACTCTTAACCCTGTCTCGTTTTAATTTTGAAGACTTGAAGACTCACACTAGCTACTGGATGATGTCCAATCTGGAACCTTGGATGAGAAGGTTTTAAATAACTAGGTATAATAGGCCCAGACCAGACGTAATGCGGATCACATGAACTGAAGTGACACTCTGGCGATATAATGGACAGAATTCATAGGTAAACATGGTGTGGGACATGAGGCCTTTTTATATCTCTTAATTTCCATCTTTAGTTGCACAGTAAAACTCTTCACCAAAAATAGAGGACTAAAATTTGAACCAAAAATCAAAAGCTCCACTTTAAATAAGACCCAAGAGATCATGTACCATCCCAGAAAAAGGCAAGAGAGTGGCAAGAACAAACAGTCTGGAGGCAGCACTGGGACAGCCTACAAGTAGATGTATGGGTGTATCCCACACATAGAGTTAACGCCCGTATCTGAAAGCACACAAGCAAGATGTTCTATTTTTAAGGGAAAGAAGGCCCCACCCCGAGAAGCTCAACATTTAGGAGAGTAAAAAGAAGCAGTGAAATAGAAATCCTAATAAGCACTGTTTCAGAAAGGAAACTGTCAGACCAACAAATGCTCCCCAACTGAATTACAGAACATTTCGAGCGTCTTCCGGATTGTGTAAGATGAAGAAGACCACTACCGTTCAAAGACAGGTAGTGGAATCCGATGGAATTGGGCTGAGGTGTGAAAAGGCGGAAACGGAGCCGCCAGAGCCTGAAGAGATCTAGACACTAGTGCTAAAAAAGGAGGTATGAAATGCGGATAGGCTAGATTACAGCGAGGGCAGGGCCACACACTGGGAGGGCAGGTCCTTCTGGACAAGCTAGCTCAAGTTAAGAGTCCAGGGTATGGGACGCCTGGGGAGAAGACATGGGCGGAGCTTGAGGTCTAAGGTAAGAAATCCCTTTCCCTTCGGGATCCAAATCTCTCAAATACAATTAAGAGCCCAGACATAGAAGGGTCGATTAGTACTCGCAAATAATCAGGAGACTGAGACGGCAAGATTTCGAATTTAAGGCCTGCCTTAGGAAGAAAAAAGGGATTTTTAAGTTCAGCAGTAGAGCGCTTGCCAAGCTCGTACAGCCCTAGGTTAAATCCCAAGCACCGAAAAAAAGAAAAGTGATGCTTAATATATTGCGCCCCGAAAAGAAAATATAAGTAACGTATTTGTTGAAGAAAATGGTTATGGTCCAACCAAATCCATTTCACAGCTCGCTAACGGATAGAGACCTGAAATGACAGCTCCAGGGTAACCTAACTGAAGAAAGTTTCGAGAGGCAGGCTGGTGTTGGAAGAGGAAAAAGAACACGAGAAGCTGAGAACAAAACACCAGACGGCTACAGACCTGGAGGCGGGGGTGGCAGTGACGCCTGATTCCCAGGCTCGTACCATTCCCCCGCCGCCCTCACCTCCTCCAGATATTCGCCCAGCTGTGCCGCTACGTCCACCTCCCAGTTCTTAGTGAGATCTCGGATGGGCTGCAAGAGGTGAGCGAAGCGCACCTCCACATCCTCCATGTCCAGAAAGGGACAAGAAGCCCGGGACCGTACACTGGCTCCGGATAGGGCCAGCAGAATCACCCCGCCACCGGTTCTGGCGCCATTTTGCCGTTCCCACCCAGGAAGTACGTCCAGGGACGCGGCGCGCACACCGATGACGTCACGCGGGCCCCAATTTCAAAGTGGAAGGCGCCCGGGGTGGGGAAAGAGGCGGGCCTGACGGGGCGGGGTCTACGACAGGGGGCGTGGTTACGCTCCGGGGCGGGGCCCTGAAGGACCCGCTGAGACTAAGTTTACCGGCCAGTTAGCGGTGAGTTCCTCGGCACGGGGTGGAGCGCAGTGACAAACCCGCCGGATTCCAGCTGGGGCGTGTGTCAGAGGCGGGGCTGGGGGGGGGCGGGGATCATTGGGCACTGATCCGGCGGACCGCGTAGCGGACATGGCGAGTTCCCGGGTCCCACAGCAGCTTTTCCTGCAGGGTGTGGCCGCTGTCTACATGTTTGCCTTTGCGTCCCTCTACACCCAGATCCCAGGTGAGGGCGCCGAGAGTGGAACACACACACGTGGTATCATCCCTACCTTCACCCTGAGTACGATCTCTCGGCGGCGGGTGTGAGGTTCAGGCCTCTCTACGTGGGACTAGGGGGCAGTAGTTTGGGTACCGCGGGCCCCAAGAGTTTGGAGGGAGAAGGATGTGCAAGGGTCGGTTTCCCGTGACTGTTCGGATTCTCATCTGGGATTAGGGCAGAACCTCGAAGGGAGTAGGAGACAGATTTCTACCTGAACTCCCGCGGAAGGTGCTGACCGAGAGTTAGGTCTTCTGAACCTGGGGTTGAGGTCAACAGTTTCTAACCTGAGAGAGTTAATCTGGTAGAGCAAGCCCTACTCGAGGCGGGAACATCCGCAGGCACAACTCAGGATGCGGAGGGTGGCAATGAGGTGGGGGGGTGGCGGTAGAGCGCATTTGGAGGCCCTGACTATAGGGCATCTGCATGCCTGGAGCTGGTGATGGGACACCTTCAGGGCTTAACTTCGGCTGAATTTCGTCTGGGAAGACACTGACATGCCCTCCCACAGGCCTCTATGGCCCAGAGGGCATCCTTCCTGCTCGAAGAACACTGCGACCCCAAGGCAAGGGTCGGTGGCAGCAGCTGTGGGAAACACCAACCCTGCTCTGGGAGGCACCAAGACTGGGGCTGGATACTGCCCAGGGTCTGGATCTACTGACCCTAGTGGGCACCGTGGTAGCACTGGGTGCCCTGCTCCTGAACTCTCTGAGACACCCCTTCACCTACCTGCTGCTCTGGGTTGCCTACTTATCAACCTGCCAGGCAAGTGCGACCCTTAGAACCTCAGCCTCTGTCTAACCCACCCACTGCCTCGCCTGGTGCTGCAGACACATAACGCCTAACAGCTCCTCTCCCTACAGGTGGGCCAAGTGTTCCTTTATTTCCAGTGGTGAGTGACTCCTGCCTGAGCCTGGGCTGGGGATGTTTGTGTCTCCTGGGAGGACCCTGTGAGGGCAACAGCCTTACTGGAGAAGAACTGTTCATGATCTTTCTTCTCCCCATAGGGATTCCCTGCTGCTGGAGACGGGCTTCCTGGCTATACTAGTAGCCCCACTGAAGAAGCCTTCCAACCACAAGGCCCCCCAGGGTGGACTAGCAGGGGCCTTACCCCATGAAAACCTCCCATTCTGGCTCGTGCGCTGGCTGCTGTTTCGACTCATGTTTGCCTCTGGTGTGGTCAAGCTGACCAGCCGCTGCCCTGCGTGGTGGGGACTTACCGGTGAGAGCCTGGGCCTGAAGCCGGGATGGTCTGGAGGCTCTAATCAACCCTGACCCCCACCCGTTACCTGCAGCTCTCACCTACCACTATGAGACACAGTGCCTGCCCACGCCAGCTGCCTGGTTTGCCCACCACCTGCCAGTCTGGCTGCACAAGCTCAGTGTGGTGGCCACCTTCCTCATCGAGATCGCAGTACCTCCCCTGTTCTTTGCTCCTATTCGCCGCCTACGGTTGACAGCCTTCTATGCTCAGGTGGGTAGAAGAGAACGTGGCCTCCACCACTGGCCAGCGAGTCTTGCTGGGGACAAGCCCTGGGAATGGTCGTGTGATACGGGTGCCGTTGGGAAAGCATTGCAGGCGGAGGGATGTGTTACTCAGATCAAGGCTGCATGTAGCCTTTGTGAAAATGTCAGCCTGCGAGTTAGCAGGGCGCAGGAAGACCAGCCCGCCGTAGAGCTGATTGCCGACCTTCCCTGCAGGTATTATTGCAAGTCCTGATCATCATTACTGGTAACTACAATTTCTTCAATCTGCTAACCTTGGTGCTTACCACTTCCCTCCTGGATGACCGGCACCTGTCTGCTGAGCCTGGCCTCAGGAGCCACAAGAAGATGCCTACCTGTGAGTGTCATCCTGTCCTTACAACCAAACGGATGTCACCCGCCTAGTACTCCCAAAGAGTTCCTCCGCCCCAGCCCCTTGGCTGCAGATCCTCAGCCAACCTGTGACTGTCCTGCCCCTAGCCTGGCCTAAGGCCCTGCTGACCATGCTCTCCGTACTGCTGGAACTGACTGCCTATGGGCTGCTGGCCTATGGCACCGTGCTCTACTTTGGCCTGGAGGTTGACTGGCAGCAGCGTATCATCCTCTCTAAAACCAGTAAGTGCCGGCTTGGGGGTCTAAAGAGAAGTACTGGGTCAGCCCCTAATCACAATCTCCTCCCTTGGCAGCCTTCACCTTCCACCAGTTTTCCCAGTGGCTGAAGATGGTAACTCTGCCTACGGTGTGGCTAGGAACAGCCTCCCTGGCCTGGGAATTGCTTATTGCCCTCTGGAGGTATGTATGTACCTGAAGAGGCAGGGGGAAGATGCTGCTTTCAGCTCAGGCATGGCCTGACAATACTTGGGCCCCCTGTCCCCAGGTGGATCCAGGTGCAAGGATGGCTACGGAAGTTCTTGGCCAGCATCCAGCTCTCCATCCTGGGCACCGCCACAGTGGCCATGTTCTTGATAAGCCTAGTAGGTACCCCTGTGGAGAATGGGGTTGTGGGACGATGGGACGGCACTGAGCTGTTGCCTACTTGCTTGTAGGTGCCTTACTCCTATATGGAGCCTGGGACCCATGGGCATCTCTGGACTGGAGCTCATCGTCTGTTCAGTTCTGTGGAGCATCTACAGCTGGCCAGCTCGTATGGCCTCTTCCGTCGGATGACTGGTCTGGGTGGGCGGCCTGAAGTGGTGCTGGAGGGCAGCTATGATGGACAACATTGGACCGTGAGCCTTCCCAAAGGATGCTGGGGTAAAGGGACCAAGTCCAGCCATTCCAGCTAACCACATGTCCATCTTTCAGGAGATAGAATTCATGTACAAACCTGGGAATGTGAGCCGACCACCCCCTATCGTGATACCCCACCAGCCACGCCTTGACTGGCAGATGTGGTTTGCAGCCCTTGGCCCACATACACACAGTCCCTGGTTCACCAGCCTGGTGCTACGTCTCCTGCAGGGCAAAGAGCCAGGTGAGGGATAGGCTGAGAGAGGGTCTGGGTATGGAAGGACAAGCTCAGAACCATGTTAACTTCTCGCCCCCTGCCACAGTAATCCGCCTGGTGCAGAACCATGTTGCTGAGTACCCCTTTCATGAGCAGCCACCCACCTATGTGCGGGCCCAGCGCTATAAGTACTGGTTCTCAAAGCCTGGGGAGCAGAGGTAAGGCTGGGGTGATGGGTGGGGTGCCAGGCCTGGGCTGTAGCCACATGCTGACTATCCAGTTCTGTTACAGCCAATGGTGGCACCGCCAGTGGGTAGAAGAATTCTTCCCACCTGTATCCCTGGGGCACCCAACGCTGGAAACGCTGCTCCAACAGTTTGGACTTAAGGTGTGAAGGAGTCAGCTGGACTGTGGGAGGTAGCAGGGTGCTTGCCCGTTGCAGGAGTAAATCTTATGGCTTTTCTTGGTTTTATCTCCATAGGATAAGAGTCCACTCCGGGCCCGAAGTTCAGGCAATGCTCTGGCTAAGACACTGAGCTGGGTGCGCACGCAGCTGACTCCTCTGGAGCCTCCCATCCTGCTATGGGGGCTTTTGGGAGCTGTGGCGACTGTCAGGGTTGTACAGACCCTGCTTGCCCCCCGCCCACTCCAGTCCTCAAAACCGTCTAGAGACGAAAAACGTAAGCAGACTTCCAAAAAGGATCCCAGAGCTGCCTCTGAGCAGGCTGCTGTAGCCCCCGACAGCAACAGCAGTGACGCTGGGGCCTCCCGGAGGAAAAAATAGCTGGATGTGCCATCAGCCACTTGTCCTGATAGTCAGATCTCAGAATCCCAGCCCATCTCATGTCACCGCGCAGCCACTGTGACTTAGGCAGGCCTGCCAGGGCAGATGCAGCTTGAAGTGCCACCCCTGAGGACCGCTGGTGTTACCTTGAACCCCGCTGTCCCTCTGCACCAGCCACGTCTTCCTCTAGTCACTTTCCACTGTGTTGGCAGCCAGCCCGGAAACGGGCAGGTAGCCTCGCTCAGGACTCTGGAACACTGTAATCAGTGCACCTGTGGATGTAGAGGCCTGAGTCTGGAGCCCTATCCAACCCCACTGGAGGGGATGAGCTGGATTTGCTGAGGCTAGGAGCCAAGGGAAGTGGGCCCATGGGATGGTGCCTACCTGCCCCTGAGACTGTACCAATAAAGACACCGTTTTGTACATACCCCTTTGCTAGTGGTTTCTTCCTTCTAGAGAGGCCTGCGGACAGTTGGCACAGCCTAGACTGGTTACTGACCCAGCTAAATGGGCTCCCTCCTTATCACTCAGTCTTCTCCATAAGCTAAACCAAAAGGCCTGCTTACAAGAAGCCTTGGTGCCGGGCGGTGGTGGCGCACGCCTTTAATCCCAGCACTTGGGAGGCAGAGACAGGCGGATCTCTGTGAGTTCGAGACCAGCCTGGTCTACAAGAGCTAGTTCCAGGACAGACTCCAAAACCACAGAGAAACCCTGTCTCAAAAAAAAAAAAAAAAAAAAAAAAAAAAAGAAGCCTTGGTGTGGGACAGCCTGGCAGACCTATACAATGAGGGCTGTGAGACCAATGGAGGAAGATGACGCTAGAACCACCTAAGGGCCAGGGAACTTTCCAGAATGCATCCCTCTCTACCTCTTCCTGCTGGTCTTCAGAAAGGTCAGTGTGAAAAGGGTGATAGAGGGGAAGAATACTAGATGGTTGTATTAGCAGAGGTGCCAGACCTTGGACGGGAGAAAGAAGGTGCATGTGTCACCTGTACTTCTGTCCTGGGAAGAGGTCAGAGGGGAGCTGGAGTCCATTTCTCCAGGGTCAAGCTGTCAGTCCCTCCTTCCCTGGGCACCTGCAGCACAGCGGCCTTTATCCCAGCTCAATTGTTGATCCACACCTTTTGTTCTCCCAGATTCAGACTCATTAACTGGCGGGCAAGCCTAAAGGATCCTCCTGTCTGTTCATCCCCAACACTGGGATTGTTGGCTTGTACTACCAAGCCAATTTTTGTTTGTTTATTTTGTTTTGATGGGGTGTTTTGTTCTTTTTCCAAGATGAGTTTTCTCTGTGTAGCTGTGGCTGTCAGAGATCTGCCTGCCTCTGCTCCCTAGTGCTGGGATTAAAGGCGTGCACCACCATGCCTGCCTGGCCATGCTCACTTCTTTTATATGTGTTGTGGAGATCCAAAATTAGGTTCTCATTCTTGAGTGGTGAGCATTTTCCTGACTATACCATCTTCCCATCACCTTAACCATTTTTAAAGATTTTACTTTTATTGGTTTTAATTGCATTTATGCACATGTAAGCACATGCCAGAAGCATCAGATCCCCTGGAGCTAAAAACAGTTGAGAACCCCCACGTGTGACTGTTGAAACCAAACTTGGATCCTCTGCAGAGCAGCGTGCACTCCTAACTGCTAAGCCATCAGCGTTTGGGGGGATTTTGTTTGATCGTTTTGGTTTTTTTGAGACAGGGTTTCTCTGTAGCTTTGGAGCCTGTCCTGGAACTAGCTCTTGTAGGCCAGGCTGGCCTCAAACTCACAGAGATCCTCCTGCCTCTGCCTCCCGAGTGCTGGGATTAAAGGTGTGCACCACCAGCACCTGGCTCCCATCAGTGTTTTTAAGTATATGTTTTGTGGCATTAACTACATTCAAAATATTTTATAGCTATAATCTCTTGCCATTGTTTGTAGAACTTTCCAATACACCAAAGAGAAACCCTTTATTAAACAGTAACTCTCCTAGTCCTAGCAACTTGTGTTCTGTGGTTTTTGGGATTTTTTAATTCTGGATACCACATAGTAACCAAACTATATTCTTCCTTCTGCCTCTTTTTTTGGGGGGAGGGGGTCTTCTTTTGCATCTCCATTCATATTATATTTTTAACCTCCATCCATGTTATGATGTATCAGAGTATCATTCCTTTTTTTGTTTGTTTGTTTTATTTTCCTGAGACAGGGTCTCATGTAGCCCAGACTACATCCTATCCTAAACCTGTCACCTCTGCAAGGGCGCAGAGTGTGCATGGAGGGTATCTGGGCTCCCGATTCTGTCTGCTGAAGGGCCATGTCAGGCCTTTCTAGGGATAGGTAGCTAAAGATGGCCTTGAACTTCTCTAATCTACTCCCACCTCCCAAATATGGGGATTACAGATGTGGTCTACCCATCTGTTTGGGAGGTTTGTTTTATTTGACTGGTGTGTGTGTGTGTGTGTGTGTGTGTGTTTCTTTGTTATTATTGGAGTTGATTGATTCGTTGGTTGTTTTTGAGACAAGGTTTTGCTATGTAGCACTAGCAACTGAACCAGAAGTTACTATGTAGTCCTGCTAGTCCTCAAACTTGCTGCAATCCTCCTGCCTCAGCTGTGATTACAGCATGTGCTTCCTCACCAGGCTACATTTCTCATTTTGTCATATAAAGGCTAAATACTCATACTGAAGACTGAAGATTTATCAACAGTAATCATTTTAATTGCTTCATCACAAACAAAACTGTCCTTTTCACTTTGTATTTTTGTTTGTAAGCCTAGCCTTGAATGACTGAGCCATCACTCTAGGCCCCTTTGCAGCTCTGAAAGCAGTATTAAAAAACATGGTCAAACCGGGCGGTGGTGGCACACACCTTTAATCCCAACACTCGGGAGGCAGAGGCAGGCAGATCTCTGTGAGTTTGAGGCCAGCCTGGTCTACAAGAGCTAGTTCCAGGACAGACTCCAAAGCTACAGAGAAACCCTGTCTCAAAAAACAAAAACAAAAAAAAGAAAAAAAGAAAAAATAAGAAAGAAAGAAAGAAAGAAAGAAAGAAAGAAAGAAAGAAAGAAAGAAAGAAAGAAAGAAAGAAAGCAGGCCAACAGTCAGGCAGTGGTGGTGCACACCTTTAATTCTAGCACTGGGGAGGCAGATCTCTGTAAGTTGGAGACCAGCATGGTCTACAAAGAGAGTTCTAGGGTAACCAGGACTGTTACACAAAGACACCCTGTTTAAAAAAAAAGGAAGGAAGAAAAAGAAAAGCATGGCCAACAAAGACAGTGTCACTGTGTCAGTTTCTGCACAAAGTGTCGTGGTTGTGACTGAAGGAAGGAGAACACCATTGTGATGGTGTTTCAGTATCCTGTCAAAATAGCTTTGGCCTTGCAACCCCCGAGAGGAAGTAAGCAGAAACCAGGGGCTATTTTCTGTTGCCAGAGTCTACACAGGAAGACCAGAAGAGCTGCAGAACGCAACTTCAAGGGCGGAGGTGAGGCTAGAAGGGGTCAAGAAAAAGCCAAGTTCCTGTTCCTTCCTTCAGACCCCACAGCAGTCCCTGCAACCTGAGTCCCCAGAAAGCTGACATTCCCCTTGAGTGGACAGAACCTGGAGCCCTGGCATCCTCCCATGACACTTTGGGTCTTTTTAGGGTCCCCAGAAAGGCCTGACATCCCTTTTGAGTGGACAACCTGGAGCACTGCTATCCTCACATGCACACCTTCGACCTTTTTAGGGAGACAGGTCTTGGAAAGAGTCTACAAGGGGTGCAGGTTCTGGGGGCAATAGTCAGGAGGATAATAAAAGCAACACTGTCCAGTAGACTACAATCAGACTGGGAATGGATGTTCAAGAGACGATCAGCTCAGATATAGTGGCTCATACTTGTCATCCCTGAACTCAGGAGGCCGAGGCAGAAGGTCCTCAAATTTCAAACCAGCCTGGATTACATACCAAGTAGAGACAGGTGTGGAAGTGGGGATAGTAAGTCATATTTGCCGTTTGTCTGCACTAAATCATAGCATTCAGCCCCTACATGTACATTTGAAGAAAGAAAGAAAGAAAGAAAGAAAGAAAGAAAGAAAGAAAGAAAGAAAGAAAGAAAGAAAGCAGGCCAACAGTCAGGCAGTGGTGGTGCACACCTTTAATTCTAGCACTGGGGAGGCAGATCTCTGTAAGTTTTATTCCAACCTGAGGAATAAAAGACCCTTGGAGAAATGGCCGGTGCTAGGAGGCCTGGTATAGCCTTTGTGGTAAGTTGGAAAACAGCCCCCAAAATTTCCTCACATGAAATTCTCAGAATGCACCAAGCCTGGCCTTCGGTCTCTAGTACTACAAACCAAATGAAGTCCCCGGAACTTGTGAGTTGTGCTGTTTAGAAAAAGCATATTTGCAGCAGGGACTAAGAGTCAGATGAGATTAGATCATCCTGGATCATCTCGAGTGGTCCCTAAATGCCATCTCCAAAATGTCACAGCAGCACCTAGCCCTTGTCCACACCCAGAAGACTAAAGTCAGTGCAAAGACACAGCCACCAGGGAGCTGGGAGAAATGGGGGAAAACAAATACCACAAACCACCGGTTCTTCCCAAATACTCATTTTTCGCTTACGGGAGTTTTGTTGCTGTTGTTTATTTTCTGGCTCTGGGAATGACATCAGGACTGGGAACACACTAGTCAGTTCTAGGCCACTGAACTATTTACTTGGGATCATTATTTCTTTCTTTTCCTTCTTTGTTTTTATTTAAGACAGGCCCAGGCTGGCCTTGAATTCACCTTGTAGCTGAGATTGGTCTCTGTGTCCCGAGGTCTAGGACTAACACTGCTTTCTTTGTCTCTTAAACTGGTCAAAGTTGTTTATATTTATGATGTGTGTTCACCATGTGGATTAGTTAACATTCTTATATAGTTTGTGCATGTACATTAAAGACACTTAAGCTTTTTTTGTTTATTTATTATATATACAATATTCTGTCTGTGTGTATGCCTGCAGGCCAGAAGAGGCACCAGACCCCATTACAGATGGTTGTGAGCCACCATGTGGTTGCTGGGAATTGAACTCAGGACCTTTGGAAGAGGAGGCAATGCTCTTAACCTCTGAGCCATCTCTCCAGCCCCCACTTAAGTTTTTGTTACATTTATGTATTTATAATATGTCGTATATGCACTACAGTGCTTATAGAGGTCAAAGACAGCTAACGGGAGTCAGTTCTCCACCATGTTGGTTCCAACAATCAAACTCAGGTCTTATGGCTTGCTGGCAAACACTTTACCAGATGAGCCATCTCACTATCCCTATTAAAAGTTATATGAAAAAAAAAAGAAAAGAAAAGGCTGCCCGCTTGGGATCTGAGTTTGAAGCTAGCCTGGTCCACAGAGCAATTTCCAACACAAGCAGGGCTACACAGAGCATCGTCTCAAAAAAAAAAAAAAAAAAAAAACTGTTCTGGGCTGGGGAGATAGTTGAGCAAGAAAAACCCTTCCTGCACAAGCCTAAAGACCAGAGTTTAGATTCTCAGAAATCATGGAAAAGTTTTGTGAGCATGGCAGCCACTTCTAGTCTAACACAGAAACAAGAGCTCCCCAGATAAGGTGGCTAGCCAAACCAGTTGAAAAGGTAGTCTCGGCCTGGTGGTGGTGGCGCATGCCTTTAATCCCAGCACTCGGGAGGCAGAGGCAGGAGGATCTCTGTGAGTTTGAGGTCAGCCTGGTCTACAAGAGCTAGTTCCAGAACAGGCTCCAAAGCTACAAAGAAACCCTGTCTCAAAAAAAGCAAGAAAAAAAGAAAGAAAGGAAGGAGGGAGGGAGGGAGGGAGGGAGGGGGAGAGAGGGAGGGAGAGAGAGAGAGAGAGAGAGAGAGAGAGAGAGAAAAGAAAAGAAAAATCAGTCTCTGGTTCAGCAAAATCTTTACCTCAATATACAAGGAAGACACCCATCAACCTTGGGCATCTATATACATGTGCACATATGTACAAATGTACCCAAACACAGGCATGCCCGTACACATAGACACATGCATATTTCTGTTTGTAAGGCTCCTAGCAGAGAGATCAGGACCTGTCCCTGGCACTTAGCTGGTTTTGGGGAACTGTTCCCCATGCTGAATTACCTCCTTCAGCCTCCATGCAGGGGGAGGAGCTCGTTCTTGTGCCAGGCTTTGTTCAAGCCCATGGGAGGGAGACAGAGGAGAAGGGGATGGGGTGGGGGGTGGGGGTAGATGGTAGAGGGGAGGGAACAGGAGGAAAGGAGGGAGGGGAAACTGTAGACGGTGTGTAAAATAAATAAAAAGAAAAGAAAAAAAGAAACATGCATGCACACACCACTTAAGACAGGCAAGCAGGCAGACACACACAACACATGGTGGCAAGTACAGATAGTCCCAGAACTCTGAAAACTAAGTTGAGACAGTATGATCACAGTCTACATAGAGAGTTCAAGGCTAGCCTGAACTATACATAAAACTTTTTTTGTTTGTTTGTTTGTTTGTTTTTTTCAAGACAGGGTTTCTCTGTAGCTTTGGAGCCTATTTTGGAACTTGCGTCGTAGACCAGGCTAGCCTTGAACTCACAGAGATCGCCTGCCTCTGCCTCCCGGGTGCTGGGATTAAAGATGTGCACCACCACCGCCTGGCTCCATCGCTTCTTACCCTCATTCTGTATCCTCTTCTTCTACAACCCTGAGTCATATGTACAGGAGTGGTCATCAGTCGGGACTGGGCTCCATCATTCTGCATTTTCTTTTCTTTTCTTTTTTTTTTTTTTTTAAGTTTTTCGAGACAGGGTTTCTCTGTGGTTTTGGAGCCTGTCCTGGAACTAGCTCTTGTAGACCAGGCTGGTCTCGAACTCACAGAGATCCACCTGCCTCTGCCTCTCCCGAGTGCTGGGATTAAAGGCGTGCGCCACCACCGCCCGGCCCATTCTGCATTTTCATTGGTTGAGGGTTTTTTTGTTTTGTTTTGTTTTGTTTTTTTTGTTTTTTTCGAGACAGGGTTTCTCTGTGGTTTTGGAGCCTGTCCTGGAACTAGCTCTTGTAGACCAGGCTGGTCTCGAACTCACAGAGATCCGCCTGCCTCTGCCTCCCAAGTGCTGGGATTAAAGGCGTGTGCCACTACCGCCCGGCTTGTTTTTAAATTTTTTTGCCTGTTCTCCAAAACCACAGAGAAACCCTGTCTCAAAAAACAAAAACAAAAACAAAACAAAAAAAATTTTTTTGCCTGTGTACCACATGCCTGCAGGAACCCTCAGAAGTCAGAAGAGGCATCATCAGATTCCCTAGAACTACAGTGGGAAACTCCCTGGAGTCTCTGAGGGTGGCCCTAGGAGGATTCCTGGGAATGGTGCATTCAGAGCCTGCACGGGCATTCTCCTGTAACCAGGCAAGGCTTCCACTACTGGTACTGGGGCATCAACCCAGGCACAAAACCTTTGGCCTACGCCGGGCGGTGGTGGCGCACGCCTTTAATCCCAGCACTCGGGAGGCAGAGGCAGGCGGATCTCTGTGAGTTCGAGACCAGCCTGGTCTACAGAGCTAGTTCCAGGACAGGCACCAAAAACTACAGAGAAACCCTGTCTCGAAAATAAAATTTTAAAAAAAAGAAGTGCTGGGGTAAAGGAGGCGCAAAACTTGTGGGAGTGGCTAACCAATGACTGACTGCTCCAACTTAAGGTCCATGCCATCTAACACTGCCTGGATGGCCAGGAGCCAGAGGCTGGACAGCCCAGAGACCTAAGATAGAACCAAACACTACTAAAAAAAAAAGTTAATGAAATTATTCCTGATGATTATCCTGCTATACTCATCTCATAGATCAGGCCAGTCGCCATCAGAGAGGCTTTACCCAGCATGAGGCAGAGTTCAGGGAGCCCCACAGAAGAGGGGGAGAAGAGGGGGGGGAAGGGTTGCAGGAGCCAGAGGGGTCGAGGACACCATGAGAACATGGCCCACAGAATCAACTAAGCAGGGCTCCTAGGGACTCACAGAGACTGAGGGGACAATCACAGAGCCGGTGTGGCTCTGAGCTAGGACCTCTGCACACATGTTATAGCTGCATAGCTTTGTCTCCTGCGGGAGCCCTAATGGTGGGAGTGGGGGTGTTTCCAGATCTTGTGCCTGTTCGTGGGGCCCTGTTTCTCATAGTGGGTTAGGTTGTCTCATCCAGCCTTGGTATGAGGGTTTGTGTCTGGTCTTACTGTAACTTGCTGTGCTATGCTCAGTTAATATTCCTGAAAGGCCTGCTCTTTTTTTTTTTCTTTTTTAAAGATTTATTTATTCACACATTTTATGTGTATGAGTGTTCTGTCTTCATGCACACCAGAAGAAGGAATCTGATCTCATTACAGATGGTTGTGAGCCATCTTGTCATTGCTGGGAATTGAACTCAGGACCTCTGGAAGAGCAGCCAAGTGCTCTTAACTACTGAAGAGTCATCTATCCAGCCCCCAAGTCTGCTCTTTTCTAAAGGGAAACAGAGGAGGAATGGATCTGGGTAAAAGGGGAGGTAAGGGGGCACTGGGAGGAGTGGAGAAAGGTGAAACTGTGGTTGGGATATGCGACAGAAGAATAGAAAACGATTTTTTTTCGTGTGTATCACAAGCCTGCAGGTGCCCCAGATGTTGGAAGAGGGCATCTGCTCCCCTAGAACTAGAATTACAGCCGGGCAGTGGTGGTACATGCCTTTAATCCCAGCACTAGGGAGGCAGAGGCAGGCGGATCTCTGTAAATTCGAGGCCAGCATGGTCTACAAGAGTTAGTTCCAGGACAAGCACCAAAAACTATAGAGAAACCCTATCTCGAAAATCCAAAAAATAAAAAAAATAAAAGAACTAGAGTTACAGGTGGTTGTGAGCTGCCGTGTGGGTTCTAGAAGCCAAACTCAGGTCCTCTGTAAGAGCAAATGCTCTCAAACATTGAGCTACCTCTCCAGCCCTATCTCTGTCTGTGTTTTATTGAGTTATTTATTTTTCTACTTCTTAGGAAGCCCTATAAGTTTTGGATATTAATCCTCTTCAGAAATGTGTTTTTCTCCATTCTGAAGGTTATCACTTTTCTAAATTGTTTCCTTTGCGTGGGAAGATCTTAGTCAGTTGTAATTGCATTTACAGATATTTTAGTATATATTCTAATGTAAGTGTGAGTGCTTGCACATGTACACAGCAGAGTGCAAACTTGTGTATGCTTGACATGCGCGTGAAGGTCAGAGGACAATTTCTGGGAGTTGGTTCTCTCCTTCTACCAGGTGGCTCTGGGGTTCAAATTCAGGGTGTTAGACCTGGCAGCGAGCACCTTAGCCACAGAATCATCTCAGCACACACACACACACACACACACACACACACATTCAAGCACGCACATGCACCTTTTGGCTTGTTTTCTGAGGCAGGATGTCAAGTAACCCAAGTTGTTCTCAAATTTGATGTGTAGCTTCTTTTTGTTGTTTTGTTTTTCCAGACAGGGTTTCTCAGATCAGGCTGGCAGCCTTGAACTCAGAGGTCAGCCTGCCTCTGTCCCCCCCCCCCCATGCTGGGATTAAACTTGTGTGCAACCACCCCAGGCTATGTGTGTGACTTTTGACCCTCCTGTATACACCTCCCAAATGCTGGGATCACAGATATGCAATGACACTGGTTTACTTTATTATTTCGTCTGGAAACATGGGCTATCTTTCCATTTGTGCATTACTTTTATTTTTTATTTTTTGGTTTTTCGAGACAGGGTTTCTCTGTGGTTTTGGAGCCTGTCCTGGAACTATCTCTTGTAGACCAGGCTGGTCTCGAACTCACAGAGATCCGCCTGCCTCTGCCTCCCAAGTGCTGGGATTAAAGGCATGCGCCATCACCGCCCGGCCCATTTGTGCATTCTAAAGTTCATTTCATTGCTTTATATTTTTCTGTGTAAATACCCTTATCTCCTTGGTTAAATTTATTTTCCACTATTTTTGTAGCTACTGTAAGAGGCTTTTGTTTTGAGACAGAGCCTTAGTGTCTGTAGCTCAAGTGCGCCTCAAATTTTGCCTCTGGCTGAGTGATAGTGGTATGGGCCTTTGATCCCAGCACTTGGGAGGTAGAGGCAGGCGATCTCTGTTCACGGCCAGCCTGGTCTGCAAAGCAGATTCCAGGGCATCCAGGGCTGTACACAGAGAAACCCTGTCTGGGAGGGGGAGGATGGGGTGGATTTCCTGCCTCTGTTACCTGAGTGCTGAGATTATGGGCATGAGTTGTCTTCTTTTCTTTTCTTTTTTATAAAATAAGTTTTAGTGTACAAAAACTGAGGACTGAGGGGTAGAGTACTTGCTTATGCGTGAGGCTCTAGGTTCAGTCCCCAGCAACACAAGAAAAAAAGAAGGAAAGAAGGCTGTCCAGCTGGCCACTGATTTCTCTCGGTGTTGGGAACTGAACCCAGGACCTCATAGGACAGGCATTCCCCACTGAGCTGCATCCCCAGCCCACCACTAACTTTGCATGCTGATTTATTTTTGTTTAAGAAAGTCTAGCTTTATAGTTCACGCAAACCTGGAACTCATGATCCTTCTGCCTCAGCTCTGGAGTGCTGGAGTTAATCCTGTGCCACTAGGCCTAACTCAGGGGTCTTGTCAACTAAATAGCAACATATTCCCCAGAGCCTCATGGAGACATCCTTAAAGCTTCTCTGTCTCTAGTACAGATGGGACCATCAAGGAGCTGAAACGTTTCCAATATATTGAAAGCTTATTCTGTTTTTTTTCTATCTATCTATCTATCTATCTATCTATCTATCTATCTATTATTTATACAGTATTCTGTCTGCTTGTATGTCTGCAGGCCATAAGAGGGCACCAGACCTCATTACAGATGGTTGTGAGCCACCATGTTGTTGCTGGGAATTGAACTCAGGACCTTTGGAAGAGCCGGCAATGCTCTTGAACCACTGAGCCATCTCTCCAGCCCGTTTTTTTTTTTTGTTTGTTTGTTTGTTTGTTTGTTTTTCAAGAAAGGGTTTCTCTGTACAACCTTGGCTGTCCCGGAACTCCTGTTGTAGACCAGGCTGGCTTCAAACTCACAGAGATCCACCTACCTCTACCTCCTGAGTGCTTGGATTAAAGGCACACACCACCACCGCCTGACTTTTCTCTCCCCTAGTGACCTCCTTTCTAGACTGGGGTGAGTTGGATAACGTGGAGCCAAGAGGATAAGCAGCGTGTTCATGGTAGTGGTATCCTGTGCCGGGACCACCCCTGCTACCACAACCTGGGCCCTGGTGATCAATCAGCTTTGTAAACTCTTTCAGTCTTTATTGATACCTGGCACAAGTGGCCTCAACCACAGCAGGTGGGGACCGCGGACAGGTGTATGGGGCCCAGAGCAAGGCTGAAGTGGGCTGTATTGTGCCCGATGGTGTCTAGCTTAGGTGCGGTTTCAACGGTGGGAGTGTATCGGAAACCATTCACCAGCACAGGATGCCCGGGCAGTACTTGTCGATCAGCCCCTGATAGTAGGGCCGCAGGCTGTCCACATCTGGTAGCTCAGGGCTCTTGGTGTAGAGGTCAAACTTGCTGCAGACGTGGGGGACCATGAGCATCAGGTAGGCTCCTTCAACCCCAAGTCCCCTTCACTGCCCACAACCGTTGGGGACTACGTACTTGAACTCTTGCACCCAGGGCAGCATATCCAGGTCCTGCTGACTGCAGAGCTGTAGGTAGTCACCCCCCGTGTGCCATGGATAGAAGGAGTGGAATCGGATCATGTAGAAGGCCTGTGGAGACCACAACGAGCATGCTCAGATCTGCCAGATGGACCCAGCTGGGCTAGGCTCCTGCTTGGGCCCTCCCCTGACCTACCTCAGGGGGTAGGGAGAACTTGTTGAACTTCATCATCCGGTAGAGATACTCTGCAGGAGAGGGGGTGATGTAGCCAGGTGCCCAGAGGATCAGCCCTTACACCATCCCCACCGTCCCCTGTGCTCTCTAGCTGTCCTCACCGTCGTGGCCCCAGGACATAAGGACATTCTCAAGTCCACAGTGGGGCTGGTACATGCCGAGTTCTGTGCTGCAATGATCAAGAGAATCTGTGAGAGGGGCTGGACGATACAGGGAAGACCACCTGGGGTCCTGTAATATTGCAGGAAGGTGAGGTACTATTTCAACTACCTGTATCGAGGGTCGCGGAGGTCAGGGTTGTCCTGGAAAGTAGACTCACGGAACACCACAGAGGCCTGGGGACGGCAGCCCACGGGAAAAGTGTCTCCAACAACGGCCCACTAGGAAAGGACAGGCGGCTGTGGGTGAGGGCTCAAACAGAGGTCTGCTCCCTCTCATAGTGCCCCAAGCTCTGTGCCGAGTGAAACTGCCCCCACTCCCCACACCTGGCCTTCACCTGAGGTTCCCCCCACAGAGCCAGGATCTTCCCCAGATCATGCAGAAGTCCGACCAGGTGGAACCAGTCTGTGGAAAAGGGACATATGAGTTAGAAGCTGCAGGGATTGAGGTAGGCAGAGCAGGTTCTGGGCTAGAAAGCAAGGAGCCCAGAGGTCTGCTTCTTTTAAGGTGAGGCCTGTAGGAGAGGACCAAGCCTCTGGAGTCGCTTTCTAGGGATATGATAAGCCCCTCCCCCACCATTCAAAGAACACACCTTTGTCTGGGTGGGCTTTCCGGATGCCCTCCGCTGTCTGGAAGGCGTGAAAGGAGTTGGGGAAGTCTACATCCGGGTCCGATTCATCCACCAGATCATCCAGCAAGTTCACAACCTCCATGACTGTCATTTTCTTATGTGAGAAGCTTCCAAACTGGATATGCTGGTGAGAGGCAAAACTCAGTCATTCCCCAAGAGGGGGCGGGCTACAGAGCACGGTCACTCCGGCCCAGGGCAAGGAAGCTCCCGCCCTCAGAGTCCGCATTAGAAGCAAAAACTAGTACCTTCCTGCTGACGAAGTCCACCGTCTGGTGTGTGTGCATGAGCTTGTACGTGGTAAAGACGCGATCCAGCAGCGGGCCTGCCTGCAAGCCAATCAGTGCAGGATTTGTGCCAAACTGACTCAGCACACTGGGGGCCGTGGCCTCCCCTCCTGCAGGCCAGACTGCACAGGTATAAAGTGTAATGGGACTTCCGACAAAACCCCCTTAGAGCTGTGGGAACCATCGGGCAGGGAAAGTGAGTGGGGGTGGAACTGGGGCTTACTCACTGTGTAGTTTCGGAAGCTGTCCTTGTCTTTGGCCAACTCTGGGTCCACATCAGGTCGATAGACCAGGGAAGGGTCTGGGCCCTGGTTGGATAGAAGTTTGGCCCATCTCACTGCCAGCCGGGTTAATAAGGAAGGGAGGACATTACAGCCCCAAGGGGCTGGATACTAAAACACCTCATCCCATGCACACATCAGCCCCGCACCAGCCAGCCAGGGTCAGCCGATGTCTACTCCCAGTGTGAGAAGATACTAATTAAGACACAACCAGCCGGGTGGTCTGGGCGGTGGTGGCACATGTCTTTAATCTCAGCACTCAGGAGGCAGAGGCAGGCAGACCTCTGTGAGTTTGAGGCTAACCTGGACTACAAGAGCTAATTCCAGGACAGGCTCCAAAGCTGCAGAGAAACCCTGTCTTGAAAAGCAAAAACAGGCCGGGCGGTGGTGGCGCACACCTTTAATCCCAGCACTTGGGAGGCAGAGGCAGGCGGATCTCTGTGAGTTCGAGACCAGCCTGGTCTACAGAGCTAGTTCCAGGACAGGCTCCAAAACCACAGAGAAACCCTGTCTCGAAAAACAAAAAAAAAACAAAAAACAAACAAACAAACAAACAAAAAAAAAGATACGAAAAACAAAAACAAACAAACAAACAAAAAGACCCAACATGCTGGGCAGTGGTGGCTCCCACCACTCGGGAGGCAGACACAAGCGAATCTCTGAGTGCGAAGCCAGACTAGTCTACAAGAGCTAGTATAAAGCTACAGAGAAACCTTGTCTCTGGTAAAAGAGAGAGAGAGACAACAGACCTCACCTGCTTGACACCCTTGCAGAGAAAAGGTAATTTTAGGAGGAGACCTGACTCCACAGGGAGGCTGTAGGTGGGGACTGTGCAGGGAGCTTCACCCCTACCCCAGCAGGACTGTGTAGCAAAAAGGAATTAGCTCTGTGACCTTGAGGAGCAGGGTTAGCAGGAACCAGCTTAAGAGAGCAGTACTGCAGCCTCTTCCACTGCCCGTGACGAGAGGTTGATGACGCCACTCCTGTAGGATCATAAGATGCTTACCACATCCACCTTCATCCTGAGAGGAAGCAGCAATCAGATGGCAAAGCTTGCAGGTCGGCAAGGTCTTAGGCCAAGGCGTCTTTTATATACTCACAGGTTACGTAACCGTAACCGACCGGATAATACCTATCTCCTTGGCCTTGACATTTGGTAATAAGTGACCATCCACCCTCCCCCCGGCCTCAGCAAGTTAATATATCAGCTCGGAAAGAGAACCCCCTAGCCCAGTTCCCTTTGCCTCCATTTGCGCCTCCTCTGTCCTAAAGTTTTTGATCCCGCAGAGAGACTATAGCCAGACCTCTGATTCCCCCTTGTTGGGGCACAGAGGTCCTTGAACTCACCGAGACACGCTAAGAGAACCAGGAATGTTAATCGTGCAGGGGTGTCTCCTCAATGGAGGAGATAAAAACAAAATACTTTCACTCCATCCGGAAAGCTGAGAGCAGGTCTTGTTAGTGACCTGGTGACCCTTTTGTTATCTGTGAAGACACACCTCACCCACCTTTTGCTATAGAGGCCGGCCTCACCCAAATTCCAGAATAATTATCCTAGGCCGTTACCCATCCTTAGAGATGTCACGTGTACTTTTATAGATTCTGCTATCGGCCAGAAACTACACTAGATTCGAGGCCTTTTAGCTGTAGCGCCCACCGTCGTGGTCACACGTACTCTGTATAGTCACACTTAAGTTTTATGGCACACCTGGAATTGGACTGATGGATTGATGGTTGCCTGGAAACCTTTCCCCAAGTTGTTCTGTGTTTTAAAGATGCTGACAGTGAAGCTGCGACCAGGGACTTCCTGACAAAGTCAGTCTGTTTTTTTTTTTTTTGTTTTGTTTTTTGTTTTTGTTTTTTGAGACAGGGTTTCTCTGTGGCTTTGGAGCCTGTCCTGGAACTAGCTCTTGTAGACCAGGCTGGTCTCGAACTCACAGAGATCCGCCTGCCTCTGCCTCCCGAGTGCTGGGATTAAAGGCGTGCGCCACAAAGTCAGTGTGAACCCAGTATTCTTATCTGTTCTCGGATCACTGCCTGCATTGACACTTTCATGGTCCCCCTCCAACTGGCACCAAAAACAAGGGGCACGTGACCCTCGAAGAAGGTAAGAAAAGTTTTCTTTCAGTAGAAATTGAGGGTTAGGGAAACTCGGTGCTGTCACTGCAAAAGGGGTCTCGACCTGAAAATGAAAGGGCGGAGCTGATTATGAGGTCTTCTCAGTGCTCTGAGACATGTTGTACAATTATTGCAATATTTGTTAAGATCCAAAGGAAGAAGCCGGACAGTGGTGGCACACGCCTTTAATCCCAGCACTCGGGAGACAGAGGCAGGTAGATCTCTGTGAGTTCGAGGCCAGCCTGGTCTACAAGAGCTAGTTCCAGGACAGTCTCCAAAGCTACAGGGAAACCTATCTCGAAAAACAACAACAAAAGATCCAAAGGAGAGCTGGAGAGATGGCTCAGTGGTTAAGAGCATTGCCTGCTCTTCCAAAGGTCCTGAGTTCAATACCCGGCAACCACATGGTGGCTCACAACCATCTGTAATGAGGTCTGGTGCCCTCTTCTGGCCTGCGGACATACACACAGACAGAATATTGTATAAATAAATAAATAAATAAATAAATATTTTTTTAAAAAAAAGATCCAAAGGATATTCAGAGCTACAGCTCTGCAACTTTATTTGCATACAAACTAAAGAGAGCCCAGGAAAAAGGGGAATAAAGTCCCTGGCAAGTATTTTTAAAAGAGAGAGAGTGGGGGCTGGAGAGATGGCTCAGAGGTTAAGAGCACTGCCTGCTCTTCCAAAGGTTCTGAGTTCAATTCCCAGCAACCACATGGTGATTCACAAACATCTGTAATGAGATCTGGTGCCCTCTTCGGCCTGCAGGCATACATGCAGACAGAACACTGTATACATAATAAATAAATCTTTTTTTTAAAAAAAGAAAAGATAGCAAGATAATATGGTCATTCACCTTATTGTTCAAAAATTTTTTTTGTTTTTTCGAGACTGGTTTGTTTTTTTCTCTGTGTAACAGTCCTAACTGACCTGGAACTCACTCTGTAGACCAGGCTGATCTTGAACTCACAGAAATCTGCCTGCCTGCCTCTGCCTCCCAAGTATGTGTGCCAACACCGTGCCAACACTACCCTGCTGATCAAAATCTTCAATGTGCTCAAAACTGTTTGTAGTCATACTGAGTACAAATATGGGTCATTTGAAAAAGGCAAGCTTTGGCCTTCTATATATGCTTTCAAGATTATTTATTTATTTATTTATTTATTTATTTATTTATTTATTATGTATACAATATTCTGTGTATATGTCTACGGCCCAGAAGAGGGCACCAGACCTCATTACAGATGGTTGTAAACCACCATGTGGTTGCCTGGAATTGAACTCAGGACCTTTGGAAGAGCAGGCAATGCTCTTAACCACTGAGCCATCTCTTCAGCCCCTATGCTTTCAAGATTAAACCTAAAGCAAGTAACTAAAAACAAAGTTTGTTTAAAACCAGGTATACTTACTTAACAGGTTGCCTGGTCAAATTATGCATTCATCCAGTAATAGCAACATTAGCAATTTTTTTTTTCTATACAGGGTGTCTCTGTGTATCCTTAGCTGTCCTGGAACTCCGTCTGTGTAGACTGGGCTGGCCTTGAACCCAGAGATTCACCTGCCTCTGTCTCTCTAGTGCTGGGATTAAAAGTGTGTGCCACCACTTTCTGTCTACAAATAAGAAATTTTATCTTGTCTTTTATTGCTAAAACTTCATTTTTAAATTTATATTTTTGTACATCATAACAAAAACATTTTAAAATAATAACTTAGCCGGGCGGTGGCGCATGCCTTTAATCCCAGCACTCGGGAGGCAGAGGCAGGTGGATCTCTGTGAGTTCGAGACCAGCCTGGTCTACAAGAGCTAGTTCCAGGACAGGCTCCAAAACCACAAGAAACCCTGTCTCGAAAAACCAAAAAAAAAAAAAAAAAGAAAGAAAAAAAAAGAAAAACGAAAAAATAATAATAATAATAACTTAAACAAGCTTGGGATAGATTTAAAAAGGAAAATAGGAATAACGGAATCAAAGAATTTTTAGAATATTTTTTTCTGGATAATATGGTGGCAAAAAAAAAAAAATAAGGAAGCATTGCCAGACATAGTGGCACATGCCTCTCGGTATTTGAGAGGCAGATCTCTGAGTTCAAGGCCTGCCTGATCTACAGAGTTAGAGCCAAGATAGCTTGGGCTACACAGAGAAACCTTTCTTGAAAAACAAAACAACCAAACAAACAAAAAAGCAAACAGAATTGTATGTTTCTTAAATTCCCTTGGAGGCAAAAGAAGAGTTTAACCGTCGGGAGGCAGAGACAAGTGGATCTCTGTGAGTTTGAGTCCAGACTGCTACTGTACAGAGTGAGTTCCAGGACAGCCAGGGCTACAGAGAAACCATGTCAAAAAACAAAAACAACAACAAAAAGAGGAGTTTAACAAAAAATATAATCAATAAAAATTAGGTTATTTTGAAGTTTTCGCCTAAAATTATTATTATTAGTTTGGTTTTTCGAGACTTAGGGAAACAAGGACTAACCAAAAAAAAAAAAAGCTAGTTTTTTTTTTTTTTTTTTAAGATTTATTTATAACATACAGTGTTCTGCCTGCATGTGTGCCTTAATGTCAGAAGAGGGCACTATATCTCATTTCAGATGGTTGTGAGAGTCACCATGTGGTTGCTGGGAATTGAACTCAGGACCTCTGGAAGAGCAGCCAGTGCTCTTAACCACTGAGCCATCTCTCCAGCCCAAGATAGTTATTTTTAATGACTGTATGACATGTTAATTCTTCTCAATGCAGAATCCAAATGTTTTCTGTCAGGGGGATAAAATGCACACCTGTGATAGGATATAGTATGATATTGTTTTGCCATGCTAAGGATTATTTATAGAGCTTTAGGCGGAACAGGGCATATTATGCCCGTTTTGCTCACAGCATAAATATTAGCAGAAATTAATCAAGAACTGGTTGAATTGGGGGTGACTTTGCCCTTTCCTCTTCTCTGTTAGCTAATCTTACGGTTGGTTCTCTCGCCTGCATGAATTAGTCTAGCTATAGAGGCAATGCATTCAGTCTTGGCCTCTATTACAGCCTCTATTTTCTCTTTTAAAAAAAAAATAGAAGGGAGAAGATGTTGGGGGCACAGAGGTCCTTGTACTCCCAGAGAAGTACCAAGAGAACCAGGAAGGTTCATCACGCAGGGGTGTCTCCTCAATGGAGGAGATAAAAATCAAATACCTGCATTCCATCCAGAAAGCTGAAAGAGGACTTTGTTAATGAGCTGGTGACCTTTTTGTTATCTGTGGTGCACACTTCATCCTAATTTCCCAGGATGGTGATTACAGACTCTTTTCTCCCTAGACCATTACCCAACCTTAGGGTAGGTGTCACATGTACTTTATGGCCTACTGACCTCTATGCTATGGTCAGAGACCACACCAGATTCTAGGCCTTTTAGCTACCGAACCCACCCCCATGGTCACACGTCCTTTGTAAAGGACTCTTTACATAGTTATACCGTAAGCTTTATTGCACACCTGGAATTGGACTGATTGTTGCTTGAAAACCTTCTCCCAAATATTTTTTATAAATATAAAATGTGTTTTAAATATGCTGACAGTGAACCGCCTGGCATTAGACTTCCCAAAGTCTGATCCAGGTTGGCAAAGCCAATCTGGACTGTGATTTTGTTCTTGTCTCTCTGCGGACCATTGCCTGCATTGACACCTTCAAGGTTCCCCTCACTCCCGGCCCCCAGCTTTGAACACCTCCATGCCTGCAGGTTGCCCCTTCTGTAGGACGTGTGACTCTGAGCCTCGATCTACACCCATGACTCTCCACATTTCTCTCTCTCTTTTCCAAGACAGGGTTTCTCTGTGTAGCTCTAGCTGTTCTGGAACTCACTCTGTAGACCATGCTGGCCTCTAACTCACAGAGATCCCGCCTGCCTCTACCTCCTGAGTCCGGAGTGCTGGGATTGAAGCTGTGTGCCACCGCCACCCAGCTGGTCCCCCACATCATCTCCCAGGAAGAAAAACTTGATGAAGAGCATCTATGAGTAGAAGAAATGATTGTAGGCTGGGATGCAGCTAAGTGATTAGTGCTTGCTTAGCGTGTACCAAGTATGTACCTAGCTAGGTTCAACCCTACTACTGCAAAAAATGAGGGGCAAGGGAGGGAGAGAATCATCCTTGTTAAAATGACGAGACTTCGGCTGGGCGGTGGTGGCGCACGCCTTTAATCCCAACACTCGGGAGGCAGAGGCAGGCGGATCTTAGTGAGTTCGAGGCCAGCCTGGTCTACAAGAGCTAGTTCCAGGACAGGCTCCAAAGCTACAGAGAAACCCTGTCTCAAAAAGCAATAAATAAATAAATAAATAAATAAATAAATAAATAAATAAATAAATAGACAAGACTTGAAGACTTTATTTAAGGCTGTCACAAAAGGGGAGTGAGAACAAATGCAATCGAGACAGGAGGAAATTTACCACTAATGGTGGCGGTGGCCAGAGTAGGAAGTCGCAGAGACATCAGGCTTGGGAGCGTGCTTACAGAGATGACTTCACTGAGTTCTTGCTGGAGGCAGGCAGGTGGAAGAGAGGCCTTCTCCACAAGCTGATTTACAGACTTTGTTTTGCAGCGGTGGGTACTAAACCAAGGGCTTCATACAAGCTAGGCAAATGCCCCACCATTACCTCTGGGCAACCTAAGTCTGGTGAAGAGGGCTGGTAAGTTTCTGGGCAAGGGGCTCACATGGGCCGGGATTTAAAACATTTGGATTTTTTGTTTGCTTGTTTGTTTTTCGAGACAGAGTTTCTCTGTGTAGCTTTGGAACCTGTCCTGAAACTTGCTCTGTAGACCAGGCTGGCCTCAAACTCACAGAGATCCACCTGCCTCCGCCTCTTGAGTGCTGGAATTAAAGGCCTGTGCTATCTATCACCTTGGATACTCTTATAATGAGGATCCAGCAGACAAAAACAATTTGCCTGGGCAGTGATAACTTGGAGCAGGGAAGAGGACAGCAGACACGTAGGTACAGTGAGGGCCGAGGGTGGGAGTCCTAGGTTAGAAGCCATTAGAGTTGATACTGCATTCAGTGGGTTCCCTATGCAACTGTGCTGAGCCACCAGCAACCCCGGTACTACTTAAAAGGTAATCTGCAGCCGGGTGGTGGTGGCGCACGCCTTTAATCCCAGCACTCGGGAGGCAGAGGCAGGCGGATCTCTGTGAGTTCGAGACCAGCCTGGTCTACAAGAGCTAGTCCCAGGACAGGCTCCAAAACCACAGAGAAACCCTGTCTCGAAAAACCAAAAAAAAAAAAAAAAAAAGAAGGTAATCTGTAATCTGCAACAAGCCTTTTTCTTAGCTACCCTTCTGATGTGTTTCCCCTCTCTCTCTTCCCAGGGAAAGTCAGCTCTAGGAGGCTGCACACTCTCTCCAGTGTGTCCCGTGTGCTACATGCTCAGATGAGGGTGACGGTTCCCTGGAGAAGGCTAGAGCCATGACCTTCAAAGCCATCAAGGGTGGGTGCTAGTGCCTGGCTAGGTTCTGGAGGAGAGAACGACTTTTAAGTGTAAAAACAGCTAGGAAGGGGTGGGGTGGGGAGGGCTGCACTGCCCCTGAACCTCTGCATGGGGGCATTGCGAGGTAGTCAGGTGTAGCCAAGCGCAGTGTGGGGCTGGCATCACACCAGATACAAGGGTCATAACTGGCAACCTCCTGACACGGCACAAAGATGCCAGTGGTCCTCCCCCTTCACGGCAAAGTTCTGAGACTCAGGGGCCTTGACTACCCGTGGGATTCTAGAGATCAACCTGCAGGAGGTCTGGGAGTGTCAGTGAAAAGGCGTATGGAGGCGACGGCAGGTGGAAGAGAAGGCCTCTTGTGCTGAAGACCACGCGGGCTCAAGAGAAGTGCAAGGTTAGACCTTGCCCAGGATCCAGGGTACCAAGAAGGGTCCTTGGAAATTTGGGTCTGATTCTTCATCTTTGCTCCAGATCTCATGGTTTGTCTTCACTGCCCACCCACCTTTCCCATTGCCTTTCAGGGGTCACAGGACACATGATTCAGGGGTTTGCATCAGGGGCCTCTCTAGTTCCCATTCATATGCCTGCCAGCTTTGACCACCGCAGCCCAGACCTTCTGTGAACACAGGGACTTGGTGCTTCTAAGTCCTGAGCCTGGCGAGCCCCTGCTGTGCCCAGACTCATCCTGGACCTGCTTGGTTTCTTCCAGGCAGCCTGCCTTTCTGTCTTGCTAGGCTCCTATTATACCACCTCCTATTATGGTTCCTGTTTTGGCCTCTCTATGCACGAAGGTCTCTATTCTTGCAGTGAAGGGACTGAGCCAAACGGTGTCCACCGGGTTCATCTTGGAAGGAAGATGAATTACCTGAATTATACAAACCCTGATTAAGGACAAGTTTGGGGGCCCAGAGGGACACTTTCAGGATGCTGCTAATTGGGGATCATCTCTGGTCACTCAAAAGGTGACTCTGAGCATCCTTACTGTGGTCATCGGGGCGTGTCGCTGACCCCTGTGTGAGTGCCTATACATCCGGAGTAATGAAGCGTTCCTCCGGGGCGGTAGGAGGGTGGTGGTGGAAAGCACACGCGAGTGCTGTGAACAGTTGCCAAAGGACAAACAACTCTTTCGGAACCCTGTGTTCTGACCGGACAATTGCAAGGTTTGGGCGAAATCACATGTGCGAAGAATCTGTACCAAGTACCTATTTCCAGGTTGTGATTGATGCCCACTCTACCCCCCTCCCCTGGTGGTTTTTTTTTTTTGTTTTTTTTTTTGTTTTGTTTTGTTTTTTTTAGAGTCTCTGTAGCAAAGGCTGGTCTTGAACTTGTAATTCTGGTCGGTTTGGTTCTCCTTGTCATTTGTGGTCTCTCTCCCCTTCTTGGACTCTTGGCTAGAGCAAAGGAATAAACCTGTCAGACTCCACTGTCCCTACTTCTGATCCTGCTGGGTGTCCTTCCGGGACTAGGACTGGGTAGGATGTAGAGACACCTTTGTTTAAATAATGCCTCCAGGTTTCCTGAGATAGATAGGCTTAGGTCCTTTTTTTTTTTTCCTGATTTGGGGTAGTTTTGTTGTCTGAGACAGGGTCGTGCTATATTGGCCAAACTGGTCATGATTGTCATCCCCCTGCCTCAGTCTTCTGGGACTGCAGGTATATGCCACCCACCACCTCTTGCTCAGGGGTAGACCCTGAGCCTGAGGATGAGAAGGGTTGCTCTGCTGTACTTTGTTCCAGAATGTCCCAGGAGTCTCCATCACCACCGTGACCTGGGCTCCAGTTGGCAACAGCCGCGGGAGGTCTCTTTCCTCTACCCCAGGAATATAGCCCCTCTTTCTGCCCCTCCTGCCTCAGGATGCGAACAAGAAAAAGTCACAATTCCAGGTCAGTCACAGAAGAGCAAACTGCACAATAGTGACCACGGCTTCAGCCCACAGAGAGGCTTTAATTCCCAGTTGGGTGGGGGGGGTCCCAGGGGCCACTCTAGGCTTTCTCCTGATTGATCATAGATGGGGCTGTGTTTAAGGCTCTGGCTTTGCTCTATTTCTTTAGGCACACTCCTTTCGAGTTCTTTGTGGCGTGTGATACTGCCAACACTCCTGCCAAGCACCTGTTCCCCGAGTGTGCACAATTATGGGACACACAGGTCCCTGGCGGTGCAGATTCTACAGCCTGGATCCACACATCCTTATAGGTTTAGGTTTACAGTCTCCAAAGCCATGAGGACTTGCTGCCCGCAGGACCTCCAGAGAACTGGACCAGGGTGTGGAGCTCAGCTGCAGCTCTGGGATGAGAGTACAGCCCTCCAGTGGACCAGTTAGGACCCACCTCAGCCATAACTGTGGGGGCTGCTGGGATCGATGGGAGCTGAGTCTCGCTGGCCCGCTGGTCGGACCAGCTGCCACAGGCGGTGGCTGAGGTTCTGCACTTGGCATGTGCCCAGGACACAGCCCACCCGCAGAAGCTGGGCATGGGGTCTTCGGGGTCCCAAGTGTCGCTGGGGACCTGGGTGTCGTGAGCCACCATTCTGAAGCAGATGAACCATAGCAAGGGTCGGGTTGCCCCTTCCCTGTGGCTGGAGAGCACGAAGAGGCTTCCAGGCTGCAGACCGGAGGGAAGAGTGTCCAGGCTGTAGGTCACTGGATGGAGCCTTTGCTGGGGAGTCTCTGCAGAAGGGAAAGAAAGATGCAAACTCAAAGGCCTGGCATAGCCTTCCAAAGGCACTTAATCCTATCTACTTCTCTATACAGTCTGAGGGCACTGACAGGGGAAGCCCACAGCTTCCCTAAAAGCCTGGCCTCGGACCAGGGGAAGCCCAAAGCCTGACCCTGTCTCTGACCTGAAGACTAGGAGTGGAAGCCGATTAGCCGGCTGAGCTTACTGGCAGCTGGGCCATCCACGTAGCCCAAGTCACATGTACCATTATCAGCACCACTCTGGGCAAAGGTCTCCAAGTCACATAGGCTCTGTGGGCCACGGCTCTTAGAATTCAAAAGACCTCCCCGGGTTCTTCCCTGAGAATGCTTCTAGTCTCCCTTGCTCCAGGAAACCTTATGTGTAAGAGCGTATTCTCTCTTCCTCTCTCCCTGCCCTTCTCTCCTCTCCCTCTCTCTCCTCTTCTCTTCTCTTCTCTTCTCTTCTCTTCTCTTCTCTTCTCTTCTCTCCTCTCCTCTCCTCTCCTCTCCTCTCCTCTCCTCTCCTCTCCTCTCCTCTCCTCTCCTCTCCTCTCCTCTCCTCTCCTCCTCCTCTCTCTCTCTCTCTCTCTCTCTCTCTCTCTCTCTCTCTCTCTCTCTCTCTCTCTCGTGTGTGTGTGTGTGTGTGTGTGTATGTGTGTGTAGGGTCAGAATAACTATGCTAAATAGATAGATTCAAAGAAGAAAAAGTCCTCGTGCCTTTCTCAGGCAACACTGAAGATGGGAAGGTGGCCCTTGATCTGGGAGATGAGCTCTAGAAAACTTATGTTCCCATAAGGAGGCTGGTCCAAACTTTGTACTCACCTGGGTCTCAAAAGCTTCAGTCCTTTGCCTAGGCCGCCAGACTGCGTGCCCGGGAGCAGGTAGAGGAGGCTGATGCAACCGAGGGTTACCGTGACCATCAGGAACTGGGCCATGGCGGACTGGGCTGTGGGAAAATGCGGTGAAGTCGGCAAATGGGGTGGAGGAGGGCAATTCTGGCCTGGAGCCAATCCTCTTCACCCACCACTTGGGGAAGTCCTTCTCAGCCGGGGGTCTAGGGACGTGGGAAGATTGGTACCTGCGTCTGTTGTCTGTCGGGTCACAGGTCTCAGATCTAGAGACAGCAGGCGGGGCTGGGGTCTGTTGCGAGTTCCGAGAGCACTCAGTTGATCTTGAGGGTGTCAGGCCGTGGTCTCCTGGGTTAGTTCGCCTTCTGAGTTAGTTCGCCTTCTGGGGTCCAGCGGAAGACCAGTTTGGGAGGCACTTCCAACGCTAAGTAGTCTTTGGAGCTGAAGGCGGGGCCCGCCGCTGATGGGGCGGGGCGTTCTCCACCAGGGTGGGCTGATGGAGCCGAGCTCTCCTGGTAGTCGCTCCTGCCCAGCAAGAAGCGGTAGAGCCACAGGGGTCACTTCGAGGGGTCCATCCCTCCTGGGAAATGCTTAAGAGCTGGACAGGAACGCGCCCCCACCCCCCGGCAGGGGAGGTGTCTACCACCCTCACTTCTATTACCTAATACTGGTGTGCGACCAAGTCTAAGAGACTAGTGGGGCCCAAGTACCCACCAGGCTGAACGGTGAGTGCTGGGGTAGAGTTGTGTTCTGACCGCAAAGGCATTGACCTGTCTGTCACCTCTTCGTGAAAAGTAGGCGCATGACTTGGTCGCCCAGCATCCCCAGGAGGTAATGGTAGATTCTGGATGACTGCTTACCTGTTTTCCAGACTGGTGGCTTCTCATTACCAAATACTGTAGTACAAGTACGAACTGAGCCCCCACCACAGCAGTATTCTGGGTGAGAGACGCATTCCTCTTCTCTGCATATAGTAATCTCTGTACGTGTTACACACACATGCACAAACGAGAAATGTCTATAAATATGTGTGACCATAAGGCATTCATGGGTGGGAGTACTTGAATATGCAGGTACTCACTCTATGAATTGCTTTAAAAAAAAAAAAAAGCCTCTCCCCCGCCCCCACCCCCCATTGTGGTATTGGGAAGTGAACCAGGCAAGCACCTACCACTGAGCTACATCCTCATAACTGTTTGCCTTTGAGTGTTGAGGTAGGGTCTCCCTAAGCTGCCCAGTACCCTCTGTAGCCTAGGGAGGACTTCAACTTGAAGTCTTCCTGTCCCTGTCTCTTGAACAGCTGGGATTACAAGTCTGCTCCAGGAGGTGGTCCCCCTTTTTTATTTTGTGTATCTTCTATTTACTTATTTTTTTTAAATATTTCTTTATTTATTATGTATGCAATATTCTGTCTGTGTGTATGTCTGCATGCCAGAAGAGGGCACCAGACCTCATTACAGATGGTTGTGAGCCACCATGTGGTTGCCAGGAATTGAACTCAGGACCTTTGAAAGAGCAGGCAATGCTCTTAACCACTGAGCCATCTCTCCAGCCCCTCTATTTACTTATTTTTAATAGACTTTATAGTACAAAATCATGGATTTTATTACGACATGTTCATAGACTTATAATTGTATTTTGTCCCTCTTCACCCCATCAGTCCTTCGATAATCTAAATTTCGGTGATTTTTCAGTCTTTCCACAGCTAAAAGCCCCACCATTGAGCTCATTTATATACTGTATATACCGAGTTGCTCTTCACAATGCTGTGCCAGTTCACCATCCACCCACAGATTCTGGGCCACTGATTTTTGTCAGCCTGATGGCCTTTTTTTTTTTTTTTTTTTTTCTTAAACACCCCATCACTGCCATAAGCATTTCCCTTATTTCGGTGTCCATCTGTGTTTCTTCTTCTATCTCATCCTGTCCCTCTGTGGGACTCCCCAGGACTTGGTCACTCTGTCCCTCCTGCTGAACACTCGTGGGTGCTCAGTAAGCATTTGCCAGATGACTCCATTGAAGAGTGTTGAATGTAGGCCATGCTGAAGAGCTTGCTTTACCTCCTGAGGAAAAGTTTAGCAAAACCATTTGCCTGTTTTTATCAGATGTAGGGAGAGCGATTTTATGTTAGAAAAGAACAATGCTAGGCATGGTGGTGGTGCCTCTCGGTAACCCTAGCACTCAGGAAAGAGGTAGGGGGTCCAGTTTAGGACCAGCCTGGTCCTACATAGCAAGACTCTGCCCTCACCGAAAAAAGGAAACAAATTGAGACCTGGAAATGTACCATTGTGTGCAAGGCCCTGGGTTTCATCTACAACCCCTTCAAAAATAAAATAAAAAGGTGGCCAGGTGGTGATGGCACACGTCTTTAATCCCAGCACTCTGGAGGCAGAAGCAGGTGGATCTCTGAGTTTGAGGCCAGCCTGGTCTACATAGTGAGTTCCCTGTCTTGGAGAAAACTAAAATAAAATAAAAAGGTGACTCTGAAAGCTAGGGAACACAGGGCTGAGGCAGGCACTAGAGCATCTAGAAGGAGTGGGTGCTGGGTAACAGAATAGCAGGTCAGAGGAGAGAGAACAGGTCAGTAGGCAGGAAAGAAAGGGACAAGAAGGTTGGAGATCTGTACACAGTCTATCTATCTGGTGGTGCAGGACGCTGTTGAAGAGCACGTGGAAGAGGCTGCAGTGTGGGCATGCCCAGGACATGCCGGTGGCTAGGGGTGTCTGTCCAGGACCTATGCTGGAGGGCAGGCTGGAACAGATTGGGGCCTTAAGAGATAGTTAGTTTCTGAGAACTATTGTAAGCATCATCTAAGAGGATGAAGAGACAACGTGGTGGAGTTCAGAATCACCGTGCCAAGTCCGAGGGACAGCAGGGGGGAGGAGAGGGGAGGATGCTGAGACAGGCTCGGTTCTTCAGCTGTGCCCCCTTTCTCTAGCCCACCTCCACCTTATGTTATGTCTCCACACTGCTGCTGGCACTGCCTTCATGTTATTCATCCACCAGTGAGTACAATATGCATTCGTTGAGCTGGCAAGATGACTTAATGGATAAAGGTACTTGCCACCAAGCCTAATAACTTGACAGACAATGGGAGAACTGACTGTTCTCCTCTGCCCTCTACGCACATGCCATGGCACACAAAATAAAAAAATTTTACAGTAGTACAATTTTTGGAAAATATCTCTTGTCTTCAAAGAGGCTGAACTTTTGTTGGACCTGACAGCAAAGTTAATAATAGGCCTTGAGATAGCTTAAGGCTTTTTTCCCCGCATATTTTTTTAATGACTTGTTTTTATTTTATGTTTTGTCTATGGGTATATATGAGGGTATTGCATCCCCTGGAACTGGAGTTAGAGACAGTTGTGAGCTGCTATGTAGGTGCTAGGAATTGAACCTGGGTCTTCTGAAAGAGCAGCCAGTGCTCTTAACCACTAAGCCATCTCTCTGCCTCCTTTCCTGTTATTTATTTATTTGTTTATTTTTTGCTTTTTTGGGACAGGGTTTTTCTGTGTATCTCTGACTGTCCTGGAACATACTTGGTAGACCAGACTGTCCACGATCTCCACTTGCCTCTGCCTCCTGAGTGCTGAAATTAAAGGCATGTGCTATCACCTAAGATCACTTGAGACTTAACCTGCTATCCTACGGAGCACTCTTTCTTTTCGTGTTTTTTTTTTTCCTTTTTTCTTTCTTTCTTTCTTTTTTTTTTTTTTTTTTTTTTTTTTTGGTTTTTCGAGACAGGGTTTCTCTGTGGCTTTGGAGCCTGTCCTGGAACTAGCTCTGTAGACCAGGCTGGTCTCGAACTCACAGAGATCCGCCTGCCTCTGCCTCCCGAGTGCTGGGATTAAAGGCGTGTGCCACCATCGCCCGGCTCCTTTTTTTTTCTTTTTTCTTTTTTTTTTTTTTTTTGAGACGGTCTCACTATGTAGCCCTGTCTGGCCTGGAACTCACAGAGATTTATCTGCCTCTGTCTCCTAAATGCTAGAATTAAAAGCCCTGTTTAAATTTAACCTGCCTTTAAAGAACAATATAACAAACAGCCTTATATGCAATGGATTTCCCATGCAATCAGCTTTTACTGACTAAACTAGGGCATAACTTTCATTTTAAGTTATATATTCTTGGGCTGGAGAGGTGGCTCAGAGGTTAAGAGCACTGGCTGTTCTTCCAAAGGTCTTGAGTTCAGTTCCCAGCAACCACATGGTGGCTCACAACCATCTATAATGAGATCTGTTGCCCTTTCCTGGTATGCAGGCAGAACAATGTATGCACAGTAAATAAATAAATCTTTAAAAAGATAAAAATAAAAAATTATATATTCTTCCAGGTCTCTGACCTAGAGTAATACATGTGTTATAAACATTTGCTGAAAAACAGCCAATAGTTAAAAGCAACATTATACTATAAACACCTAATATAATTGTTGCAAATATCATGCGGGGGATAGGCTGATAGTATCTGTCTACAGTTTTTGTTTACCATCCTGGGCTAGTTGGGAGCAGTAGTCCCTCCTTGTAAAAACTCTTTACAGTTTTTGTAAAGAGACCTTATTCCATCGCCACTGATACTCTCTGTGCTCTTCAGTAAATACAGAGCAAAGCCTTTTTTTAGGGACAGGTAGAAGACAGGGAGAGAAGTAGAAATTTCAAATGTGAGTTCACTCTTGGTCAAACCAATCCAAGAGGAACTTTGTTCTTTTCATTCCTTAATGCATTAACTAGTACACTTAAAAAAGAAAAAATGCATTTAAATTCTCTATTTTTATGAATATTTTATTTTTTCTGGTTGGCTTTTATTGTTATTGTTTTGAGACAGAATCTCATTCTGGAGTCCCAGAACTCCTGACATAGATCAAGATGTCCTCTAACTCATAGAGATCCACCTGCCTCTGACTCCCATGTGCTGGGCGTAAAGGAGTGTGCCATCATGCCCAGCCTGTCTTACCAGGTTGTGTGTGTGTGTGTAATATTTAAAGTTTATTTTTATCACAGATATATAGGTGTCTATGTTGAACCACAGTGCACATGTGGAGGTCAGAGGACAACTGGCAGGAATCTGCTTAGCTCTCTCCTTCTACCATGTAGGTCCTGGGGATCAAACTCAGGTCACAAGGCTTGTGAGCAAGTATTTTTACCTGCTGAACCAACTCACAAACCTTTTATCAATTTTTTGTTTTGTTTTGCTTTGTTTTTGTCTTTTTGAGACAGGGTTTCTCTGTGTAACAGTCCTGGCTGTCTTGGAACTTGCTTTATAGACCAGATTGGCCTCAAACTCACTGAGATCCACCACCTGCCTCTGCCTTCCAAGTGCTGGGACTAAAGGTGTGCGCTACCACTGCCTGGCTGCCCTTTACCAGTTTTGAAAAATTGTTTTATGTATGTAGAGATTTTGCCTGCATGTATATCAGTGCAGTGTATGTATACAGCTGGTGCCCTCTGAGGACAGAAGAGAGCATCAGATCCCCTGGAGTTTGAGTTACAGGAGGTTGTAAGGTACCTTGCAGGTACTAGGAATCAAATCCTCTGCAAGAGCAGCCAGTGCCCTTAACCACTGAAGCATCTTTCCACCTCAATCAGATTTAAAATTTAGAAACATGACATTTATTTATGTGCTAGTTTGTGGGTATGCGCATCCACAAGTCAGAAACTAACTTGTAGGAACGAGCTATCTCCTGTACCATGTGGGTCCCAGGAACTGAACTTCAAGAACTCAGGGCATCATGCTTGATAGGGAGCACCTTTGTCCGCTGAGCCATCTCACTTGTCCCAGATTTCCTTTCTTTTTCTTTTCTGAAATAGGGTCTCAGTATGTTATGTATCCCAAACTGGCTTTACTATGAAATCCTTCTGCCTCGGTCTCCCAAGTGCTGGGATTCCTGCAGTGCACCAAGACACCTGGTTTCATATGTTTTCATTTGGATAGCTGGAAGTGAGTCTTGGAGAAAGCGATGGGACCAAAGCTCTCTATGTTTTTCCTTTCAAACAATTGCTGCCCCCTTGAGCATATCCTGTCTTTCCCCAAACCCATGGCAGCAGGTGAGGATGGGAATATTCTCTGACCCTTGAGTTTAGGCCTATGTGCTTCTTCTGCTCCTTTTCCTCCCGTTGTGGTCCCGCCTTTACACTACATATTTGACACCTGTTGTATACAACTACCCATGTCAACTCAAGGGGAGACACTAGCATCTTTAAATTTACCTTTAGTTGGAGAAGCTGCCTTTGGGAGAATGTGCTTTCTGGCAGGAGCAGGGAAAGCAGACAAGAGTTTGCTGGGGAAGTCGGCACTGGGCTCAAAGAGTTGATTGGTGTTAGTGACATTGGGGAAGACTTTAGACCAATGGTTCCCAACCTTTCTAATGTTGCGACCCTTTAATACAGTTATGTTTATATGTTGTGGTGACCCCCAACCAAAAGATTATTTTCCTTGCTACTTCATAACTGCAATTTTGATACTGCTATAAATTTTAAAAACTCGTGTTTTTGATGGTTTTAGGTGATCTCTGAGAAAGGGTCATTCAACGCCTATAGGGGTTGCTGCAACCCACAGGTTGAGAACTGCTGCTTTAGAGAAATTTTCTTGGGGCAAAAAGGGTGGTAACTTCATCAAAAGATATGGTTTTAAGGTATAAATTTGAGGTTTGATTCTGGTGGGAAGGGTTTTGAAGACAGGGAAAGGCTGGGTATGGCAGGGGAACTCATAGGGAGCAGTGGGACATGGGTAGATAGGTAGGAGGGGCAAGTGTCTCTGGAAGGAGGGTGGGTGTAGATCGGCAGGTCTGGGGTCTATCATATGATTGGTATGCTTTTTTTTCTAGGAAAAGTCAACTCAAGCAGTGACCATCCATGAGATAGAAGTAGACTCAGAAGATAAAGACTAAAAGAAACTATACATATCAGCAGGCCAGGTAGTATATTTGGGGAGTGCCCATCCATTACAGACTAGGACATTGTGTCCCTGTGGGTCACTCTGCTCTATAGGAGCATCTATCCTTCTCAAGTTGAGGCAGTGGCGTCAGCATGGGTCACTCTGCCTTCTTAGACACAGATGGTTAAGATAATATACATGGCTGGGTTAGCCGCGAATAGTGAAATGTTGAGGCAGTAGTTTGCAGGAAGACAGGCATTTGGAGGCCAAAGAACAGACAGAGGGAGCCAAGGAGACCAAGGAGAGAGTATCTTCTTGAAGGAGACCGAACTGGTTGGATAAGGGAGCATCTGAGGAGACTACAGGCCCTTGAGAAGAGGTAGGTGACTGGGGGAATGCAATGGTCGAGGTATTCAACTTAGTGGCAAGGCACTCGAGGAGAGATTGGAAACAACCTTGCTAGGATCAGGGTTCTTTTTTTTTTTTTTTTAAATATTTATTTATTTATTTATTTATTATGTATATAATATTCTGTCTGTGTTTATGTCTGCAGGCCAGAAGAGGGCACCAAACCTCATTACAGATGGTTGTGAGCCACCATGTGGTTGCTGGGACTTGAACTCAGGACCTTTGGAAGAGCAGTCAGTGCTCTTAACCACCGAGCCATCTCTCCAGCCCCAGGGTTCTTTTCAGTAAGGACACTGAGCCTGGTGATCATGGCCATGGGTGGCAGGGCCCCACTAGTTTCTAAGAGAGTCAGCCTGGTGTTCAAGCACCAAGTCAAATGTGCCAGTCACCACTTCTTCACTCAGAGGTGTAGAGAGAAGTTTTGGTGATTGACAGAAACCAGCTCAAGCAAGTTCAGACACGTTAAGCAGAAAGGAAGATGTCACACCCCATATCACCTGGCAGTGGCAAGGGAGAGCCAGGGCTATGTCTCCGTTTCCGGGAGAGTCTTTCCCTCATCCCTCTCTTTTAAAAAGGACATTTTCATTTTATGTGTATGGGTGTCTCCCCCCACCCCACTTGGACGGCTGTGCACCAGATACAAGCAGTACTCCTGGTTGCCAGAAGAGGGCGATGGGTCCTCTGGAATCAGAGTTACAGATGGTTGCACGCTGGAGATCCAACACAGGTTCTCTGCAAGAACAAGTGCCCTTAACTGCTGAGTTAATTCTCCAGGAGGCCCTCATGCCTGTTTTGACAGGTTTCCCAGTGAAGCCTAGGCGGCTGGATTGGAACTCATGATCTACCTGCTTCAGCCTCCCAAGGGTTAGATTATACACCACCAACTGAACTTCTCTCTCCTTGAGTTTGGTTTCATTCATTCTCAGATCCTGCAGTTAGAGGGAACAGGATGCTAGGAGGCAGCTAGTCTTTCAGTTCCCACAGAAACTAAATTCATCTACGGAAAAAAAAAAAAAAGCCCCGTTCTCTCCTTGGACCTCCCTGGTCAAGGACTTTGTCTCTCTAGTGTCCAGACCTTTACCCATTTCTGTGTCACTGCTAGAGGCCTGGTTAATCCCCGACCTCCAGGGTGGTCTGACCTCCCAGGAAGGTGACCCACGTTGGGACTGGAGGCAAATGCTGTTTTATTTTGTTTTAATGCAGGTATTGGACATTCCACCCACCCAAAAGTGAAGCCTTTCCCTAGGCCATCGTAAGTTTGGCAGCGTTTGAGGCGAAGCCCTGGCCCCCTGACTTGAACCTCTAGTTTGGGAGACTCGCAGCACAATGCCTGGTCTCCAGCGATTTACTGAGCTGAAGCCTCGGGACCACGCCCCTGACTCTGGGGATTAGGATCTCCCAAGGGTGAGGTTCAGGCCTCTCTTCATTCCGGGGCTTCAGTCTCGACGGGGTAAATACGCTCTGGTCCTCACCAGTGTCTCAGGTCGAAATGTCGGCCGCGGGAGCAGAGTAGCTGACCCGCCCCGGCCGCCGTCCGCTTCACCCGCCCAAAGGGTTGAGCTGGTCCTTGAGCGTGAAGTAGTGGGCGGAGAAGCACCCTCGGGACCCGCCCTACGCTGAGTGGACCAATGGAAGCGTGTTTTACAAGGCCCCGCCTACACGGGAGGGGCAGAACTGCGCAGGCGCACCGAGCGCCCGGGCGGGCCGGCTGGCTGGGAAGATGGCGGCTGGAGCCCTGGCCAGCGGCGCTGCAGAGAAGCGGGCCGGGGGCGTCCCAAGTGTACAGCTTAGGGCCAGCGCCGGGCCATGAGCGCGCCGCCATCGAATCCTCGAGCCGTGGAGCCCGCCTGCGCCCCTTGCCATGGCGCGGCTCGCGGACTACTTCGTGCTGGTGGCGTTCGGGCCGCACCCGCGCGGTGAGTGCCGAGGCTGAGCGCCTAGGGACGAGCTGGGGGCTTTGGGACAGGGTCTGAGGGCTCGAGGCTGAAAAGACCCCTCCGGAAGCAGGGTTAGGACTTGGGGCCGAGCTCTCCCGGCCTGCGAAAAGAGGTCTCAGAGGTTATTGGCCACCGTGACGTCCGGGGTAACCCGCGAGGACCCCGGACTGTTTGGTTTGTGTAAGAGCCGTCCTCCCACACTTGGGCACCTGTGTCGGTCTGCCTAGGTGAGCAGGGGCGTGTGGCCCGGGCGTGGGAGGTGGGAGGGCCCTGCTGTAGTTCAGTCTCCCCGATTGCAAGTTGGGTGGGATGGGCGCACCCCGCCTTGGCCGACTGCCGGTGGCTGTGTCTGGGAATTTCAGAGAGGGGGGCGGAACATTGGTTTTCCAGCTTCTCTGATCCTGTGCTAGTTTTGAAACCTGAAGCACGCTTGATGGGGGGCAGTGGAGGGGGAAGGGTTCAGAAACTGCCCGAATGGATAGGTGGTATTGAGTTGGACTTCAGAAGAAAGTGTCAGACTTGGAGAAGAGCATTCCCGGTGCTCGCCCTGCCGTCCAAGCCTGCAAGCCAGGCCCTCAGTGGGGGATCAGTGTGGTGATTGGTGCTCATGCCTAGGAGGCCCTGATCTGGGGTTAGCACCTGTGTCTGAGAGCCCTTCAGCCCAGGGGGTAGGAGAAAACGGAGCCTGACAGTGACATCAGCAACAGCCATGGAGACAACAGTGTTGGGGTGTTGGCTAGAGTTCTCAGTGTGCCAGGCCCTGCACAACCCTTTGTGTGTATGATCTCATTCCTCCCAATAGCCCACTGAAGTTGCTTTGCTGCTGCCCCTGTCTTTAGAGAGAATCGGGCACAGAGAAGTCGAGTGTGGTTCTGGGACCGAGGCTGGGGATTTGCACTCTGGCAGTCCGATTCCACCTGCGGAGGGGTAGTATCTTAGGGACAGCTGTGTGGCCAGACTAGGCAGCCCTGAATTCCTAGAGGTCATGCCTCCTACCATGTTCCAATTATCTCTTCCACGCAGTTATCCTGCCGCTTCTCAGTCCAGCTGTCACTATCACCATTTAGGACCTAAACTTTCCTCTTTGCCTTTCTTCTTGCTAAGTCCTCACTAGGACAGTTCCTCTGTTTAATGTCCACATGCTGGACCCTACACCCACTGGAAAACCTCTTCACCACTATCATCTCTGTCTCCAGGCCCTTTTCAGGACTCTCTCGCTGAGCACCCATTTCTCTCTGTTCTCATGTATTCCAGTATATCTCATTTGGCACTCAGTCATGAGCAGATGTCTTCCCTCCAGAGAGGGAGTTCTCAAAAGCAGAGACCACACTGTCTTCATCCCCCTTCCTCTTTGAGCAGGAGGCTTGCCACCAGTGTTGTACTGGCTCACAGAGGGAGAGCCTGTGTTCCAAGGCACATGTGAAGGTCAGCGAGGCTTCCCCCGTGCTGCTGGAGAACAGGGAACCAAAGCTCGCCGAGGGCTGCTTTACTCTTGAGGGTCTAGTGCTGTATGTGGGCCTAGGCTGGAGGAACAAAATGGACTTCGGTGGTAGTGAGAGCAGTGTGAAAAATGTCCCACGAGGCAGGGACTGCAACCAGAGACCAGGTCAGATAAGTGTGGTGGTGGGATGAAAGTTAAGGGTGATATAAGGAGGTACAGGTGATCTCCATGAGACACTTTCTGTGAACATGTGGGCTTACTCATAGAGCCACACATGAGATAGGTACTTCTGTCCTCTGAGCAGGACAGAATAGAAGGCTCAGTCCAAAGGTGTCTACTTTTCCTGAATGGTTTGAAAGAGTCATTCTCAAATTACCCATCACTGTGGAAACAGAAGGCCATGGAGCCCTCTAAGCATTGCCTTCTAGGGTCAGAGTTGACTTGTCACTGGTAACCACTGAGCCTTTAGGCATTTCTTTGAGGAACCATTCCAGAATTGGGTCCCTGGGTGTGGGCTGAAGACAAGAGTTATGTGTATTGGGAGCTAAAGACTCAAAGCTGAGGCGCACACTGAAAATTAGTTTGCTGTGGAATATTCCTTTAGCAATGTAAAGATGTGTTGCGTTTGTTTATGTAGCAGAATATTGTTTAACTATGTAAAGATATGCTATATTTGTTTATGTTGCATTTGTTTAATGATGTAAAGATGTGTTGCTTTGCCTGCCTAAGGCACCTGATTGGCCTAATAAAAAGCTGAATGGCCAGTAGCTAGGCAGTAGGGATATGTGGGGCTGGTGGGCAGAGAAAGTAAATAGGAGGAGGAATCTGGGGGAAGTGGGCAGGAGCAGCCAACCAGGCATCTGCCAGCCAGACATGAAGTAGGACATACAAAATGAAAGAAAGGTAAAAAGCACCGAGGCAAAGTGTAGACGAACAGGCTAATTTAAGTTAAAAGAGCCTACGATAAGGCCGAGCATTCATAACTAATAAGAGATCTTGGTGTCATGATTTGGGAGCTGGTTGGTGTGTCAGAAGAAAGCCTGCTGCATTAGTTGTCACTCTGTTGCCCGTCACGTGCTCTCTCTGCCTCAGTTTCCTCTTCTTGAGATGGGGTGATTCCCACTAATCTAAGCTAATACAAGGCTGTCAGGAGCGCCCACATGTGATGCTACAGCATAGGACAGGCCAAGGAAACAGTTTAGTCTACCTAGACTCTGGGTAGCAGATGTGTGGACATTGCTAGATAGTGCCTCTGAAGAAGATGAAGGACCCGCTGTACTAGTTGCCCAAGGACACTGGGGCGGGCATGCAGGGTCCTTTAGGTTGAGGAGTATGAGTGAGACGATACCTTATTTTTTTTCTGAAGGAGAACTTTGGAGCTGCTTGGTGTAGGACCTGGGTACTGGATACCTTTTTAAAGCTGCTGGTTGAGTCCAGAGTCCTACCTGAGGTAGCATCATGGTTGCTAATGGTTACAGTTGGTGACCTCTCGGGGAAAGTAGGCAAGATTACAGACGGTAAATGACTGGACTGTGTGTGACCTTTTCGCTTTATACTATAAAATTTAGAGGATGCCAGCTGGTACAGCATAGGCCCCTCACCAGGTGAGTCACGGTGCACCCTGTGTATGCCTTGTCTTGTCACTGAACTAGACACCTTCCTTAGCATAAAGATCAGACAGCTTAACTTGAGACCCCCTTTCTCAGCTTCCAAAAGTGGTCAGTTAATTGTGTGACGCTTGGCTAGTGCTCAGTATGAGACACTTTACCTGGCCAAACCTGGCAAGTACCCTCCTGCTACTGCTGGGGAGGAAAGAGCTAGATCTCCATCACCCAAGAAAACTACTTCTGTTCCATGACCTGGCCTCCTTCAGCCCTGATTGTAATGAGGTAGCCACATTCTTGGGCCCCATCTATTGTCCCCACCCATGGCCCTGCCCTCCCTCTAGAGCAGGTTGGAGCTGTTTGGGATGGCTGCAGTTCCCTCCCAGTCCCCCACCCTGGGAGCTTAAGGGTCCAAGGTTTTGGATTAAAGCTTCTGTTTATTGACTGGGGACAGTTGGAGAGAAAAACTGAAAAAGCTGTAGGCTCCCTCTGCACGTGTCCTCTGCTGCGGTTTGCCTGGGGCATTGTCTTCCTATTGAGGTCTGATAGTTAGAAAAGCAGGAAGGTAATACTCTTTTGTTCCCTCCCTTTTCCTATAGCTGGGCTCCCTAGATGCAGCAGCTAGCTACCTGGTGCTGTCCAGCATGTAATGTGGTGGATCAGTCAAGGGAAGCTGCCATTCTTTTGTGGCCTTCCCACAGTCCACACTATCTACGGCTAGCCCTCCAGGCATCGGAGCCTGGCACTGGTAATGGGGTGCTGCCAGCCGATGACAGAATGCATGGTCTGTGTTCCGCCTCCCAGCCTGCCACTCAGGCCCCCAGTCTGCATGAGCCTGGTTTCTGGAGGACGCTCTTGCTGCGGTTCTTTGAGTATAGGGATCCCAGTGTGTTTTCCTAGTATGGGCCTACCTAGCCTGTGGGATCAAGAGTGGGCCAGGGACTTCCCATTCCTGCTTCAGTGGACATTGGTGTCTCTCCCCTATATGCTCCCCAAAAAGCAATGCTTTACAGTGTATGGTTGTGCTGTTGGAGTTAGTCCTAGCTCTGTTGGGACATGGAGGCAGGGTGTTCATTTTCTTCTCTACCCAAGGCGGGCAGTACTTTGGTGGGTCAGGTATAGCCATTTCAGGTTCCTCTAGTTGCCAAAAGGTTTTAGTGGATGACTGACATAGAGGGAACATGGCAAAACCCCTCACTGAAATGCAAGCTAGCAGTCTGGGGTCTTAGAGAAGCCAGAGGAGAGAGTTACAAGGTTTCTTCATGGTCTTATTGGGAGGGCCTGCTGTGCCTTAGGGCTCCGGAAGTTGTTCTGCACTTCTGACTGAGGAACCTGTTTGTTTGTGAGGTTTGAGTTGGGTTGGGTGTGGGGAAGGATGGTCATGTAGCTGACTGCATGCATTCAATAAGCCCTAATTAGGCTGTAGTCTGTGCCATGCACAGGAACTTGTTGTCTGGTCAGGCTACTGACAAGTATACCAGTTTCCTGGAGACGGGGTTATACTTTTTGATGGAAAACTTGAGGGTCCTGCTTCAGGCCCCAGATGTAGGTAGAGAATGGAGAGCAAGCTTCTTAGAGGAGGAGACACCAGACTGAAACCTGAAGGTCTGATCCTGGGTTGTTGAAGGTACAGAGAAGGTGCTCAAGAGGGATGCCCTCGGCTGTCTACCCATCCACCTTTATGAGGCAGTCGGAAGTCTCAGGAAAGGAGTTCTTTAGAGTGTAGAGCCCCCAGAAGACTTGAAGGCTAGTAGGAAGTGAAAATGAACCTTTCACAGGATGAGGGATGCTGATAATGGATGCTGACCATCCTCTCTACCCGTTCCCCTGGGAGGGGAGGCTGCTAAAAACAACCCTCAGAAGGCTACTAGCCTTTCTGGCCTTGAGGGAAGGCTGCAGAGCAGAGGTTGCTTTCCCTGTCTGCACACCTCCCTTCCTTCCTCCGCCTGCTGCCTCGTGGCAAGAACTGGGTGAGCCCTGGGTGCCAGCCAGGGCTGGGCCCAGATGGTGGTTTAGGGCCGAGCACAAGGAGGCTCTTGCCTGAGTGGGTGGGGGGAGGAGCCACGGCTGGGGGAGTAGTTTGTGTGTGTGCATGCATGCATGCGTGTGCTTGTGTGTGTGTGTGTACACACGCGTGCATGTCTTTGTGCATACACTGCCCAGGCTTGTTGAGGGTTGGACCTGAGGGACCCCCTGGGGGGTTTTGTCTTGGTGGACAGGTGCGTGGGTGTGTGTAGGTAGGCATGACACCAGCAGACACCTGTCCCTTCCTTGTCTGTTGCCTGTCGCCTGCAGGGTGTTGGTGGTGGGAGGAGGGGAGCAGGAAGCTGAGGTTTTGTGAGTCATAATCGGCCCCTGCACCCCACCACCTCCAGCTTAGCAGCGACCTTCGTAGTAGTCACATCCTTGATATTTTCTCCATGATTCTAGAGGGATGGGTGTTCTCCTGTGGTTGCAGCTCTTTTGCTTTTAGGGGACCTGGGGATTGTGTACTGTTGTTGGACTTAGGGGTTCAGCACAACTGTCCAAGTGGACCAGGATTGGTGGTTGTGAGGTCATATCCTAGCAGGCCTATTGCACATTAACGTTTTCTAGGTCTTAGGCTGAAGTGGGGAGGATCCATGAGAAAACTTCTTTTCTTCTTTTCTTTTTTTTTTCTTTTCTTTCCTTCTTTTTTTTTTTTTTTTTTTTTTTTCCGACAGGGTTTCTTGGTATAGCCTTGGCTGTCCTGGAACTATATATGTTGACCAGGCTGGCCTTAAACTCAGAGATCTGCCTGTGTCTGCCTCCTGAATGCTGGGAGGGTGGGAGAACACTATGCCCTGGGGATCTTGAGGTTGTATATGTAAGAGGCAAAAGTGAGGAGGCTTGACTTTCTTTCCATACTGAGGTTCTCAACTTGTAGGTTGTGACCCCTTTGGGGACCACATGTCAGATATCCTGCATATCAGATACTTACATTATGATTTGTAACAGTAGCAAAGTTACAGTTATGAAGTAGCAATGAAATAATTTTATGGTTGGAGGGTCACTATAATGTATTAAAGAGTTGCAGCATTAGGAAGGTTGAGAACCACTGCCATACTGTATTCCATCTTCAAATGAAGTCGTCATGTGTCATCATTGTTACCATCACTTTGCCTCCTGATTTGGTGGTATAGGGGTGAGGCCAGGCAAGAACCTTCACTCCACCTACATATGCTGTAGTTAGAAGTACATCCCTTCTTGGTACAGACAGAGGGAGCCTGGGAACACCCGTGTTCAAAAGGGCAGGTACCTGCTAAACTCTAGGATTCCGAGACTTGTGCTCTAGGAGGAACTGTCTCTAAGGTACTGTGCATAGGTAGCAATTTGGAGCCATGGTTGGTGTTTCCACCCCTAGCATAAGAGAAGCTGAGGCTTGAATTGCACACAGATAACAGGCATGAGCGTGGGCCCAGAGCAGACAGGTGACAGGGATCACCAAAGTACCCAGTGTGTATTCACTGTCTGCGTGGTGCTCACTGTCTGGCAGGGGCTGAGGGCTAAAGCTGCAGGTTGACAGTCAGGGAAGATGTTGAATTAACTGGAAGTACTATGCTCCTCCCTGAGAGGATCCTATACAATGAAAGGTTAGGCTGGACTGTAGGTAGGAGGAGGGATCTAGGGGCTTCTCTATTTTTCTTATGGTGGCCTTGAGGTCTGTAGTTATCCAATGGTCTATCTGCGCAGAAGTTTGTTTAGAGAAATGGTAGATCTGGGAACCTAGGCTTGTCTGTTGCCAAAAGAGAAGGAACTATTTGCATCCTGGGCCAGTCTTGATAGTATGAGGGATGGGGAGTGGGAAGTGGGAAGGTGCTCTGACCACCTGCTCTTGTTCTCAGGGAGTGGGGAAGGCCAGGGCCAGATCCTACAGCGCTTCCCGGAGAAGGACTGGGAGGACAACCCTTTCCCCCAGGGCATTGAGCTGGTGAGTGTGGAGGCATAGCATAAGGGTTATCAGGTCTACTGTTGGGGTAGCTGGCCTCACAGGTAGGGTGTCTTGCTCATGTCACTGTGTCCCTTGTAAGCTTCACCCTAGATAGTGAGGCCAGAATCCTTCAAGAGGGCTAGGAGGTTAAGGTATTCCCTGGGTAATAAAAAGGTGCTTCTGTGCCCTGCAACTCCAGGCCCTGGCAGCAAATGCTTGGGGGCAGGTGGTGGGGAAAGGGGGCTAATTCTGACTGCAGGGATGGGTGCAGGCACTGACTGCTGATCCCTCCCTGCAGTTTTGCCAGCCCAGTGGGTGGCAGCTATGTCCCGAGAGGAATCCACCAACTTTTTTTGTGGCTGTCCTTACTGACATCAACTCTGAGAGGCACTACTGCGCCTGCTTGACCTTCTGGGAGCCAGTGGAGTCCACACAGGTCAGCGTAAGCTCTGGTGTGCAACATGTGAAGCTGAGCCTTGAGCCATGGCCAGCTTGCTCTACCTCTGGGGGTATGTTCCTGTTGGGGAAGGCTGGGTCTGAGTCACTTCTGTCTTCCACTTGGGCTCATGGAATGACTCTGATGAGAGCCAGGAGAATGGGTTTCTGTCTGCAGGAAGTGGTGTGCACTGAAGATGCCACAGAGAAGGAGGAAGAGGCAGATGAAGGAGGCCAGGCACGGCTGTCGTCCACAGCACCAGTCCAGCCTGGCCAGCTTTTTGCTCCAAAGACTCTGGTGCTGGTGTCTCGACTGGACCATACAGAAGTGTTCAGGGTGAGGAGGGCCACCATAGCAGCAAGGCAGTGCGTGGGGTAGCCCTGTCAGCTGTACCACTGTTCCCTATCTGGTTGTTGCAGAATAGCCTTGGTCTCATCTATGCTATCCATGTGGAGGGCCTGAATGTGTGCCTCGAGAACGTGATTGGGAACTTGCTCACATGTACCGTCCCTTTAGCTGGGGGATCTCAGGTAGGTCTTAGACAGCTGGATGGCCACAGGCCCTCCTGGTACAGCCATAGGAGGCAGAAGGGGTGTGGTGGGGAACCTGTTGTGCACTCAGTCTGACTGGCCGAGTACACATAACCCAAGGCCTTAGATACTCCCTTCCGCTTTTGGTGCCATCCTTTGTCATCTCTTTTTAGCCCTGTCTACTTATTTGGGCTTGCCTTTTCACTCTCTGTTCTCTTCATCATTGGGTGTATGCCTGTCTCTGGATGCTGTTGTCCATGTATCTGTTTCGTACTCTGTGCCCTGTGTCTAATGGTGTCTCTCTGTCTGTCTGTCCTGTGCAGCTGGACTCTGTTGAGGAAGGAGCGGTATGAATTCTTTGTTTCTTCTGCCCACTCAGGCCCTGCCCCACTCAGATCAGAGGCAGACCCCACCCCCCCTTACCTTGAGTTTTCTCTGCAGCTATGCTCAGCCAACAGAGGCAGGGTGTGACCTTTCCCTCCAGACGTCTAAGCCAGTCCCATCTCAAGATTTGTCAGCTTACCTGGGGCCAAGCACTCAGATTTGACACAAGACTGACCATGCTCTAAGCTCTGGTCATTTTTTTTTCTGCAGAGAACCATCTCTTTGGGGGCTGGTGACCGGCAGGTCATTCAGACTCCACTGGTGGACTCCCTGCCTGTCAGCCGCTGTAGTGTGGCCCTACTCTTCCGCCAGCTGGGTGAGACTGCCTCTTATCCCACTCCCAGTTTCCTGTTTTGGGACTGCTGCTCAGAGGTGAGGGTGCTCCCTGTGTACTGGAGTAGGAACACAGGCCCTCACCAAGCTTGTCTTCTTTCTTCAGGCATCACCAATGTGCTGTCTTTGTTCTGTGCTGCCCTTACTGAGCACAAAGTCCTCTTCTTATCCAGGAGCTACCAACGTCTTGCAGATGCTTGCAGGGGCCTCTTGGCACTGCTATTCCCTCTCAGATACAGGTACTTTTCTGCCTAGCCCTTCCTCCTGGCCTCCCCTGATCCTCGGTCTACCCTGTATTCTCTGGAGCTGACAGTGTCTTCTGGGCCTGTTGCAGCTTCACTTATGTGCCCATCCTGCCGGCGCAGCTGCTGGAAGTCCTTAGCACACCCACGCCTTTCATTATCGGGGTCAATGCAGCCTTCCAGGCAGAGACTCAGGAGCTGGTAAGGCCTGGGCCTTGTGTTGGCATCACTGCCTAGGCTTGCTGCTCTCTCACCACCTGCTTCCTTTGGTGCACAGCTGGACGTGATTATTGCTGATCTTGATGGAGGGACGGTGACTGTCCCTGAGTGTGTGCACATTCCACCCCTGCCAGAGCCACTACAAAGCCAGACCCACAATGTTCTGAGCATGGTGAGGGTTGGGGCCAGGGTGGGGCTGGTGCCTTGGTCTTGTGGGAGCCATCACCTGACAACCAGGGAACCCAGAGCCTAAGGTCACCATACAGTTGTCCCTGCTCCTCTCTGCTTCCACAGGTCCTGGATCCAGAGCTGGAGTTGGCTGACCTTGCCTTCCCACCCCCTACAACATCTGCTTCCTCTCTGAAGATGCAGGTGGGGGTCACTACTGTTTTGGTGAAGAGATTCCAGTGCCTTTAATGGCCAGGCTGATGGTGCTCAGACACTCAGCCTCCTTCCAAGCTGACCTTGGGGTTCTTTAGCCTGGGCAGGAAGGAGATACACAGATAGTTAGGTGTGGTGATTGTGCCCAAGTCAGCCGTAGACAAGAGCTGTTTGTTCAGTACTTGTAGGACTCACTTGGCTAAGGAGCACTGTAGGGAGAGGCAAAAGGGGGCAGCAGAGGTGTCTGGGAAACCCTGTGTCTGGCTATGAATGGGTGTGGAGAGAAGTACTCCAGGATCCTTTAACGGACTTGATGCTCACTTGCGTTGACTCGTTCTTTCAGGACAAGGAGCTTCGTGCTGTCTTTTTGCGACTTTTTGCTCAGCTCCTGCAAGGTTACCGCTGGTGCCTGCATATTGTGCGCATCCACCCAGAACCCGTCATTCGCTTCCATAAGGTAGGCTGTGGGGCTGGGATTTGAGCTGGCTCCATGAGTCTGTGAGGAGCTGACTTGTTGGTATTCTCCAGGCAGCGTTCTTAGGCCAGCGTGGGCTGGTGGAGGACGATTTCCTGATGAAGGTGTTGGAGGGCATGGCCTTTGCAGGCTTCGTATCAGAGCGAGGGGTCCCTTACCGTTCCACGGACCTGTTTGATGAGGTACAGCTCTGGCCCTGCCTGTGCACTTGTCCCTCCCCCAACCCACTCAACTGACCCTCATCATCTTGCCTCCTTCCCCCTTAGCTGGTGGCTCATGAGGTAGCACGGATGCGTGCAGATGAGAACCATCCCCACCGTGTCCTGCGTCATGTCCAGGAACTAGCGGAGCAACTTTATAAGAATGTATGGTGGGTGACATGGAGGGCATGCTGTCTCTTTGGCCCTGGCCCAGTAGCCAATGCCTGCCTATGTTCCCTCAGGAAAACCCATACCCAGCTGTGGCAATGCACAAAGTGCAGAGGCCAGGTGAGGCCAGTCACCTGCGACGGACCCACCGGCCATTCCCCCGGCTCGATGAGGGCACAGTTCAGTGGATTGTGGACCAGGCTGCAGCCAAGATGCAGGGTGCACCCCCAGCTGTCAAAGCTGAGAGGAGGACCACAGTGCCTTCAGGACCTCCCATGAGTATGTAACTTGAAGGGGAAGACAAGCTGGTTTAGGATGAGTACAAGGCCAAGAGTTAAAGTAAGCATGTAAGCATGTCCTGTCTCTTTAGCGGCCATACTAGAGCGATGCAGTGGGCCTCATATCAACAGTGCGCGTCGCCTGGAGGTAGTGCGGAATTGCATCTCCTATGTGTTTGAAGGGAAAATGCTTGAAGCAAAGAAGGTAAGGCTTGTCAGATGGAACCTCTAATCTGGGCTTGGGAAGACTCTTAGGAGACTCAGTTCTTCCTTCTAGTGTGGTAAAGGCTGAGCCTGTGCAGTGGCTGGGTGGATAGGAGGATGCTTCTACATCTGAGTGGACAGCAGTATATGTATGCTTTTTATACAGTGTAGACCTGTACATGCCATGGGGTTTTGGGGTGTTTGTTTAGGGGAGGAGTTTTTCAGATAGGATCTTTGTAGCCCAGGTTGACCTGGAATTCAATATATAAGCACGGTTGGCTTTGCTCTTCCTCTGTCTCGGCCTCTTCCATGCTGAGATTATAGGCATAAGCGACCATGCTTGACTTGGTTGCTTTAATAATTTTTTTGCCTCCCATCTGCCCTTATTGTATTCACGAACACGTCTGGGGTTTTACTAAGAGTTGTGTGGTGTTCCTGTGGGGCCTCCCTCCAGTGCACACTTGCTTAGGAGCCAGCACCATGAACACCTTCTGTCTCTGTCCTCATGAACTGTCTCTGTGGAGCTCCTGGGTCTGCTGGACAATTTAGCCTGCACTAGTCGTGAAAACCAGAACCTGAGCACACCTGACTTACACTGGCTTTCAGTCTTTTCTGTGCTTGAAACTTGGGCTTGGCTGCCTCTACTTTGACGCTGGGTACTGCCTTCTCTTCTCCATTTCCCCTATCTCTGCTTCCAGTTGCTTCCAGCTGTACTCAGGGCCCTGAAGGGGCGAGCTGCCCGTCGCTGCCTCGCCCATGAGCTTCACCTGCATGTACAGCAGAACCGTGCAGTTCTAGACCATCAGCAGTTTGACTTTGTCGTCCGCATGATGAATTGCTGCCTGCAGGTGAGGCTGACCTTCATCTACCAGTGATGTCATATTGTGGGTAGACATGGGTTCTCTGGTGGCTCTGTGACTCTGACAGTTATGAGAGACTCTGATCATGATGTGAGAGTGAAAAGGGGGTGCAGGGGTCTCCCGTGTGATGCGAGGGAGGTCAGTAGTCTATGGAGAATGGGAGCTGAAGGGAGTCCTTGTTGCAACTGATTTGAAGCCTGAGGCAACAGTTCCAGGTGGCTGTGGTAGGAAATCCTGGTCTGTGATGGCCAGAGAGGTGGGATTGATGTGGGTGCTCTCTAAGAGGGGCTCCCTATCACTCACGGCTCTGCTCACAGGACTGTACTTCCCTGGATGAGCATGGCATTGCAGCTGCACTGCTGCCACTGGTCACAGCCTTTTGCCGGGTAAGTGTTGGGAGTGTGGTGGGGTTAGGCTTCCTCTCTAGTCTACTCCTGCCTATGTGCACATAACCTTTTCCAACTTCACTTCTGCAGAAGCTGAGCCCAGGAGTGACACAGTTTGCATACAGCTGTGTGCAGGAGCATGTAGTGTGGAGCACACCACAGTTCTGGGAGGCCATGTTCTATGGGGATGTGCAGACCCATATCCGGGCCCTATACCTGGAGCCTTCTGATGATCGTGTGAGCCCCTCCCAGGTGTGCAGGACTTCTTGGGCCTGGGCTGGGTTGGGGCAGATACTTTGGTCCCAGCTTATTCGTATGGTACCTGACAGGAGGTTGGGGAAACACAGTCTCAGGATGATGAGCGATCTGCCCTGGATGTGGCTTCAGAGCAGCGGCGCCTGTGGCCAACCCTAAGCCGTGAGAAGCAGCAGGAGCTGGTACAGAAGGAGGAAAGCACTGTGTTCAGCCAGGCCATCCACTATGCCAACCGCATGAGCTACCTTCTGCTGCCTCTGGACAGCAGCAAGAGCCGACTGCTGCGGGAGCGGGCAGGGTTGGGAGACCTGGAGAGTGCCAGCAACAGCCTGGTCACCAACAGGTGGGGTGGGGCCAGTGGTGAGGCCTGGGCCAGGGATAAGGCTTCTGGTGGGGTTGTGGGGGTGCTGGTGCCCACACACCCCCTCTTGGCCCAGCATGGCGGGCAGTGTCGCTGAGAGCTATGACACAGAGAGTGGCTTTGAAGATGCAGAGACATGTGATGTAGCTGGGGCTGTGGTCCGCTTCATCAACCGCTTTGTGGACAAGGTCTGCACAGAGAGTGGGGTCACCAGCGACCACCTCAAGGGATTGCATGTCATGGTACCAGGTATGGTGGAACTGTGCTTGGGAGTACTCCTCAGATGGGTGATTGTAGGGGTCCAGGGTATGAGACCTGCTCTTCCCTAGACATTGTCCAGATGCACATTGAGACCCTGGAGGCTGTACACAGAGAGAGCAAGAGGTTACCGCCCATACAGAAGGTGAGTAGTGGCTGGCTGACAGTCTGTGGGTACTTGAGGCCTGGATTATGTTCTAAGTTCTGCTGTTTCCTGAACAGCCCAAGCTGCTGAGGCCACGCCTGTTGCCTGGTGAGGAGTGTGTCTTAGACGGCCTTCGAGTGTACCTGCTGCCAGACGGGCGTGAGGAGGGTGTAGGAGGCAGTGGAGGGGGCCCTGCACTACTCCCAGCCGAGGGTGCTGTCTTCCTTACCACATACCGCGTCATCTTCACAGGGATGCCTACTGACCCACTGGGTAAGCCTTTTTTCTGTGCCTCCCTAGCTCTTGGAGTACATAAGACTCCCTTTTCTCTTTCCTTTCCTCAAAGAATCAAAGCCCTGGAGGAGATAGGCCAATGTGCTCCTTTCCTACCCACCCAAGACTTCCATATCTGGTACCCTGAGATATGTATTCCTTTTTTCTCCTTTCTCCTCCTAACTGCTTAACCTGTTTAAGTGGGGGATCAAGTGGTAGTCCGCTCCTTCCCCGTGGCTGCATTGACCAAGGAGAAGCGCATTAGTGTCCAGACCCCTGTGGACCAGCTTCTGCAGGACGGTCTGCAGCTCCGTTCCTGCACATTCCAGGTGAGTAGACTTTTGTCCCCTGCAGCTAGTGTGAGCTCTATAAGTGGGTTCCTGCCAGTGGGTTGTTGATGTGGGGCTGTCACATTGGCTCTCAGCTTGGTATCATGTGACCTTTTGAAATAGTGGCTTCTGCGTATTTGTCTTTATCCTGACAAATATGCAGAGTCCAAGTTTTGCGTGAACTGTCTAAGCTGAGACCTCATCAAGTAGCCACTGAAATTTTCAGTTTATATGCATTGGACCCTGAGTTGCATGGACATGATGTCTTTTCTTAAAAGGCACAGTTTGCCTGCTTTGTGGTGTACGTGCCGTAAGAAGGGAGTCTATGAACTGAATGCTGTCTGATTGGGGAGGAGCCTAATGGCCACTTAGAGCCCTGAGGGGTTATTTGTCTGACCCAGCTGCTGAAAATGGCCTTTGATGAGGAGGTGGGATCTGACAGTGCCGAGCTCTTCCGCAAGCAGCTACACAAGCTTCGGTACCCACCAGATATCAGGGGTACCTTTGCATTCACACTTGGCTCAGCCCACACACCTGGCCGGCCGCCACGGGTTACTAAGGACAAGACTCCTTCACTCAGGTATGGAGTTGGGTCCCAGAGCCAGAGCAGCCAGGTGCTCGCTGTGCACCTAGTATAGTCTTCTGGACTTCCTGCCTTCTCATTGCTCTTGGACTTTTATACCCCAGAACCCTGTCTCGGAACCTGGTGAAGAATGCTAAGAAGACCATTGCGCGGCAGCATGTTACTAGGAAGAAGTATAACCCCCCTGGCTGGGAGAATCGGGGCCAGCCACCCCCTGAGGACCAGGAGGACGAGATCTCAGGTGGGAGCAGGGTCAGGGAAATCTATCAGAGATGATCCTGTGGGGCCTGGGATGGGCTTGGGGGGGGATCTTTAGAGATGGTCCCATGGAGGCTAGGCTGGGTTGGGGATCTTTAGAGATGATGCCTAACTATAATGTTTGTAGTGTCAGAGGAGCTGGAGCCCAGCACACTGACCCCGTCCTCAGCCCTGAAGCCCTCTGACCGCATGACCATGAGCAGCCTGGTGGAGCGGGCATGTTGCCGTGACTACCAGCGCCTTGGACTAGGTACCCTGAGCAGCAGCCTGAGCCGGGCCAAGTCTGAGCCCTTTCGCATCTCTCCTGTTAATCGCATGTATGCCATATGTCGCAGGTGAGGGCTGGCTAGGACACGCCAGGAAGATTTTGTCAGGACTGACTAGGGTGGTAGGCAGTGCTTGGATTTCTTCCCTACTTGCCATGGGTCCTAGCCATGGATCCTGGAGAAACAAGGAGCATGGGCAGGAGGTGGATAGAGGGTTGGGCTGTAGGTTTGTTGGAGGCACCGGATAAGTATAAAGTGCCTTTGGCCTTCAGATTCTGAGAGCCATGGATCTGTTCCATTGTGCTTACCCTGTTGACTCTTCTTACATACTAGATTTAAGGCTCTGTGGGTAGGCAAAGGGGCAGGTCCTTAGAACTACCCCTCATGATACCTCCGACTCCTGCAGCTATCCAGGATTGCTGATTGTTCCCCAGAGCATCCAGGACAATGCCCTGCAGCGTGTGTCCCGCTGCTACCGCCAAAACCGCTTCCCTGTGGTCTGCTGGCGCAGTGGGCGCTCCAAGGCTGTATTGCTACGCTCTGGGGGCCTGCATGGCAAGGGTGTTGTTGGTCTCTTCAAGGCCCAGAATACACCTTCTCCAGGTACTTCTCCTTTGTTCTGCCTATGTCTGCCTACCCTGCCTGTCCATCTCCATCTCCTTCAGCTGCAGCTGCAGCTTCACCTCCTTTTTCAGGCCAGGCCCAGACAGATTCCAGCAGCTTGGAGCAAGAGAAGTACCTGCAGGCTGTGGTCAGCTCCATGCCTCGTTATACTGACTCATCAGGACGAAACACACTTAGTAGCTTCTCCTCCACCCACATGGGTGGTCACGGTGAGAGGGTGCTTTTGGGTGGATGGTGGCCTTTGAGGCTGTGCAGTGTTCATGGTGGACTAACCAGCAGGGGCAGAATTGTCTTGATTGTGGGTGTTGGGTATGGGACAAAGAGAGGGACCCTTCTCCGTGTTCTGGGACAGGGCAGGAATACTGTCAGACCAGGTGAGTGTCCTGAGGCCCTCTCTCCTCTGACCATAAGCCTGTCCATTCCCTCTCCTTCCTTAGACCAGGACATCTACCAGAGGCCTCTAGGTCCAACAGATGCTCCATCCATACCTTGCTATGTTTGCTTCTGCTTACAGCCCTTGGAACATCCTTAAAGTCATTTTCTTATCCTTCCTCTATCCTGTCCCCTTCCAACTGTTCCTCTGTCCATTAGTTGGTCTTCATGTTTTTCTGTCCTGGCTCTTTGGGTCTTGTCTGCACTGCTCTCGCTGTCATTGCCATCCCCTCTCCAATATATACCTCCATGGCAGCCTGAAAGCACTTAAAGGGGTACCAGGCCAACCTTCTTCTCATGCTGACCTCTGCTTGTGAGGCACCCACACAGTTCCCTGCCTGAGAACTGCTGTCATCATAATTGTGTGCAGTGTTGCAGTGTCTTCTGTCATTATGAATTGGGTCTGTTGTCTGAAGGAGGCCCAGAGATCAGGTGTGTGCCTCTGGCTATTAGTTGAGTCCTTTCTTTTGCTGCCTGGGACTTGCTGCCCAGCACTAGCTTTGGGCTGGACTGTTTGCATAGTGGGTTAGGTGCCAGCACTAAGAGTGGCGCCATGTGTGTGCTCTTGATGCTGATCTGTGAGGGCAGATCACCTGCATCCAGTGCTGGTTGACGTGTGAGCTGTGGGTTATAGACACTGCTTCTCACGGCCTGGCTGGTAGATGTTGGGGTCCTTAGCAGTTGATTCTTTGATGTACAACTCTAGCCACTAACTTGCATACTTAGCCTAATGTGTGTCAAGCTGGGTCTTTGTGCTTGGAAATCTCTCAGCACTAGGTCTGCCAGGCTCTTGAACCATAAGCTAGAGTCCATCTTACCAAGCTAATGTGACAGTATCACCTGGGAGTGAGTTGCCCCAATCCGTCTTGTATGCACAACAGATAGTAGCTGTATGCCAGGCCTTAACCTCAAGTCCCCTGTGTCCCCCTCCCCCTTGAAGTTTTGGGGCTTCATGTTCTTTTCCGGGATTAGTTCCTGAAAGCATAGTGGTTCTGATGGCTTTTAGGCTAGTAGCACGTCACGTGAACACAGCCATCTTGTAGCCCAGGGTCCTTAAGTCTGTCTGTCTTGTCTGTCTGGTTCCTATAAGCTGACTTCCCAGGTCTGTTGTTCTTTTGTTGTTATTTTGAGACAGAGTTTCTCTGTGTAGCCCTGGCTGTCTTGGAACTCACTCTTTAGACCAGGCTGGCATGGAGCACAGAGATCCACTTTCCTCTGCCTCCCAAGTGCTGAGATTAAAAGTGTGAGCCAGGCTAGGTCTATCGTTGCCTGCAGCTTTCTGCCCTTAACTCTGTCTGTAACCACTCAGCCCCCGGCTTCTTCACTCCCTGTTGAACCCGTGCTTCTCATCTGTTTTCACCAGTGTTTGTCTTCATCTCTTGTTAACATTTGCTGGCCACCGGAGCTGAGGACAGGGCAGCAGGTTTGCTCTCATGGTTCGCCAGGCGACACCAGTCTGAGGACGGGCCAGATTGACCCGTGGTGCCGTTCCCTGGGAATATCTGGTTTCTGTGTGGTTAAAGGTGTCCTATAGTCTGCTTTTCTGCCAGAAATCCTGAGTGTCACCTTCAGGCAGCATCTTCCTCTCAGAAAGTGTCAGCTTGTACCTTCCCAAGTGTCCCCCTGGACGTCTCTAGCCTTCTCCAGTGCTACTGTTGCTAGCTCTGGTGTAAATTCAGGGTGTGGGGCCACCCTCCCTGACTGTCCTGTGATGATCAGGAGTCTGGCTTCCCTCAACCCTATGTGGATTTCCAGCTCACAACTTAAGAAGTCTGTTGCCGTCTGCAGTGCAAGCAGGGTAATTGTCATCTGTAGTGTGTGGTTGTCAGGGAGGTCAGGGTGTGGAAGACGCCTTGAGTTTGGCCACAGTGATCCTCGCATTGGATGGGGTAATGTTGTCTTGCCTCACACCTTTTTCTGTGTCCTGCATGAGGCCTCTACATAGGTAAACCTGAGGTGTGACTCAGGCTCCTCCCAGACATCGCCACATTGTCCTCGCCTGTGCTGTGCCTGGTGCAGTCGTAGGACTCAGACTGCTCGTGTTGTAGGTTAAATTGTCCTCCTGGCCCTCTGGCCTTTCTTTCTTCCTCTTCCAGTTGCTTCTAGGTCTCCTCCAGGCTGAGGCTCTCAGGTACTTCTTGTGATTTTTTTTGAGAGGGGGCAAGGCTGAACACTTCTGTCAGGAACTGTCTATCAAACAGTCCCTGGCTTAAACTAAAGGAAGAGGGTCTAGGAAAAATCTGAAGATAAGGTTGCTTGGAGCTGTTTGAAGAAGAGCCCTGTATTGCGAAGCCTGACCCTTCCCAACATCACAGACCCTCTATGCCTAGCTACCCTTGGTGGGAAGAACCCTTGCCTGGACCAGACAAGGGCCCATCCTGCTGCTGACCCCTGGGAGTGGGGCTTGGTGGGAGCTTCTGGCAACCTAGGCCTGGGACCAAACCTGAGCCTTCTCTCTGCTGTGCCCTCAGTGCCCAGCCCCCGAGCCAGGGTCACCACGCTGTCCAACCCTATGGCGGCCTCGGCCTCCAGATGGACTGCGTCCCGAGGTACCGTAATGGGGCTCTCCCCTTATCTGGCACTGATGGCTCCCTAGTGTGAATATGTCTTAGGCACTAATATCTCCCTCCACACCCAGCACTAACGCCCCCTTTGTGACAGACTAGCACAACTGCCTCCTCCTAGCCCTAGTTACTCACTTGCCCAGCACCTGAGCCCACTCCAGACACTAACATAGGCCACACCCCATGTGCCTTAGCATCTGTGTGTTCCAGCCCTGCTCCCTCTCATGGCCTGCTGACCACTCTGCCCTGCCTGGAAACTCAGTCCCCTCCCTGGAGGCCAGGCCCAGCCAGCCCCAGGTAAGTGGTGCCCAGACCTCAATCTAGTGCTTACTTGTCATCTCCTTTGCAGGTAAATGGAGCAGTGTCCGAGCCAGTGGTCGCAGCAGTGGGCTTGGTGCTGATGTGGGCTCTAGGCTAGCTGGCAGAGATCTCCTCAGCACCCCCCACACCAATGGCGCTCCACCTGATTCTGGCTTCCTGCGACCACAGCGGGCAGCCCTCTACATCATTGGTGACAAAGCTCAGCTCAAGGTAACTGGGATAGGGGGCACAGGGCTAGGCAGGGAACCCAGGGCTAGGTTTGGCTTACAGCTTTTCATTGGCCTTCTTCCAGGGTGTGCGCCCAGATCCCTTGCAACAGTGGGAGCTGGTTCCTATTGAGGTGTTTGAGGCAAGGCAGGTAAAAGCCAGCTTCAAGAAATTGCTGAAGGCCTGTGTACCTGGTTGCCCTGCCGTTGAGTCCAGCTCAACCTCCTTTCTGCGTTCACTGGAGGACTCGGAATGGCTGATTCAGGTCTCTGCACTGTCTCTGCCTCTCTACTCACCTGAGTGCTAGGTCTGCCTCTAGGTCTGAGTTTGCTTATTTGATATGTTGGGTACTAGGAGGAGGGGGAGGTGATGGGCATTTCCTTTGTAGTATCATGGTGTCTGGGAGGCAGCTGACAGTCTGGGCCTATAGGAAATTGGGCAGACCAACAGTGAAAGGTCTGTTGGAGCCAGTTTGCTGTGTTCAGGGGGGTTTGATGTCCATTGTGGAACTCGACTTGTGGGACAGGGCCCTCTGCTGCTTTGTCCTTTTTAGAGAATGGAAATGGGTGTTGTGTCACTGGTGCCCTACGACAACTAGAGCACTGAGGGATGGGACTTCTGGGCACCTGAAGGGCAGGGACTATTCTCATGTAGCACTGGCTGACCTAGAACTGTGGCAATCAGTCCTCGTAGGTGCTGGGATTATAGGCATCTTCTACCATACCCAGCAAGGACAGGGACTTGTGAATCTGTCTTCCTTGTCACTGGGGTTCTGGGAGGGGTGGGCAGGCTGGGGGAACAATGCAAGCATGAGCCGAGACGCGCAGAGCGGGTCATGTCTATCCAGTACTGTAGCTACTACTGGCCTTACAAGGATTCTGTGAATTGTGAGCCTCTGGTGCCTGATTGGCTGTAGTGTCCAAAGGTTGGTTGTTTGTCCCTGCAGATACACAAGCTGCTGCAGATATCGGTGCTGGTAGTGGAATTGCTAGACTCAGGCTCCTCTGTCCTGGTGAGCCTGGAGGATGGCTGGGACATCACCACTCAGGTATGTGGCAGATGCTGGGAAGGGGGTGGGGGAGGGTCCTCAGATGTCCTTCTGATATCTGGTGTTGCTCGCAGGTGGTGTCCTTGGTGCAGTTGCTCTCAGACCCCTTCTATCGCACCCTGGAAGGCTTCCGCCTGCTGGTGGAAAAGGAGTGGCTCTCCTTTGGTCATCGTTTCAGCCATCGTGGGGCCCACACCCTAGCTGGGCAGAGCAGTGGCTTCACACCCGTCTTCCTGCAGTTCCTAGACTGTGTACACCAGGTGGGTAGGGAGGCTTGAGGTAGGCAGGTTCCCATGTGGGTAGGCTTGAGCAGTGCTTCCCTGACCTGACCTCTGACCCACTGCTTCATACAGGTCCATTTGCAGTTCCCCATGGAGTTTGAGTTCAGTCAGTTCTACCTCAAGTTCCTCGGTTACCACCATGCATCCCGCCGTTTTCGGACCTTCTTGTTGGACTCTGACTATGAGCGTATTGAGCTGGGTATGTAGGAAGAAGGAAATCTGGGGCAACCCTGGCTGAGAGGGGCTTAAACTCAGCACTTCAGCACTGCTCTTGTGCAGGGCTGCTGTATGAGGAGAAAGGTGAACGCAGGGGCCAGCTGGCATGCAGGTCTGTGTGGGAGTATGTGGACCGGTTGAGCAAGAGGACTCCCATGTTCTACAACTACACATATGCACCCGAGGACACAGAGGTGAATGGGGGCCTAGCTGGGGCAGCAGCTCCTGCATGGCCCAGCTTCTAACATAAGGCTTGCTCCCAGGTGCTGCGACCCTACAGCAACGTGTCCAATCTGAAAGTGTGGGATTTCTACACTGAGGAGACGCTGGCTGAGGGCCCCCCGTATGACTGGGAGCTGGCCCAGGGGCCCCCTGAGCCTCCAGAAGAGGAACGGCCTGATGGAGGTGCTCCTCAGAGCAGGCGCCGTGTGGTATGGCCGTGCTATGACAGCCGCCCTCGAGTCCAGCCTGATGCCATCTCACGCCTGCTGGAGGTGTGTGCTGCCCCAGAGTAGGGCCTGGTTTTCTTTTTCCTCCTTCCACTTGTTCAGACCCCAGAGCCATGTTTGTGCATATGTGCATATGTCCCTTAGGGACTAGAGTGGCTCTGACTCTGCCACCATATGAACTGCTTGCTTACTTGTGGTAGTTGTGGTTCCTAGGTCTCTGTCCCATGCTAACAGATGTTTGCAGATAACAGTGTGAGAAAGCATGTGTCAGATACTCTCAAGACCCAGGACCGGGTTTTTGCTCTTGGCATATGCATATCCCTTGACCTGGTGTATTAGTCAGCTTTGGTCACTGTAAGGAAATACTGGAGATAGGCTAATTTACAAGGTAGAGGAATTTATTTAGTTTGTAATTTTGGAGGCTCAAGGGCATATACTACTCAGTTCTGATAAGTCTCTGGGCTATGTCACATCATGGCAGAATCTCTCAAGTCCTTTATGTGACCCAAAGACCTTCCACCAGTCCCCATCTCTTAAGATTGCATCACTTCCTGTTCTGTTACCCAGGGACTAATCTTACTTTCCCATGGACCTTTGTGGTATAGACCACATCTACACTCTAGTACCTTGCTTTAAGTAACTTAGGCAGCACCAGGGCATTAGTGCGGGCAGGGTTTCTCCAGGAACCATTCTGTGTTTGCTTAGTTGTCAGTGAGTAGCAACTCATCTGAGTTCCAGCCTTGGACCTTAGAGAGTCACTGTCACCTCCCACTTGCCACCTTTTCTGGGCATATCTGCTCAGGAATCAGAATCAAACAAGGGCAGAGACCTTTTGAAAGGAAAAGGGGCCAAATGAGTTGTTAGTAGTTGGTGTGTGGTGGTTGGGGGTGGCATGGCCTGTCTGTGGCATGGCCTCCCTCGTTGGTTCATCGGGCTGAGTAGTCAGAAGGGTGTGGGCCTCAGATCCTAAGCAGGAGAGAGTTTGCACTCCTCTGTGCTGGCTGTGTGTCCTTCAAGAATATGTGAGCACCTTAGAGGGACCCAGTCCACAGGGCTTAGTACTGGAAGAGACATGGAGGGAGGGAGGGAGGGAGGGAGGGAGGGGGGAGGGAGGGAGGGGGAGGGTTTTGTGAATGAAAGTACAGAGAATGACAGTACAGAGATCAGCAGAGTCCTTTATTTTTGTTGTCAGCTCAATCAGCTCGACCTGCTGTCACTGAAACCACTTAACTTTTTTTTTAGATTTTTTTTTTAAAATACCAATCCAAATTTCCACTCCCTCCCCTCCTCCCATTCCTTCCACACACCCTCCCATCCCACCCCCCTCTAATCCTAAGAGAGGGTAAGGCACTTTGCTTTGTGGAAGGTCCAAGGCCCTCCCTACTACATCTAGGCTGAGCAAGGTGTCCTTCCAAAGAGAATAGGATCCCCAAAAGCCAGTACATGCAGTAGAGACAATTCCCAGTGCCACTGTCAGCGGCCCCACTGTCTGCACCAGCCATACAGCTGTCAACCACATTCAGAGGGACTAGTTTGGTCCTATGCTTGTTCCTTCCCAGCCCAGCTGGAGTTGGTGAGCTCCCAGCCACTTAACTTTTCTATGGCATCAATGCACATAATACTTTATTTTGTTAACTTTGTTTTTAAAATGAGAGAAAAGCTATTTTTTTTGACATTCCCAGTATCTTTTCTCTCCTCTCCTCTCTTCTTTTCCAGTGCTGAGAATTGAACCCAGAACCTTATATATGCTAGACAAGTGCTCTACCAACTGAGGTATAACTATAACTTGAGTCTTTTTTTTTTTTTTTTTTTTTTTTTTAATTTTGAGACAAGGTCTCTCTAAGTTGTTCTAGCTGGCTACAATTTGAGATTCTTCTGCCTCAGTCTCCTCAGTAGCTGGAAGAGCAGGCATATTCCAGTCTAGCTTCTAACAATCACTTTTTTTCCTGTTTGTATCTAGTCTAATACCAGTTCCTTTCAGTCTTAAAAACTTATAATATTTCCTGTAATAAAGATTTGCTGCCGGGCGGTGGTGGCGCACGCCTTTAATCCCAGCACTCGGGAGGCAGAGGCAGGCGGATCTCTGTGAGTTCGAGACCAGCCTGGTCTACAAGAGCTAGTTCCAGGACAGGCTCCAAAACCACAGAGAAACCCTGTCTCGAAAAACCAAAAAAAAAAAAAAAAAAAAAAAAAAAAGATTTGCTGGTCATACATTCCCTCAAACTTCTATTTTTGTCTGAAAATGTCCCCCCACCCCTCCTTTCCTTTTGGTGGTGTTGTAGATGAGTGAATCAGGCCCAGTACCCTGTATGTACATGGGAAGTGCTCTGCCTCTGAGCCGTGTGCATACAAGATACACGGCTGTTTACATACCTTATCCTGCCTGTCCGTCTGTCCGTCTGTCTATCATCTATCTACCGATCATCTATCTAGAGTGTTTGTTGGTTTTGAGGCAGGGTGTCACTCTAGCCCGAGCTGACCTGGAGCTCACACTTTATTCCAGGCTGGCTATGAGGTACGGGACTAAAGGCAATGCCGCTGTGCTCCACTATTTTATTCTCTCAGACAGGTCTGGTAGCTCAAGAGGGCCTTGAACTCCTTCCTGATCCTTTTGCTTCAGCCTCTCCAGTTTAAGGGTTGCATTTGTAAACTACCACCTCAACTCTCATTGGTTTTTAAGAGGGGGCACTGCTGTGTTTCCCTAGGCTGACCTTGAACTCCTGGGCTCAAGTGATCCCTCTTTTTATTTTAACCTCTCAGGTAGCTAGAACTACATGGGAAAGAAACACAATGCCTGGTTTTGCCTACCTGCTTCCCACTCCTTTCTCCTTCTTTTTAGTTATTTAGTGGTGCTGGATATTGAGTCCAGGACTTTATGTGTGGGAAGCAAGTGCTCTCCCACTGAACTCTACTACACTTAGCCCAAATGTCGCTGTTTTTAAAGGGCCTTTTCTCTAAAGACACAATTCAGATGTCGCAACTTCTTACATTCAAGCTCCCACTCTACCCCCCACCCGCACTGAGAGAATACTGATTAAACCTACACACTACACTGTTTTAAGATATCATTATATTGTTTTCTGGCGTGCGTTACTTACACTAAAATCAGTGTTATTCATATCCTTGTGAACTATATAATGCCATTTTTATCTTTTGAGATAGGATCTTGCTGTAGAGCCCTGGTTGGCCTGTAACTCACAGAGATTAGCCTGTATCTGCCTCCTGAGTGCCCGGCTTACATTTACTTATTTAGTGTGTCTGTGTATGTGGCGGGTAGAAGGTCAGCATCAGCTTTCAGGAGTCAGTTCTCAAATTCCATCATGTGCATCCTAAGGTTGCACTTCAGCTGACAGACGTGGTGGCAAACACCTTTACTGGGTAAGCCATTGTGCCCTCCCAGTCTGGAGTTTTTTACTGTTCTTTGTTTCATTTAAAAATATTTTTTAGATTAAAAAAAAATTCTTATGTGTATGATTGTTTTGCCTGCATGCATGTATATGTACCGTACTTATGCTGGTACCTACAAAGGTCAGAAGAGGGTGTCGAATCTCCTAGAGCTACCTACTGGATCCCTGGAACCACGGATAGTTGTGACCACCATATAGATACTGGCCATCAAACCCGGCTCCTTTCTAAGAACAAGTGTTCTAAACTGCTGAGCTATCTTTCCAGCTCCTGGATGTTCTTTTTGTTCACTAATTCTCCCCAGGAGCTGCAGCGGTTGGAGACAGAGCTAGGCCGACCTGAACGCTGGAAAGATACCTGGGACCGGGTAAAGGCTGCGCAGCGCCTTGAGGGCCGGCAAGATGGACGTGTGAGTGGGGAGGGGATGGTAGGCTGGGCCGAGGAACACCAAGTATGTGTGTTGCCAGGAGGCTGGTCAGCCTTGATAAAACTCCATTCTTGCTTCCTCCAGGGTACCCCTAGCTCACTACTGGTGTCTACTGTGCCCCACCACCGCCGGTCATTAGGTGTGTATCTACAGGAGGGACCTGTGGGCTCTACTCTGAGCCTCAGCCTGGACAGTGACCAGAGTAGCGGCTCAACCACATCCAGCTCTCGTCAGGCTGCCCGACGGAGCACCAGCACCCTGTACAGCCAATTCCAGACAGCTGAGAGTGAGAACAGGTGTGAGAGGCATTTCCTGCTGCCACATAGCTACTTCTTGACTGGGACCCATGCATGACTTTCTAGTGGGGCTAGGTTCTTTGGGGAGCTTTAGTATTTTCTTTAGGTAGAAGGACTTGTAGAAGCTATGACAGTTGCCTAAGCAGAGGTCAGCATCAGAAGTTTGGGTTGTAGAACTGGTGAGTATAGCAGGACTGAGCTGGAGCTAAGGGTACCCGTAAGACCACCAGATGAAACTGGGGCCAGGCAAGATCTATTCTACCCTGAGCCTGGAAGGGTCATTTTACTCTGGTTACCTCCATAGATTTGACTGTTTCTCCTCCTTCTCTTTGGGGATGGGGAGTGTTATGTGTCTCATGGGGCTGCTTAAAGTTCTGGTGTTTGGGACCAGCGTCTGTCACATGATGACTATAGAGGGACCGACCCATCATCTAAATTTTAGAGGTAGTGCTCCACCTGAGAGTTAAGTTAATTCAGCCCTGATTCTGATATAAATGCAGGTCCTATGAGGGCACTCTCTACAAGAAAGGAGCCTTCATGAAGCCCTGGAAGGCCCGTTGGTTTGTCCTAGACAAGACCAAGCACCAGGTGAGTAATGAGTGGCAGGGACAAGGGAAACCATGGAAGATAGGCCTGTCCTAACTCTGTGCCTCTTACTCCTCACCCCAGCTGCGTTATTATGACCACCGAGTGGACACAGAATGCAAGGGTGTCATTGACCTGGCAGAGGTGGAAGCTGTGGCACCTGGCACACCCACCATAGGTGCCCCTAAGACTGTTGATGAGAAGGCCTTCTTTGATGTGAGCCTCTGCCAGGGGGTGGGGAACACCTGGGGCAAGGGGCTTGGCGTTGTAGGGTCCGTGGAGTCAGTAACCTGCTCTTCCCAGGTGAAGACCACACGTCGCGTTTACAACTTCTGTGCCCAGGATGTACCCTCGGCCCAGCAGTGGGTGGACCGGATCCAGAGCTGCCTGTCGGATGCCTGACCCCTCCCGGCCCTGCCCGGGCTGCTCTGCTTCCAGTCGTTACAGACCACTAGGGGTGGGCAGGGCCGCCCCGGCCATGTTTACAGCCCCGGCCCTCGACAGTATTTGAGGCCCTGAGCCCCCCAGCACTTGTGTGTACAGCCCCCACCCCGCCCCACCTGGCCAGCTCTAACTTATTGTGGTGTCATGGCTGAGCCGTTTAGGGACGCGGCCATGGTACAGCCCTGCATTGGGCTTGTAAATAGTCCACCCCACCCGGCCCATCAGTGTGCTGGCCCTGGCCGGCTGGCTGTGCTGTTGTTTCTAGAACCAGAGTCTATATAAAGAGAACTAACGACACACTCCTGTACCTGCATCAGCCAGTGTGTCTTGGGTCTGCCCACAGAGGCTCCTCTGTCCCAACCTTGGGGTTTTCTGAATGGGCAAAGGGTTGCTGAGTGGGCAGAGGGTTGCCATCTTTCTCGTACGCTTCTTCTGGAATCTGAGTCCATCTTCCTCCAAGGTCTTGTGGTCATGAGCAGCTTTGCTGCAAGGAGGGGACCTCATGACATCCTTGCTAGTGCATGGCCACCCAATTTCTGCAGGCCTCCATGCCAGAGAAGAAAGCTGCCTTTCCTACCCAAACAGCTCTGGAGCGTCAGTTGACATCAAGGAGGCTCCGGGGTATTGTAGAGGGAGAAAGACTTTGGAAAACTATTCTGAAGCCTAAGGACAAAGGCCATACACCCTGGACAGAAAGGAACATGGGCTCATAGGGAGAAAAGTTCTTCAAGGCAGCTAGGAAAGCAGAAATGTGGCTAAGAGGCAACACCCATAGTGATTTATAGGTCGCAGATCATGGGTCTTATGCCATCCATACCTACTCCTCTTCCTCCCCTGGGGTTACCATGGAGGTCCCTGACCATCCCATCTCAGGACATTGTGTTGATGATTTTTATTGCTGGGCTTGTTACTACTCTCCTTTCCTACTTGCCTGTGACCCCCACCAAAACCAGACACCAAAACCATGTACTTGCAGCCAGGGCTGGGGAAGGAGGTGGGCAGAGAGGTATGGGTGCTGCAGAGATTGGAGAAATGTCCCAGGATGGCTGTTGGTGTTGAGGGCTAACAACTGGTGATCTGGACCCTGCCTGTCTGTAAGGTGGAGGGGTAAGCAGCAGGTGCAAAGGGGGAAGACCCAATGAAGATGCCAGAAGCGTGACCCTTCTGTGGTGGGATGTTGAAGCAACCAGTGACTTTGAGCCCCCACGAGCTCTGGTGCTATATCATCACTACTTCTATTCCCCACAGCTGGGCATGGGATGATCTTAGTTCTTCCCTGGAACTGAGTTGGACCAGGATTCAGGACATCCATCAGTAGGACACATTCTGGGGAGGAAAGGCCCTGCTTTTTTGCACATTTCAGGTTTCAAAACAGAAATGGGGGTGCATCTGAGGCACTCCTACTACCTGAACAGGTGAATGCTGGCAGAGAGCCACAGGGCCCATTGAAGACAGACGTGAAGGTGCTGCTGCGAGGAAGGAATGTGACCCTAGGGGCTGAGTCATTTCCAGGATGAGCCTGGGGTTGGGTTGGGGAAGCCTTGAGAAAATGGATGTCGTTACGTCTGACTGTTCAGGTAGAGCTTTTCATTTCTGTTTCAACATGAGACCTAACTACTGTGAATGAACTTGGGATAGCAAAGGTGTCCACAGAGACTGGGCTGAACATCTGCAGCTTAACAATACACAGTTTTTCAGTAAGAATGATACTTTTTATTGGGGGTTGATGCCCTGTCAGAAGGTCAGAACATTTAAAAAAAAAAAAGTCAACATAGACTTTGAGACTCTTCCTGGACAATCTGGGCCTACCCTGTCTCAGCCTCCCAGTGCCCTGTTGTGTCCACTCTTACATGGCTGATGTTGGCTACTACCAGGCACCTCTAACCACCCACTCCAGTGTGCCAGTCTGCCCTGCTGATCACAGAGACAACTCCATCTGGTCCAGAGGGTCTTTTGTTTTTAAGGCAGTCAAAATTTGCAGCCTGATTCAGTGCCAGCTCCCAGGAACCCTGGGCAGCTAGAACTGGGGTTTGACCTTAGGTGGTCAAACTAGTGCCAGACCCCCATGTATTTGTGGGGATCAGGTCTCTCCAACTCAGGCCTTTGCATCTGCCCTGAGCCAAGGGAGACCCTGTACTGTATAGCTGGGTACAAAGTGCAAAAAACGGCTTTTCCTCCATGCGTTCATTAAAAAATACAGGTGAAACCAGAGCCTGTAGATCCACACCCTTCCTGCCCATCTGATTGTGCTGGCACCTCAGGATCTTGTTCCCTTCCCAACTCCTGCAGGTGGAAGCTGCATGTCAGGGACTTCACTGCCGTACCAAGGGCTGGACCTGGGGGTGGCCAGGAGCACCCTGTCTTCCAGTGGGACCAAGGGCAGACAGGAGAGATGTGAGTTGGGTCATCCAACTGGTTCCAACTGCCAGCTTTACCAAATGCAGCATTTATTTTAAATTAAAAAAAATTGCATCACCAGGTAGTTTTCTTGATAAAGGAAGCAGCCTGACCAGGGCGGGCCATAGCTGGTGGCAGCAGTTACACAGGACCATTTAAGGCAGCTCCTTCTGGCAGGGCATCTGTCTTCCTGTATAAATGGGGAAGGGCAGAGTTGGAAGCATGTGGGCTCTTGGGGTTCATCCAATCCCACCCTACCCTCTTTGGCCAACCTACTCACCTGTCCTTTGTCATTGTCTCCAGGGTGGCAACTATGGCTGGGGCTGCCGTGGTTACCGCCATGACTGGCCCTGGGGGCACTGCAGTAGCCACTGAGGAAGAGACAACTACGGTGGCTGCGGAAGGACCTGCCTTGCTTGGTGCTGTGGTGGCCACAGCAGGACTGATGGTCACTTCTGGAGATGCAGGGCAGGCAGGGGCTAACACGGTGCTGTCCGTACACTCAGTCCTGTGTGGCAGATAGGCTTCAGTTATGGGTGCCCCAACTTCATTGCTGCCTATGTCATATACCCAATGACTGATAAAGTGGCTTGATCCAGCAAAGGGCATGGGAGCAGCACACACAGCTCCTTTCTGCCCCTTTCCTCTGGGGTGACTGAGGAGCTACAGCCAGGTGGCTCTGGGGCTCTGAGTCCCAAACAGTGGGACAAGGTACATGACTATGGTGACCTCAGCCCTCCCTACAAGCAGCACTCAAATCCTGACAGTTGTGGAGCTTTGTTTACTGAAGTTCCCAATGTTTCTGCTTACATTCAACTCCACCTTTACTCTATCGAAAGGGTCCCAGAGGGCTGGACATGGTGGTACATGACTTTAGCCCTGCACTTAGGAGGCACAGGCAAGCAGGTCACTGAGTTTGAGGCCAGCCAGAGCTATGAAGTAAGACTTCTTTAGAAAGTGGGGGTAGAGTTGGGGGAGGGACTTATAGGCACTAAGGGTCTTCATACCCAAGGCCAGGCTAGTCTAGCCACAAGTAGCAGATGGATCCACTGGCCTGCAGAGCAAAGATCTTTAGTTCTTTCCCAGGCAGGGGTGCTCAGATGAGATGCAGGGCAAGGGAAGGGGAGGGAGCTCTCGTAAAGGCTGAATAAAACCTGGCAGTGATGCAGTCATCTAACAAAAATGGCCTTGGAAAGGGTTTTCTTTGCAGAATAACTCTGTCTTTTTCAGCAGGCTTATTTATTATGTATACAATATTCTGTCTGTGTGCATGTCTGCAGGCCAGAAGAGGGCACCAGACCTCATTACAGATGGTTGTGAGCCACCATGTGGTTGCCAGGAATTGAACTCAGGACCTTTGGGAGAGCAGGCAATGCTCTTAACCGCTGAGCCATCTCTCCAGCCCGCTTTCAGCAGGTTTAAAGTAGTTCCCTAGGAAGAATTCAGGAAAAGAGGGCTATGGTTTTACAAATCTCAGTAATCCTAAACTTTTAAGTCAGGCTAATTAGTTAGGCATGGTGGTACCCTTCTGTAATCTGCACTACAGAGATGGAGACAGGAAGGTTGTGAATTGGTGAGGCCATTCTAGGCAACACAGCAAGGCTGTCACAAACAGGCTTGTGTGTACTCTCGACCCAAGGAGCTCTAGACTAGGTTGTCATTTTAGTTAATTTCATCACACTTGACCGTGTGAGCCCCTCTCCAAGTCTTGGCTCTACTTTTCTGTAAATCTTAGTATATAAATGTTGACATTAGGGTTATGTCTTGCCTGGGGTTTTTAGAATATTGGGTCAGGGGCACAATGAGCTTTGGACATACACAGCCAAGGGGCTGTGGGCACAGAATATATGACTATGAACCCAACCCGGACACAGTGGTTCTCAACCTGTGGGCTGTGACCCCTTTAGAATTATACTTTATAACAACAGCAAAATTATAGTTATGAAAACATTTTGTGGTGGTTGGGGTCACCACAACATGAGAAACTATACTGCAGGGTCACAGCAGTGGGAAGGTTGAGAACCACTGTGTTATACCAACCGCTTGATTCCAGCTGGTTGAGCTCCCAGCTTTCCTGAGGGAAACATTTAAGCCCCCAAATCACAGAGGGCCCTCCAGAACCACACAGGGTGGTGAGCAGGGCCCTCTGTGCTTGTAGAGGAGGAGTAGGCAGGGCTGCTAAGATCTACAGCTTGAATGCATCATAGTGGACTTGTGCTAGGTAGCAGTCTGGCTGGTGCCCAAGAGCAGATACAAAATCCTTCCACATATGGGGCTAAAGTCAAGAGTCTTGTGAGATGAGTAACTTGTCTCCCGGTAGGGTTCAAAACGGGGACTTCCTCCACTGCACCCTGAACTTAGGGTGGAGGTCCTGCCTCAGGGCCTTTGTACAGCTGCAAGCCATTTCCAGTATCCTGGTCAATAGGCAGCTCCTATGCTCCTGTTCCTCAAGGCTCACACTAGCCCCTGAATGCCAGGAGGCACATCAGTTCATTGGTGGACTCCAGTGACTCAAGGGGCATTCCCTGGAGCCAACTCCTGGGACACCTTGGTCCTATCTTCTCATCTTAACCACTCGGAACGGGAAAAAGGGGTGGTGGTGGTCAGATTAAGAGCACTGGCGGGTCTTCCAGAGGACCTGAGTTTAGTTCCCAACAACCACATGGTAGCTCATAGCCATCTGTAATGAGATCTGGTGCCCTCTTCTGGCCTACAGGCATACATGCAGGCAGAATACTGTATACATAATAAATAAATCTTTAAAAAACAAAAACCCCTAGACTGGGTTTGCTGGAGGGGTTGGCCTCTTTGTAAGGAGGCTATGACAGTCTTTTCTTCAGACACTTCAAGGAAACTTTGGCTTGACACCTGCTTCTACCTCCCAGCCAGGGCTCAGACTACAACCCTAAGAAATGCTTTATCCTACTGTGTGAGTGTACAGGGCACCTGACTGGAGTCCACATATGCCCTGCCACAAAGGAGCAGCAGAGGAGGGCTGGCCGGCTCCAGAGTCATGAGCTTGCCATGTAGAAGGTTAGGGCTGCGGGCCTTTCCTCCACTGTCTGGAACAACCCAGAGCCTGAGAACCAGCTTTTTTCTAGCTGGCCTCTGTAGTGGAGGCTGTCCTTTCAAGTTTTTGGCAAGCTCTTGGGACATCCAGGTTCTGTCTTCTATTATGAATCACTTAAAACAGAAAGCATGCACTATGTCCAGCCTTCCCCATAGTAAAGAGGCATTGTCTTTTCTAGAGATGGCTTCACAGGATCATTAGCCACTGGGGCAGCAGCAAGGGACTCCAGCTTGGCCGCCACTTGTTTTCAGAGACCTGAGATCTGGCAACTGAGCCCGGCTCTTAGTAGTTATAGGAACAGAGTATAAGCCACACAGTATTCACTGGGCCTCCAGGCTAACTTGCCATTCCCTTCACACCTGCTGGCAGCAACTTCCTCTGTCCTGGGCAGTGGGGGGGCTTTCCCACCATGACCTGTGCACACGGCTTCCACGGCACCAGCTGCCTTCTCATCGTCTTCACTGTCAGATCCCCCAGAGGAGCTGCTGTCAGAGGCTACCAGTGGGGCCTTCCGAGTGACACACACATTCCAGGTACAAGGCGAGGTAGGACCAACTGCAAAAGAAGGAACCCTGCGATATTTGTGAGGGCAGAGGGGACAGAGTGCACAGCTACTATGGCTTGAGGGATCCCAAATTTGCATGTACCAGGTGAAATATGAGAGGCAGAAACGAGTGTTACACATGTGCATCTGCATGTTCACAGGAACCACACAAATTGCTGTGTACCCTCCATGTGCACCCCCTCTACAAGATAGGGTATATGCGTGCTGTTCTCAAGAGGTGGAAGGCACTTCAGGAGCCTGCCATCACTCTCCCTCTCTAACCTGGTCTAGTTGCCTAGGAAGAAGGGGATGGAGGCCAAGGACTTTTTTTTTGGGGGGGGGGGTTTCGAGACAGGGTTTCTCTGTGGTTTTGGAGCTTGTCCTGGAACTAGCTCTTGTAGACCAGGCTGGTCTCGAACTCACAGAGATCCGCCTACCTCTGCCTCTCAAGTGCTGGGATTAAAGGCGTGCGCCACCACAGCCTGGCGCCAAGGACTTTTTGATCAGGTTCCAAATTGGCTTTCCAACAATGACTCATCTACATACTTGACAATATGCCTCAAGGATGCAGATGGGTTTAGACTGGGGTGGTGCAGCCTGATCAGACCAGGCTCTGAGGGCAGTCTAATGGCCATGTTGCCCTGTCCTGTACCCCTAAATCTAGAAGACCTCCATTTAGACATGACAATTCAAATCCCGCAAGTATATACGGACCCCAATACCACAAAGGCATGGTCACACCTGGGACCTTGACCACTTCCCACTTTCCTAAGGTGATCTGGCCTTGCATTGGGCCCCAGAACTAAACAAGGCAAGTGTCTGAGCTGCTGCTACTCACAGGCTTTCTCTGGGCTTGGACTCTGGCCACCCTCGGCATGGCTGTGGTCCATATCCACAGGAGAGCTGCACCGGGGCCCTGACTCAGAGCTACAAAAGAAGATAGGGACAAACTGAACCCATGGGGCAACATCGGTCCTGACACCCAACAGGCATAGCTCTATATGCTGATGTGTTTGTTACCAGCAGAAAGGCTGGAAGTCGGTGAATTTGGCCCAGCCTTTCTCCTCTGGAGGTGAGGGACCAGCTGCCCATATACTAGAACCCACATCCCTCGCAGCTCCTGGGGCTGCAGACATCGGGTTCACTGGCTCATCAAAAACTGCTGTCCATGTAGTACCTGCCAGGGGGAGAGACAACAGTCAAGAACAGGCAGGGCCAGTATATGGTAGAAAGAGAGAAGCAGCATCATGGAGATGGGTAGAGGGATCACAGAGCTCAGCAGGAAGACAAGATGCTCCCAGTTAAGAAACTCCAGAGGAGCCCTTTCTGAAGTATCAGAGATGACAGGATTCCCTAGCTGGTGCCTACTGGCCCTTTGCAGAGGGTAGTATGGCCTCAGACTCTGGGACACTTGGGTGTGAGGGCCTCTGGGGTCCTGATACATTATCCACTGCAACAGAGCACATGTATAGGCATCAGTGCTTGCTGATGCCGTGCTTCACAGGTACCTGTGAGGTCCCTCCCATCTGGCCTCCAGGAAAGCTGATGGCACAAAGAAGGTACTGTCCCACCTGTCCCAACCAAGGTCACATGCACTCTGCTCTCTCTTTAACCTTGGATTGGGTGAGGTGTTCTTGCCCTTGGCCTTGCAGCTTCTTGTCAGCCCCAGCTAAATTGCTGGAAATTCCAGTTGGCTTCAGAAAGCTGGTTCTTGCCCATGTCCTGAGTATCATAGCACCCCAAAGCAGAAGCAATAAAAAGGATCTCTCTCTCTCTCTCTTTCTCTCTCTCTCTCTCTCTCTCTCTCTCGTTAGTTTTTCAAGATAGGGTTTCTCTGTATAATCATGGCTGTCCTAGAATTCACTCTGTAGACCAGGCTGGCCTCAAACTCACAAAGTTTTGCCTCTGCCTCTGCCTCCTGAGTGCTGGAATTAAAGGCACACACCATCATCACTCAGCAAGGGGTCTCTTAAGAGGTAGTACATGGGATAGGTTATGCTACTGAATACATCCAAGGGGTGGCAAGCAATAGCATACAGATTACATAGGGGTATGCCTTCCCTAAAATGACAATAGATACCAGCTCTGCAAATGCAGATGCAGGTACCACAACAGAAGAGAGAAGAGAGTAAGAACACTTTGCTCTTGATTCATTGTAGAGCAGAACCCCACACATGATGATCAGACCTCCCAGAACATTTAATGAAACCATGTGTAAATGGGGAAGTAGGTCACTGACAGCTAGACACACAATGGTTCCAAAGGGAGATCATAAGATATACAAGTCAAATCATGTCCCCAATACCCATGTCCCTTGCTGGATACTACCTTCTGAATCACTCTCTGAGCGAGGACCTTCTTTCTGTGTAGGAGATGAAGGAGTGGCCAATCCAGGAACATTCCTAGCTGCTGCTAAGCCAGCCTTCCTGTCCTGGCCTCCATGTTCCAGGGCATTCTTTGAGTAATTTTCTAAGACATGAGGGGCTCCAAACCTGGGCAGACACAAAGGTAGTAGATGCCTGGTGAGCCTTGGTTAGACACTGGAGAGCCCATGATAGCTCAGGAATTGGGGCCAGGGAAGGTTGGGCACAAGGTATACAGATAAGCACTGTTTGGCTCCCACCAACTTCTGGTCTCTGCAAGAAGGGTCCCTGTCTCTCTGGGTGTCCAAGAACTTTAATAGAAGCTGGATGTCCATTGCTTAATCTTGTGCTTGCTCCCCACTGGTGGAGACTTTGGGAGAATGGGTGAACCCCACACCTGGCTCTGGCCATCACCCGGGCAGTGCATCGAGTCTCCTCATCCTCCCAGATGTCTTCTTCCTCCTCATCATCGAAGGGCTGGATTCGATCACTGCAGCAGGCTTCAAACAGAGCCGCACTAGGCTGTAAGATGGAATAAAGAGCTGGTTTCTAGAGAACCTGGGAAAGCCTGGGTTCCAAATAACTCCCAGAGGGACTTAGCTCACAGAACAAGGCTGACAGACAGTATGGGAGGAGGAAAGGAGGAAGCTCTGCTCTCAGCTCCCATGGAGGGATGCCTCCCAGTCCTGACACACAGATAGACTGGCCAGGGCGCCCATGGTCCCATCCATCTGTGACAAGGTCCAAATTGTGGGCATAGCCTGAGCTATCTGAGCAAGGGGAATAAAATGACGCTACGCCCTGTAACCCTGCAGGAGCCCATCACTTACACTGTCCTCATCGGCTTCAACGTTGAAGTTGATCTCTGCAATCCGGTCAAATGGGGCACTGCAAGAACAAGGTCCCTCAGTACCTCCTCTGGTCCAGTAGGCCTGGTTGCCCTCAGACAGTAGGTGGGACATTCACTATCTCCTCAGGGACAGTAGACCCCATTGCTGGCAAGATCACTGGGAACTTAGGGAAGAGAAATCACTAGCCTAGAGCCTAGCCTTCATGATGTCTGCACTCACTTGATGTTGTCATCCTGGTCTGCAAATTCCTCATCATTGAAGCCAAACTGATCCACAAAGTTGGCTGTCATCTGCTGGATCTGGTACTCAGAGAAGGCCTGGGAGGAGAGGATGCTGTTACAGAGCAAGCTGAGCCCTGGAGGCTGCTCCTTGGAACCCAGAGCTCTAGTGCTTAGGAGCTCTGGCAAAGTAGGCAGTGAATTTTCCCATAGGCTGAACATTCAGAGTGGTTGAGCAGTTGTGTACAGAAGAACACCCCCTTACTCAACTCTCAAGCTCAGTGTCCCCAGGAGTCTCACCAAAGTGATGTGACTTTGGGGGTGTCCTCCCAGGCCTCCCTCTCCCCCATATATGCTTGGGGATGAGTTACTTTTCTCTTTTTGCTATACAATGTCATGGAAACTAAGCACTACCAAGGACACAGGCTCCAGAAGGGCCTGGCAGGGTGCAGAGTGCCGGCCATGCCCTCACCTGCTGAAGGGACAGCTCGTTAGGGAAAGTACCCTCAATGTCCTCGTCCTCACTTGAGGAGTGAAGGTGGTGAGTGCTCACCTAAAACACAGGCCAGATGGGGTGGGCACGTGAGCTAGCCAGACCCCACCCTGTCCAGTCCAGTCAGAGCCCCAGGCCCCACCCCCAGCACCCTCCCACACCACCAGCCCCCTGGTACTTGTGGGCCTGTGCAGCTTACTGCAGAGATGCCAAGTGAGGTCAAAGCCCCATGAAAGAAAGCCCAGTCTCCCTGACCCAGGTAATATCCTGGGTCCCAAGCATAAAGAGTCCTTCACAAATAAGCTCTAGCTGTGGGAGGGAGCAGATGAAAAGATCCTCAGGGAGCCAGATCTGGTGTGACCCTGCAGGCAAAAGGCTGAGCTGCATGCCCAGTTCAGTGCTGCCCTTGTGCTTTCCTCCCCACCTGTGCTGCTGTGGGGCACATGGGACTGTCAGTGGTCTTAGCTGCAGCTGTGCCGTGGAAGTAGCCCCAGCTTCCTCACCAGGTCCACAGTGTTCCTGCGGTTGGTCTCCATCAGTGTCTCTTCCACAAAGCTCTCCCAGCGCCCACGGCAATCTGCAGGGAGCCCTGCAAGGTAAGTGCTACCTCCTAAGTCTCTGGGATCTGTAGACAGGGGAGGGCACGCAGGAGCCCTATCAGGCAAACAGTGGCTGCAGATGGGAAGTAAACCTAATACAGCGAAGGAGAAGGCAGATGTCCTGCAGGGCCTGAGACTATAGCAACCCTGAGAAGGGCAATGTTTTACAGAGGTTTCAGTGGCAGGAGATTTCTGTTGCTTGTTTGCTTTCTTTCTTTCCCTTTCTTTCTTTCTTTCTTTCTTTCTTTCTTTCTTTCTTTCTTTCTTTCTTTCCTTTCTCTTTCTTTCCCCGAGATTCATAAAAATAAATTTAGTATATCGACAATATATTGTTTGTTTGTCTGGTTAGTTGGTTGCTTGCTTATTTTTTCAAGACAGGGTTTTTTCTCTGTGTAGTCCTGGCTATCTTGGAACTCAATCTGTAGACCAGGCTGGCCTTGAACTCAGATATCTACCTGCCTTTACCTCCTTAGTGATGAGATTAAAGGTGTGAGTCACCACTGCCCAGTTTATTTTGTTTTTTTGAGACAGGGTTTCATCATATAATTCTGGCTGCCCTAGAGATCTACCTGTCTCTGCCACCCAAGTACTGGAATTAAAAGCATATGCCATCACACCTGGTGGCATGAAAGTTTCGAGTTTGCCTGCTGGTGTATGTTTACCTAAAGATCTAAGGAAGTAGCCTTCCTAGTAGCCCTGAATCAGTCACAGGTCTACAGCCTGTGCCTGATCTGGAAACAAGAACTTTCTGCTCACTCCTCACCTCCCTAAACTGTTCTGTCCTGGGCTCCAAGCCCCTTTGTTTTTCCCTTCTACTTACAAGGGAGCCACTCCTGGCTTGCTCACTCTTCTGCTGCTTCTCATCACGTGTGATGATGGACCAGCAAATTCAACTTCACCAGGGACTACTGAAGTATAACTAGGAAGAAGGTGGACAGGCAGGTGGTCTGAAATACCATAGAGAAAGAAATTCCTCTGGTCCTGGGTCATGGGGAGGACCACCTGGAGCTTTCTCACCCCATACTTGGTGGGGAGATACAGCACAAAGGAACCATGAGGCTGAACAAGGAGCTTGTCCCTCCTCAGCCACAATGTGCACAGGACCCATAGTTATCGCTAGTACAGTAATAATATCTTTTCACCTTCCTAAGACTAAGACAGCTCCCCACCAGCCAGCTCAGGGCCCTGATCAAGAATTAACTCAAGCCGGGCGGTGGTGGTGCAGCACTCAGGAGACAGAGACAGGCGGATCTTTGTGAGTTAGAGGCCAGTCTGATCTATAAGAGCTGGTTCCAGGACAGGCTCCAAAGCCACAGAGAAACCCTGTCTCAATCCCCCCATCCCCTCAAGTCCGTGCACAAACTAGTTCCTAGACATCTCCGAGGCTCCCTGCCTGTCAGTTCTGGCCAGGCTGCAGAGGATCTGGTATACCCTACTCAGGAGGCTTGCCCGCAATCTCTCCTTCCCTCACCCAGTTCTCCCTCACTCGTGCACTTATGTCAAATAACAGAGCATATGGCATAAGGGTGAGAGTGTGGTCACAGAGCCAAACTGTGCTCAGGACATGAAAGGGTTGGGAAGAAGCGCCCTGTTTGAGAGTTATGCATGAGGGGGCACAGAGCAGTGACACCATGGCAGAGGGCAGGGGCTCTGTTGTTCTGATTGGGCCAAGAATGGTACTGCCCATCCTGTAGGGCTCAGGGTTCCAGTCTTGGTGCCCACAACCTGCTTCTAGGGGCAGGATATCACCTACACTGATGGCCTCCAGACATGCATACTAGGAAGGTCCTCCAAATTGCCTAAGTTAAAAACAAACGCAGGAAGGTGGGCCAGGATCTCTAATGAAGGTACAACTCTGAGCCGCTCATGAGCAAAAGAGAGCCTGGTGATTGGTTCTTGGCTTCTAAGTTCAGCACTGGAGCGATGAACTGTCCGTGACAGGCTGAATCCCTGTACTCTACAATGCCTGCTCCATGAAGAGAACACTCAGCTTACACTGAGAAGATGACAAAGAAGGCTGCATGGTTTGTTCCATATCAGTGTAGTTATCACTGCTAGGGACAGAGGGCAGAAGGACAGGAAAGTAGTGGGCTCACCTCGGATGACTTCACTGATATGGGTCTGCACTGGGCCCTGCTCCAGGTTCTGTACAACTGCATTGGCGATCCTTGTGAGGTGACCCATATTCCCGCGTCTCATGCCACCTGCTGCCCTGAAAGTGAAATGAACTATCAAGGTGGTCACTCAGTCCAGCTCTGCCCAACTTCTTTCTGGGAGGGTCAAGTAATAGGATTTCTGAAGCTCACTTCCACTGTCACCTGTAGCCTAAGCATTTGGCTTCTTTGTGGCTGTCACTCCAGGTTAACTTCAGGGGTATCTGACCAGTCAGTGCCTGAGCGACAGCCCTGCCTCAAGAATACTGCTGATTACTGAGTATCTGGTATGCATTAAGTTCAGCCCCACCTCCCCCATCAGACCAAGAAACAGTAACAAGATTGCTTACTTCATGGCCCATTTATGGACATCAAGATGGAGGCACAAAGATCACAGTGTTGGCCCACGTTCCAGCAGTGGTAGTGGAAGAGGAACTGAGTCAGAACTGAAGGCAGTATAGCACTGCACACATGGTTTCTAGGAGCTGGGATGGAGTAGGCCTCCACACCAAGTGAGCTGCTCTGACCTCTACTTGTGCGCCACACAGATCCTGGGTGACAGTTCCACAGCTGTTCTCAGAGCCCTCTGGGCTTCCATGAGCTCTACCCAACACTGCCTAGAGCCCAACTGTCCTCAGCAAGACAATAAACGAATGAGGGTGGCCACTGACTCTGAAAACCATTGTTTCTGAGTAGAGGGAAGGCTCAGACAGGAGCTGCAGAAAAGCTAAAGTGCATCACTGTGCATGATTCTGACAAAGTATGATCTGAGTTTAGTAAGATCCAGAGTGGTTACAGAGATGGCTCAGCAGTTAAAGAGTACTGGCTGCTCTTCCAGAGGACCTGGTTTGATTCCCACCACAAGGCAGCTCATAATCACCATCATTCTGGTTCTAGGGGATCCAATGCCATCATCTAGCCTCTGAGGGTACCAAGCGTTCGCCCATAGTGCACAAACAGGAGGCAAAACCCTCACACATAAAATAATAATTTTAAAATAAAAAAGATAAAAATGGCTGCAGCCAGCACATGGGAAGCTGAGGTAGCAGTACTATAAGTTCCACACAACCTGGGCTATAGCAAGACCCTGTTTCAAAAAAACAAAACAGTGACTAGTTGTGGTGGTACATGCCTTTAATCCCAGCCCTTGGGAGGCAATTAGCAGGTGGATCTCTGAGTTGTAGGTTAGTTTGGTTATGTGGTGAATTCCAGGATAGCCAGAGCTATATAATGAGACCCAGGCACTGGAAAAAAAATTAGAGAAAAAAAAAATCTTTTTTAAAAAATGAGATAATAAGTGCATAAAGTCCAAGCAAGCCTAGGTAGTGGTGGCACACACCTTTAATTCCAGCACTCAGTGGCAGAAGCAGGCAGATCTCTGTGAGTTCAAGGTCAGCCTGGTCTACATAGACAGTTCCAGGACAGACAGGTACACAAGAGAAACCTGTCTCAAAAAAAACTATACCAAAATAAAACAGAGTCCAAGCAAGATAGGTTGGGAAGGGTTACCTACCTATAGTGTGTGGCCCAGCCATCCATCACTCAACATGCAACTCTCCATGCCTCCCTGCATCCTCCTTCCTGAGCAGCCCTTATTGCTGTTTACCCAGGGGCAGGATCCCTTCCAGAACAGTCCCAGGCACATATCTAGGTTACACGCTGCTGATGCCTGACACGGAACCTGGAGTCTTGCAGTGTCCAACATCCCGGTGAGATGCATGTCTACATCCCTAACTGACCAAGGGGGTTCCTCAGGGTCCTTACTGTGTGTGGTCGTTGGCTTCCCAGGCTTCCAGGATCCTTTGTACCAGGCAGCACTTCTGGAACAGCTGTGAGAGCAGAGCGGCAAGCAGTGTGAGTGGGAGCCCAAGGTTCACACTGCCTCCTAGGTGCTGTAGGTAGTGAGCAGGCAAATCAGCACTGAAGACCCTGTGGCCATGACATCACTGATGCTCAAGGGCTCCAAGTCTCATGCTATTGAATGCCCTGAGAATGAAGACCAGTAAATACAGTAAAGGACAGTCTATGCTCCTCCATCACGCTAGAATGTCTTCTGCCTCCCCTCCTGTGGGCCTCCGTCTACACCTCTGGCCACTCTCCCATCAGCTCTCTGGGGCCCTTAGCATTTTCTTTTCCCATACACAGGCAGTTTTCTTGTATATGTGATGTGTTATAGATCCCAACTCACACCTTCTCTGTCATCATCTGGGGGTCCCTGTTGGTCTATAAGCCCCCCGATGAATAGTACTCTCGGTTCCCCAGAAGCTCTTGCCGTTGCAGGCACCGGTCTCATGGCTGTTTATTTACTGGGCCATAAACTGTGGACCACACTGAATACATCTTACTCAGTATTAGCTCCTGCTAGGTTTGTTTGCACACGGGTTGCCAGGATACCTCCCCAAGCAAGTAGCACTGAGACCTTCTAAACCCAATCAAACACTGTTGTCTATGAGGCCTCTGAACAGAGACCCAGGAACCCTGTCCCAAACTTCTACCCTCCTGTCAGCCCTGTAGCGTGTTCCAGAATGTCCTGTACCACTGTAAAAGTGGGTAGCAGTCACGGTGGGTCTCAGCTCAGGTACAGCTTATGATCCCAAACTATTTTCTCCCTTTCTTCCCTGGCAAACATCCATTAGGGCTGCTCTCTACCAGGGACGATATTAAGTGCTGATATCAAAAACAGGTTGAGCTGCAGACTCTTAACCCTAGGGTGACCAACCCAGATGAAGGGTTAGGGTGACCACTGTATGGTTATCCTATGGAGAATAAGGGAAGTCACAGAGAAAGCTGGTGCACCTGGCTCTAGAAGGTTCAAAATTCCAGAAAGCTCTCTCCTGAGAATTCAACACTTGTGTTTAGTTATAAAGGTGGACTGAACAGAGCAGCAGGCTGCTTGTGAGCACAGTAGGGAGAGCATGTCCAGATAGCTGCCTTCCTAGAGCCAATACCCACAACCAACAAGATCATCTTTGCAAATGCTGGCTGGCCTTCTATGTCACCAACTAAGATCCTGTCAAACCTGAATGTTTCTTCACAATGTTGTGTTCCTGTGAGTAGCCCCTCTGACCCATGAGGGTTAGGAGGTAACACACCAGAGCCTGGGAAGTGCTGGCCTGGGTCTGCTTCAGCTGGCAGTGATGAACAAGGGCACTGGACTTACATGGGTCACCATCGTGTTCTCAGGAAGGCTGGTGATGGATTGGGGGGTCTCTGGCTTCCCAGTTCCATCTCCACTCCCCTGAAGAGGCTCCACCTTGCCATCCGATCCACTAGCTTCTGCCTGCTCCTCCCGGGCAGCATGGGAAAGAATAGCGGCTATGCACAGTTCCACTTGGAAGTGTAAAAAGTTATTCCAGGTGTACTTAAAAAACAAGTCCTGAATAAACAGAGGACAGAAAAAGATCTTTAGATGGGTCTTCTCCAACAGCTGAACTACAGGGTGAAGGGGAATCAGTCTCAAAACTTCATCTACTGATCTCACAAGTATGCAGCTGTTGGTGTGCTTGGGCGCCTCCCTGAAGCCCACTTCTCACTAAAGAAGTTCTGTGAGGATCTGCCCTGCCCACGGCCCTCTTGCTTGTTACTTTGTGTACATCTCATTGACCTCAGACCTTACCCAAATAACTGTCTTCTTCTTTCTGTTTCTTTGTTCCTTATATTAGAAACTTAAGTAATTTGGAGTATTTTTTCTTTTATGGTGTCTTTAAAGGGCTATGTATTTTCCTATAAAGTCTACTTTATATATTTTATTACACACTATTTTTGAATTATTATTTAACTCCAAGAATTTAAAATTTCCCTTCACTATTTTGTCTCTCACCAGTGTGTAACCAGAGACTCCACCAGGATGGGTGACATACATCTTCCTCACGAACATGAGACTGAAGCGTGCCAGGCATCCTGGAAAGAGTTGGCGCTGAGGCAAAGCCTAGACAAGGAGACCCAGACATCCCATCTCCAAAGAGCCTTCTCCAGCTCCAGACCTTCTCCACTACTGCCATCTCACACGGGCCAGGGTCACAGCAGCCCACGGCCCCAGACCCAGCTGAACAAACAGATGTGTGCTAGGTAGAGGGATGGGATATAATTTTGGATACCTCCTTTATAAAAAAGATTACATCAAGCAGAGAAGTCATATGTCTGATATACTTCTTCAAAAGATACACATTCCCTTTTTTGCTTGTGTGACATACACCTTTAATCCTAGTACTTGGGAGGCAGAGTCAGGCAGATCTGCATGTGTTCGAGGGCAGCCTAGTCTACATAGCAAGTTCCAACATCTAAGGCTACATAGTGAGATCCCATCTCAAAGATAAAAAAAACAAATAAACAATTCCAAACATTAGCTTTATATTTTTTTAGCTATGTGACCTTAAGCTATGCAGCAGACTATGCTACCTACATCACCTTTCAACAACGAAAAGTGGGGACACATGACCTAAATGGTGAATGCTACCAAACATTTAATTAAAATTTTCTATTTTTATTTCACATGCACTTGTGTTTTGCCTGTGTGTATGTCTGTGTGAAAGTGTCAGATTCCCTGAACCAGGAGCTACAGGCAATTATGAGCTGCCATGTGGGTGCTGGGAATTGAATCTGGGTCTTTTGGAAGAACAGCCATTTCTCCAGACCCTTAAAAATTTTTTTATGTACATAGATATTTTGTCTGCATGCTGTCTATGTACCATGTGTTCCTGATGCTTGTGAAGGCCAGATGGTGGTGTCAGATCTCCTAGAACTGGAGTTATAGATGGTTGTTAGCTACTGTGTGGGTGCTAGAAACCAAACCTGTGTCCCCTGCAAAAGTAGCAAGTGTTCTTAACTGCTGAGCTATCTCTCAGTCCCTCTACCAAACACTTAAAGAAGAACTAACACATATTCTTCTAAAACTCCTCCAAAGTGGAAGAGGAAGGAGTATTGTGTGACTTGTCCCATGAGGCCAGCATCGATCTGACACTAAAACAACACAAGGATATAATATGTATATGCCTTATATATATCGATACAAAATACTAACAAAATGAATCCAGCAGTGGTGGATTATTAAAATAATCATTCATGCCAGGCAGTGGTGGCACACGCCTTTAATCCCAGCACTCGGGAGGCAGAGGCAGATCTTTGTGAGTTCGAGGCCAGCCTGGTCTACAGAGCAAGTTCCAGGACAGGCTCCAAAGCTACAGAGAAACCCCATCTCACAAAACCAACCAGCCAAACAAACAAAAGAAGAATAAAACCCTTGAGAATAAACTAAAACTAAAGAGTCAAAAAACAGTGAAGCCAAAACTACAAAACAGGCTAGGCAGTGGTGGTGCACGTCTTTAGTTCAGCACTCCAGAGGCAGAGGCAGGCGGAGCTCTTGTGAGTTTGAGGCCAGTCTGATCTACAGAGTGAATTCCAGGGTTACACAGTGAAACCCTGCCTTGAAAAACCAAATAAGAAAAAAGAAGAGAAGAGAAGAGAAGAGAAGAGAAGAGAAGAGAAGAGAAGAGAAGAGAAGAGAAGAGAAGAGAAGAGAAGAATCAGAAATTCGCCAGGGATGATCTGAGAATTCAATCCCTGGGACCTATGTGATAGGAAAGAACTACTCCCACAAGCTGTACTCTGACCATGACATGCACATGGTGGCACCTGGGACCACACACATGGGCGTGCACGCACACCCACACACAGATAAATAAATCAATATAATACAAAATACGCTAAAAGAACTCAAACGACCAGATTTATACATTTATTACTTACGTCTCTAGGAGTTGAACACAGGGCTTTACTGGATTTTGTTTTCTTTGTTTCATTTTATTTTACTTTTTTTAAAAAAAAAAAAAAAACCAAAAAACATGAGGGAGCTGGAGAGATGGCTCAGCGGTTAAGAGCACTGGCTGTTCTTCCAGAGGACCCGGGTTCAATTCCCAGCACCCACATGACAACTGTCTGTAACTCCAGTTTCTGGAGCTCTGATATCTTCACACCAATCCACACAAAATAAAGTTAAATAAATTATTAAAAAAAACATGAATAGGTATTTTGTTTACATATATGACCTTGAAGCCAGAGAGGGCATAAGATTTCCTGGGCCTGGAGTTATTATGAATAGTTGTAAGCTGCCATATGGGGCTGAGAATTGAACTTGAGTCCTCTGGAAGAGCAGTCAGTACTCTAAACCCTGAGCCATCTCTCTAGTGCAAACAGGGCTTTGTATATTACATAAGTGCTCTGCCACTGAGCTATATATCCCCAGTCTCCCCCAAAATCTACTGAAACAAATGGAAAAAACACAAATATTCTCTTAATTAATATTACATTACACGATAAAAAATAGAGGAAAGAAAACACAAACATCTATACAAACACAATCTTAACAAAACATGATAGAAACACTCATGTCAACTATAATCCTCATTTCTGCAGCTGGTCACATGGCCTTAGCTGGTGTTTGTAACCACCTTCCTCTACTACCCATTCCACATTTCCTCCACCATTAGCAAGAACCTCAGCAGGTCTTGACTCTGAAGGGTCTGTACCTTTTGTCATCCTGCCTGGATTAGATTGTTGTAGTCTCCCACTGGCTTTGATCATAGGACATGGTAGCACTAAGAGATGCCCTAAAGGGTGTCTTATACTCCATAATCTTTCTTACCTCCATTGTGGATAAGTAGTTCAATTTCCCTTTGGTAATCTGGATCAATTACCCCTCATAAGACCATTATTCCTTTCTTAGCCTGTTGGCTTAAGGACATTAGAAGCCAAAGTGACCAGGAGAAGTCTGAGCTTCCAGTTGAGTGCAGTGTCTGTTGCAGCTCCTAGCAGGAACACTCCCAACTCTGGAATTAAAACTTCCAGCTCAGCAGAATTTAAAGATGCAGAAACAGGAAGCCAACCATCTTTCTAAAGTATCACTGGCAGTGATAATGAGTTGAACTATTCTTTTTCCACCCCTTGATTCCTGGACCCATGAATCCTTGTTATGGAAGAAATCATGCCATATATTGGACACTAATTCCAAGCATATACCATTTTCTGGAGAACCCTGTCCCAGTCCTCCAGGCTGCTCCCACCTGGTACTGTAACTTGGTCTTCAAATGGCCATTTTGTCTTTTTACCAAGCCAGCTGCTTCAGAACAGTGGGAACATGGTAAGACCAGTGGATTCCATGATCATGGGCTCACTGTTACACTTCTCTGGCTGTGAAGTGAGTTCCTTGGTCAGAAGTAATACTATGTGGAGTTCTATGATGGCAGATAAGGCATTCTGTAAGTTCATGGATGACAGTTTTGGCAGAGGCATTACATGCAGGAAAGGCATAACCAGAATAAGTATCTATTCTAGTAAGGACAAAGTGTTGTCTTTTCCAGAGGAATTAGTCCAACTAGTCAACCTGCCACCAGGTCACTGGCTGGACACCCCAGGGAATGGTGCCCTATCTGGGGCTCAGTGTTAGTTTCTACTGTTGGCAGATTTGGCACTCAGCAGCAGCTGTAGCCAAGTCATACCTGGTGAGTGACAGTCCATGTTGTCAAGCCCATGCATAACCCCCCTCTCCACCATGGCCACTTTGTTCATGGTACACTGGGCAATGACAGGAAGGCTGGGGAAAAGGGATGACAGAACAAGTCATCCTATCTACTTGATTACTCCTCCTCAGCTGAAGTCACCTTCTGATGAACATTTACTATCTTCACATCCTTTGCCCATTTGGTAAGGTCTATCCACATACTTCTCCCCCAAATATCTTTCTTGCCAATTTTCTAATCATGCTCTTTTCAAGTTCCTGACCATCCAGCTAATAATCCATTGGCTACAGCCATGAATCAGTGACTGAGTATCTGGCCATGTCTCCTTCCAGTAAATATGTATGACCATGCGTGCTGCCCGCAGTTCTGCCCCCGAGAAGATTTCCCTTCACTAGTGTCTTTCAGTGTTGTCTCAGACAGAGGTTATAATGCTGCAGCTGTGCACTTCTGGGCGGTACCTGCATAATGAACAGAACCATAAGTAAACCCGGTTCTAGTCTTTTCTCCCTCAGTCAACCAGTCACATGGCACAATCATGAGGCTATAGGTACATGCCTGGCAGCAGATGGCATTGTAACAGGAATAGAAACCGTAAGCATTTGGGCAACTTCTTCATGTAAATTGCTTGTGCCTTCAGGACCTGCTTGGGCCTGATAAAATATACACCACTTCCATCTGATAACAGATTGCTGTTGTGCACCCAGCTCATGATGGACAGCTCAAGTCACATGGTAACTTGGTAGCCCACTGACAAATTTTCAGTTTCCACTTTGGTCTAGTAGCAAGCTGAGAGCTGTCTCTCAAAGGGAGAATAGTTGTCTACAGATGATGGTAGAGCCTTGTTCCAAAAATTCCAAAAGTCTCTTCTGTGATTCACCTTTAGGGGCCTGCCAAAGGCTCCAGACAGCCACCCTATCTGCTACTGACACCTTAAATACCCTCGGGTCTACTTGATCAAATGTTCAAGTGGTAGAGCAGCCTGCACAGAGGTCTGGACCTGTTGAAAAGCTTTCTCCTGTTTCCAGGCTCCCTTCACAAAGCTAGCAGCTTTCTGAGTCACTTGGTGTATGGGCCAGAGTAACACCAGAATCTAAATAGGCCACTAACAGTTGTAATAACTTATCCTTCACCCTAGAAGGGATATTTTTTTTTAAGATATATTTATTATGTATACAACTTTCTGCCTCCATGTATACCCATATGCCAGAGGAGGGTACCAGATCTCATTACAGATGGTTTGGAACCACCATGTGGTTGCTGGGAATTGAATTCAGGACCTCTGGAAGAGCAGACAGTACTCTTAACCCCTGAGCCATCTCTCTAGCCCCCTAGAAGGGATATTTCTGCATGCTCCTAATCACCACTGGATTCCTAAGGGTTTCACTAAGGTAGAAGGCCCTTGAATTTTGGCTGAATTTATTTCCCATTCTCTGATACACATTTGTGTTACCAACAAGTCCAAAGTGGCTGCTACCTCCTGCTCACTTGGTCCAATCTGCATATTGTCACTAACACAGTGAACCAATGTATATTTTGTGGAAGAGACAATCAAGATCCCTTAAAAATAAGCTGTAACACAGGGCTGAAGAGTTAATAAATCCTTGAAGTGAAATTGTAAAGGTATACTGCTGGCCTTGCTAACTGAAAGCAAATTGCTTCTGGTGGTCCTTATGGATAGATACACAGATACAGACAGCTATGAACTGCCATGTGGGTACTGGGAATTGAACCTAGGTCTTCTGGAAGAACAACCAGTGATCTTAACCGTTGAGACATCTCTTCAGCCCCACAATCAAGCATTTATAATTAATATTGAGTCTCCATGCTGGTTATTTGGGAACTGGCAGGAGGGAAAGAAAAGTCCACCTACAGTTCTGGGTCTTCAAATTGGTTCAAGTCTGGAAATTAGTTCTCAAACTGAGATTCCCTTTTGCCACTATACAATGGAGTCTTTTTTCATTTGGTTAAGAATTTTTCCACAGATTTTATCTAGATCAAACAAAACTGCAGTAGACTTCTTATCTGTTTTGTGCCTGGAGACACCATGATTGATCACCCAGTACCAGTATGAGTGACATCATCATAAAGATCACTTTGTCCATTATGGGTTAGACCATTATGGACATTGCTTTGTCTGTGCTACCCATTAGCCTCCCAAATACTGGGATGGTAGGCATACACACCATACCTAACTCTCATCTTAACTGTTTTTACATGTACAATTTAGTGTAAGGACTTTGCAACTATCTATCTCCAGCACTTTCTCCCCATCCCAAACGGAACTACAAGCCGGGCGATGGCGGCGCACGCCTTTAATCCCAGCACTCGGGAGGCAGAGGCAGGCGGATCTCTGTGAGTTCGAGACCAGCCTGGTCTACAAGAGCTAGTTCCAGGACAGGCTCCAAAGCCACAGAGAAACCCTGTCTCAAAAAACCAAAAAAAAAAAAAAAAAAAAAAAAAAAAAAACAAAAAACCAAACGGAACTATATCAATACTAACTCCCCAGACCCATGGCAACTTCCATTCTTTCTGTCTTTGAATTTGACTATTCTAGGATATTATGTATAAGTGAAACCATAGATTGCTTTTGTTGTGACTGGCATATTTCACTAAGCACAGTGGCCTCAAGGTTCATTTCCTTTGCAGCATGTGTCAAGACGTCCTTTCTTTTTAAGGCTGAAGCATTTATAATTATATGTATACATTTTGTTTAATCACTCATCTACCAGCAGATGCTAGGACTATTTATATTTTTTGCTGTAGTGAATAGTCTGCTGTGACCTTGAGAGATATCTGTTTAAGGTCTTTAGATGCATACCTAGGAGTGGATATACAATATCTCATGGCAGTTCTACAGCTAACATTTTGAGGAACCACCAAATTTTTCCAAAGCAGCTATATTGCTTTGCAGACCCACTAAGAGTGTACAGTATTCATGCTTTCCAATTTCTCTGCTTAACGATTTCCTTAAAGTAGGGTAAAACTGCTTATTACCAAAACTTAAAAACCACAGTTTGATTCCTAGGACTCACATGGCAGAAAAGAAACCTATTCTTGCAAGTTGTCCTGACTTTCACATGCACACCATGGCATTTGTAAGTGCACATGTAAACACACACACACACACACACACACACCCCATAAATACAAGATGAATGTGAAGGGAAAAAGCCAGGCATAGAGGCACATGCCTTTAATCCCAGCACTCAGGAGGCAGAAGCCCCCTATCTGCCCCCCAAAAAACTATGATTGGGTATATAGTTCAATGGTAGAGTGCTTGTCCAACATACGCAAGTCCCTGGATTGAGTTCCTAGAATTGTGAGTGGATGAATGAATGAGTGAGTATACATATCTATAGGGTAGATCAATGATGGGAGTACTCACTTGGGTTCTAGTCCAAGGACCAGAGACACAAACAGTAAGTAAGCAAGGGCTGGGAAATGGCTGGGTCAGTAAAGTACTTGCCATACAAGCACCAGAGACCAGAGTTCAATCCCCAGTGTCTATGTACAAGTCATGCTCAACAGCACACATTTGTAATCTCGGCACTCAGGAGATGAAGATGACAATCCCCTTGCTAGTCAGCAAGTTCCAGATTTAGTAAGAGACTCTGTCTCAAAAAGTAATGTGGAGCCAGGTGTGGTAGCACACACCTGTAATCCCAGCACTTGGAAGGCAGAGGCAGAAGAATCTCTATGAGTTCAAGGCCAGCCTGGTGTACTTAATAAGTTCCAGGCCATCCAGAGCTACATAATGAAACCCTGTCTTAAAAAACAAGCAAGCAGGGTCGGGGGGGGGGGGGGGGAGGAGGTGTGATAAAAATTAAGATAGATTTGTTTTAGAAAGAAAAGGAAAATGAGTATTTTATTAACATACTTCTGATGCAAGCTGGGATCTATCTTAGCAGTTCTAAGTAACTTTTGGTAGTGGTGGTGAGTGAGTGAGAGAGAGAGAGAGTCTCATGTAGACCACTATCTCCAGAGTCTATTTGACACCATAGTTAGCAGTGCCATTATTTGAAGGCACTTCCTGCTTTCTGGGAGTAGAGGCTGTAGACATGCCAGCAGGGCCTGTGCATGTCAACAGTACCCAACAGGGTATCCCAATCCATATCTTCCTGCTCAAGGAAACAGCCACCAGCTCTGAGATAGCACCTGCTGCTCAGAGCCAGTACAGGCAGGTTACCACTGCCAGCTCATCTCTTTTATCAGAATCTACAGAATTCTGGCCAGACATGGAAACACATGCCTTTAATCCTAAGCACTTGGGAGGCCAGTCTGGTCCCAGGCCAGCCAAGGCTACATAGAGATATCCTGTCTCAAAAGCAACAAACAAACAAAAAACAAGCACCAAAATACTAAAATACTACTACTACTACTAAAATAACCTACAGGCCACTGGGTGGTTTCTACTGATGGAGGCACATTCCCTACTGGATTTGACAAGAGTCACAAGGATGACAACTATGAAAGATGAAAGACGAGGACCTTCTCTCTCCCTTTTGTTTTGCTATTTATTTCCTTTCTTTCTTCCTTCCTTCCTTTCTCTCTCTTTCTCCCTTCCTCTTTCCTTCCTTTTCTTTCTTTTTCTTTTTTCCTTTTTCTTTTTTTTTTTGAGACAGGGTCTTACTATGTAGCTCTGATTGTCCTGGAATTCTCAATGTAGATGAGTCTGGCCTCAAACTCAGAGATCTACCTCTTAGAACACTATGACTTATGAGACAAGATCAGATACCCACCCTCTGCCATCAGGAAGTTCCTATGATGTCAGGCTACTATGAGCCTAAGACTGACTCACATCCCTGTATTGCTCGGTGCGCTACATTAGAGACCCATGATCTGGGTATCAGCACCTCTTCTTGGCAGGTCTTTTTGCCCAAGTGCCTGTCCTGATGAACCCTGTCCAGTGCTCCTGACCCATCTCCATGTTCAACTGAAGACTGTGCTTGGCTCATACAGACAAGCAGAGCTGCTATGGCGCTGACTCACCAGCAGTAAGTCCATGGTGTTGAGTCGGCAGAGCTCCTGGTTGATGCTGGGCGTGTTTGTGTGCAGCAGTGCAGCCATGAGGCGTGCACCATGAAGACGAGTATTCCCCAGGGGCTCCTCTAGCACGCCAATAGTGGTCAGGATTGCTTTTTTCTGCAAACACAGGAGGCACCACCCAGTTGGAGTCTTATAACAAACAGGCCACTCACCTATGATATGCCTGGCCTGGAGAGAGTAGGGTGTAATCAAGACAGGGCTTCCTGCAAGAAGAAGTGAAGAAATCCACAGGATGAAGGATCCTTTTCTCCCCTCGTGGCTAAAAAGAGTGGATAAAGGAACCAAAGGCTCCTAGGAAGCCCAGGGACTTTTGCCTGCGCCTACCAGGCCAAAGGACCACTACTATGGCACATAAAATGTATCCAGTATCCATGATGGAGCTAATGGAGCATGATGGAGCTGGCAGTAGCAATCTGAAGGCAAGTAGCAGGACCCAACTGTGGGATTCTGAGCTAAGAGCTTGCCTCACTAGCAAAATAGCTTTTTCCCAGTTAAAAAAAAAAAAAAGGTTCATGTGTGTATATTTGTTGTATGTGCTTATGCGTGTACTGTATATATGTGTGTGCTCCTGGCACATGTATACCACAGTACATGTATGAAGGTCAGAGGGCAACTTTGTGGAGTTGATTCTCACCTTTCACCTTTATATAATTCCCAGGAATCAAACTCAGGTCAAGCTTGCATAGAAAGCATTTTTACCCACTTAGCCATCTCACTGGCCCCAAGCTTGCTTCATTAGATTGGATTCAGGAATTTTCTGATCCATCTGTGTCCACTTTTCCACAAACTGAATGTTTAAGGCTAATAAAACAGTTCTTGCCTCTATAAATCCTTCCTTATTAGTGAGGGAGACAAAAGACAAACAGTAAGTAAGGTAGGTGTACTAGGAAGAACTGTGTATGGGAAAGGACTATACTGTGGGGTAGGAGTGCCAGAGAAGAAGCCCTGGTGGGCAGGAGGCAGTTGAAGACCTTTGTGAAGGCCTCTCTTCAGCCTAAACCAATAACTACCCTGAGCTGTTGACTCAACAAAGAGCTTCCCTGGGATCTTGGCCTCCAGGAGCTGAGCCACCCTTGGCTAGGAAAGCCCTGACCCAGAGGCTAGTTAACCTGATGCTTAGTTACCTGTGGAGTCTGTAAATGTCCTGCTCCCAGGTCTCTCCTAGTAGAGCGACACAGGTATTCCTAACTAGCAGCATATCTTTTTTAAAAATACTTATTTATTTATTTATTTATTTATTTATTTATTTATTTATTTATGTATACAATATTCTGTATCTGTGTATGCCTGCAGGCCAGAAGAGGGCACCAGAACCACCATGTGGTTGCTGGGAATTGAACTCAGGACCTTTGGAAGAGCAGGCAATGCTCTTAACTGCTGAGCCATCTCTCCAGCCCACTACAGCATATCTTAACATCTGCCCAGTGGTTGGTTCTCCAGTTAGTATCTCAAAGGGTAGGTCAAAGCACACTTAACTCCATACTCTGCCTTATCCTGTATATTACATCATCATATGTCTCTCAAGATCCCTAATAATCTCTCCTGGCCATTTACCTTTGGCGGGTGGAGCAGGAGCTGATGGAAATTCTTTAGCCATGGCTCGATGCCCCGCAGGATGCTGCTGTTGACAGAGTATGACTTTTCCAGTCCCTGAGAAAAGGAGTCCACCAAGCCTTCTGTTCTGTGGATAAAAACAGCAGGCAGTCTTGGTATTTGCACCATGTCCTGTGCACTCCCCATTACCTTGTCAATATTCTACTCTGCATCTCCCAAAAAGCTCATGTTGAGTTTCCAAAACACAAATATGAAAAGGGACATTACTCAGGATTCTACACACGATATGGTGACCAGTGTATTGAGAAGAGGAGGGCTCTCAGCCCCTTAGCAAAACACTTCTGGGTGAAATCCAAGAGCAAAGGGCAAGGGGAATGATACAGGACTTGCTGCCTTGCTGTCCCCTTAATCCCTAGCAGGGGTTTCCAGTCTTCAAGTGAGAAACAGGAGGCAGACTAGCCATACAGTTTTTTTGCTTTTACAAGACAATTTGTCTGATATATATATGATATTTAAATATACTTTCCAATTAATAGAAGTAATATGAGATCAATGCAGAAAAAAGAATCCTAAATAAATAAAGCATCAAAGGAGCAGGGGCTGTCTCTGACTCTGTTGCTGGCTTTTGGGACCCTGATCCTCAACTGTTCAGTCTTCAACTTGATATGCTATGTTTGGTTGAGATTCATGGGAGGCCTGCCCTCCTGAATAGAAATGGAGGAGGAGTGGGAATGGATGGGGAGTGGGGTAGAAGGGGGGCTCTGAGAGGAGAGGAGGGAGAGGAAACAGGCTGTAAAATTTTTTAAAAGTGTAAAGATATTATCCTTAACAGCCGTAACTGTATGGTTGATATCCCTGGAGGCCTGCCTTTTTTTTTTTTTTTTTTAAGGGAAACAGAAGAGTGGATCTGGGAGGGGGAAGGAGGTGAGATGAGGGTTGGGAGAAGTGACAGAGAGGAAACTGAGGGCAGAATGGGAGAAAAATTTTTAAAAATTAATGTAAAGAAAAATAGTTGACTATTTCTATTTTGTCTTTCTTTTTTAACACTGAAAAAGATTTATTTACTTATTTAATTTACAACCCAACTGCTGTTTCCATCCTTCCTCTCCTCCCAGTCCCTCTCCCCCCACCTCTCCTCTGCCTCCCCCATCCACTCTATTCAGAGGAGGGCAGGCCTGCCATGGATAGCAACCAAACATGGCATATCAAGTTGAAGACTGGACAAAAGAGCCCAGTATGAGGATAAGGATCCCAAAAGCCAGCAAAAGAGTCAGAGATAGGGCTGGAGAGATAGTTCAGAGGGTAAGAGTCCTAGCTCCTCTTCCAGAGGACCCAGACTCAATTCCCAGCACCTACATAGCAGCTCACAACTGTCTCTAACTCCAGTTCCAGGGGATCTGACACCCTTACACAGACATACACACAGGCAAAATACCAATGCACATAAAATAAGAATAAATAAATCACTAAAAAATGATTAAAAGTTAGGTGGTGGTAGTACATGCCTTTAATTCCAGCACTTGGGAGGCAGAGACAGGCAAATTTTTGTGAGTTTGAGGCCAGCCTGGGCTACAGAGCAAGTTCCAGGACAGGCTCCAAAATTACAGGAAACCCTGCGTCTCAAAAAACCGAGAGAGAGAGAGAGAGAGAGAGAGAGAGAGAGAGAGAGAGAGAGAGAGAGAGAGGCCTGCTCCCACAGTTAGGAGTCCCATAAGAAGTCTAAGCTACACAAAACTGTCACATATATGCAGAGGACCTAGGTCAGTCCCATGCAGGCTCCCTGGTTGTCAGTTCTGTCTCTGTGAGCCCCTATGAGCCCAGGTTGGTTTATTCTATGGGTTTCTTTCCTCTCTTTAAAAAAAAAAAAAAAAAAAAAAAGAGTTGAAATAGGATCCCTTGGCTGGCCTGAAACCCACCTCTCTGCCTAACTAGTGCTGCAATTAAAGTCACTGGGCCACCATGCCTAGTTCTATTTCTGTTTTCCTAAATTTCACATTGTTCCCTCCATCACATGCAGGGCTGAGTTTGGCTTTCAGAAGTGGTCTAGGCTTGCTGAATTTACTAAAATCATCATCATCATCATCATTATCTAGTTGTATAAGTAGAGAAAATGATTAGTTATTTAGTTATTTTTAGGCAATACATTAATATTAAAGTATTGAGGTGGTTTTGGAAAGAGATTTATCCAATTTCTTGTCATTTTCATGTGTATGTGTGTGTTTAAAAGCACAAGACTATCAGTATCAGGAGATAATGAAATACTCCCCAACATGGGGAAACATGACAATTGCCTTGAGGGAAAGTTGGAACATTACCCCCAACATATAACAGAACAGTTCAGAAACATCCTAGGGATGGTTTGCTGGCTGCAGAGAACCTTCATCTACCTGATGGAGCTTGAAGGACCATTGAAAAGACTGAGTGGAGGGGTCAGTGCTTAGCAATATCAAGGATTCTCCTCCACTATCTCCTTTTCTGGCATGCCTTCCAGGGGACTCCTTAGCCAAAAAACTCTGCTACTGACTCTCCACATCCTGTTGTCTCTCCTCTGTGGCTCACAAGGTAAAATCAGATCATCTTTGTTTAAATGGCTGTGACTGCATCTAGCCTGCTGGGCACCAAAGAAAGTTTCACTATCTAGAATTTATATTCGGGGTCCTAGAAAGTTCTCAATCACTTCATTACCAAACAAATTCAACCTTTCACACCAACTTATGTCTCTTGTTTTCTCCTGTCATAAGAAATGGTACTTTGGGGGCTGGAGAGATGGCTCAGAGGTTAAGAGCATTGTTTACTCTTCCAAAGGTCCTGAGTTCAATTCCCAGCAACCACATGGTGGCTCACAACCATCTGTAATGGGGTCTGGTGCCTTCTTCTGGCCTGCAGGCATACATGCAGACAGAATATTGTATACATAATAAATAAATATTAAAAAAAAAAAAAAGAAATGGTACTTTGCCTCAGAAGGCTTCCAAGAGCAATACTGAGGATAACCAGTGTGGTGACTTTCCAGCCTCGCACCTCTCAATCCATATACTAGTAACTATGCTTTTCCTTATAATGGGACCCTCTTCTTATCAGAAATTATCTTTGACTAAATGGGGCCCCTCAGAGAAAACCTCCCTGACCAGCATAGCATGTCTCTATCTTCCAGGCCTATATGGACTTTCTTTAAGGATCATGCACTTTCCATACTGAACCTGTCCCCATGATCTCCTGGAACATTGTAGGAAAGAGGGCTATGTTTTGGTTGTCTTTGTCTCTTAGGACTTCATGCTAGGTATTCAAATAGCACCTGATGGATGAAAAAGAGGTGAAGTACAGGGGCTGGAGAAATGGCTCAGTGGTTAAGAGCACTTACTGCTCTTGCAGAGAACTTGGGATTGGTTTCTAATACATATATGGCAGCTCACAACCATCTGTAACTTGGGTCCAGGAGAATGTTGCCCTCTTCTGGCCTCCACAGGCACTGCACCCATATGGTGCACATACATACATTCAGACAAACATTCGTATACATAAAAATAAATACATCTAAAAAATGAAATAGCTGGGCAATAGTGGTGCCTGCCTTTAATCCCAGCATTCAGACAACAGAGACAAGTGGAACTCTGTGAGTTTGAGGAGAGCCTGGTCTACACAGAATGAGCTTCAGGACAGGTTCCAAAGCTACAGAGAAACCCTGTCTGGGGGGAGGGGGATGTGAAGTACAGCCCCAAAACAAACTGTCTTACTGAACACTTAGCAGAGAAATTAGCACCTGTGGACGACAGATAAGACAGCATCCTTCCTTCCCTACCATGTGGGATAGACGTGTAAGCAGCAAGCAGCTACATGGTAGCCTTGCAGGAGGTATATATGTATACACACCCATACACTGTGGATAATGGTCAGAGGATTCCTAGAGAAAACCACACATATTCCATATGCATCTATAAACATATTGCAAATTGGCAACAGTTGAGTGCCATCAGGCTAGGGTGAAACCTAGCTACAGCCTGCAAGGAAGACCTTTCAACCAGGATGTCTACCCATATTATAACTTGTATAACCAAAACTTAATTAAAAATACAGCATTTTCTGGCTCCTCCTAGATACCCATATCCTGTGGCACAGGGGCAATGTATACTGCTTTTCAAGGATGTTTAATGTATGCTCACCCAACACGCCTTGGCTCCAGCAAGGCAAGCAGCACCTGCATCCCACTGACCAGGCAGCTCTCCATCAGATCCCCATCAAACATGTTCTTCAGAAGTTGCTCCACACAGTCCTGCCTGTAGGGCACATACAGAGGTCACTGCCTGGCAGAGCAGACACACAGACATAATTCAAGGACACTCTCTTCTCCAGAGGACACCACAGCACCATAAGCCAGGTAGGGCCTCATTTTTGCTTTGTTCAAGTTCAAAGCCAGGTACTCAAAGCTTGCATAATACATAAGCCCACGGGTCCCAACTGTCTGAACCACCAAGGCCTCCAGTAGTATCCTTTTCTGGGCTCTGAACTGAGAAAATCATCAGATTCTGAATTACAGATGGCAGCGTCATCTCTTATGTTCAAAACAAGTTCCAAGCTATACCTATGATTCAGGAAGACCCACCATCTCAAGGCCCACTATCACTCACGACTCCAGTGTTATGAGGAGGGGGTCTGGCTCCACAGCCTCCTGCAGCTGACTGCCCTGGTCTCTGCCAAGTCTGATGATGTCACAGAGTGCCTGAGAAGCATTTGACTGCCTCTGAAAAGACAAGGGAAACAGGCTCCCCTCAGCAAAAGACAGTCATCAGTCAAGAAAACCCAGATAATACATTTGAACTTTTTTTTTTAAGATTTATTTATTTATTTATTTATTTATTTTTTATTCTTTTTTACTTAAAATTTCCAACTGCTCCCCGTTTCCCATTTCCCTCCCCCTCCTCCCACATATTGCCCCCTCCCCCGGCTCCCCTCCCCCTATCCCCACTCCACTTCTCCTCCCCCTAGTCCACTCCCCCTCCCTCTCGATACTGAAGAGCAGTCCAAATTCCCTGCTCTACATGAAGACCAAGGTCCTCCCACTTCTATCTACATCCAGGAAGGTGAGCGTCTAAACAGGCTAAGCTCCCACAAAGCCAGTTCATGTATTAGGATCGAAACCTAGTGCCATTGTCCTTGGCTTCTCATCAGCCTTCATTGTCTGCCTTGTTCAGAGAGTCCAGTTTCAACCCATGCTTATTCAGTCCCAGTCCAGCTGGCCTTGGAGAGCTCCCAATAGATCAGTTCCACTGTCACAGTGGGTGGGTGCACCCCTCGTGGTCCTGATTTCCTTGCTCATTTTCTCCCTCCTTCTGCTCCTCATTTGGACCTTAAGAGCTCAGATGGTTGATCCAAATTGGGTCTCTGTCTCTCTCTCGATCCATCGCCAGATGAAAGTTCCTGTGTCATTCTCCTTGGCCTCTCGTCAGGGCAATGTCCCCAGTTAGTTCATTGGGGCACCTGAGGATAGGGAACCTGAAATGAACCTATCCTATAATCATACTGATGAATATCTTGCATATCGCCATAGAACCTTCATCTAGCGATGGATGGAGATAGAGACAGAGACCCACACTGGAGCACCGGACTGAGCTCCCAAGGTTATAATGAGGAGCAGAAGGAGAGAGAACATGAACAAGGAAGTCAGGACCATGAGGGGTGCACCCAACCACTGAGACAGGGGGGCCGATCTATTGGGAGCTCACCAAGGCCAGCTGGACTCCTACTGAAAAAAACATGGGATAAAACCGGACTCTCTTAAGATTTATTTATTATGTATAGTGTTCTGCCTGCATGTATGTTTGCCTGCAGGCCAGAAGAGGGCACCAGATCTCCTTGCAGATGGTTGTAAACCACTGCGTGTTTGCTGGGAACTATACTCAGGACCTCTGGAAGAGCAGCCAATGCTCTTAACCTCTGAGCCATCTTTCCAGTCCCATATATGAACTTTTTATGAGCCAGTTTTCTATAAAGATTTCTGAAATGGCTCATTTGAAAGTAGTGTGTGTCTGCTTTGTCCATTATCAAGATGTGAATCCAATTAGATTTTTTTAAAGATATATTGAATCTATCCCCAGAATTAAAAATGGGGCCCAAGATAGCAAAGTATGTTATATGCCTTTGCAGCTATTCTATAACTTTGATTCACATTCTAAAATTATTGAATATGTAACCATGTTATTTTATATTTTAAAGTTAATATTAAGCAGTTACTATTATTTACAATTAGTCCCATAGGCAGGATAAGCCACTTAAGAAAAAAATAGAGAACTCAACATTCCTAGAGAAACATCAGTTCTGACCCCACAATCCCAACTAGAACATGTGCTTGCTAAGAACACTTGTGGGTGGAGAGTAATCAAGAGAGAAACAGCTTGATCTTTGCAATATCATACACACACAGTAGAAAAACTGAAATTTTTTTAAAAAGCCACTTGCAAGGCTTTCAGGGAAAATGAAAGCAAGCAGGCTGGTTCTGTGGCCTTAAGCTTACCTTTAGCACCAGGGTCAGGCCAGTCACCCTACAACACTCACGCCACTGGTAGGCTCTATCTACCTTCTGGGACACTAACATAGGAAAACTTGTACACTCCAACATTTTTTTTCTCCCAGCTGTTTGGTAGGCTTAGTGGGCAGACAGGAGCCAAAACAGAATGGTCAGGCAGCAGTGAAGACTTGTCAAGTACTGGCTGAAGATAGTGTATGTGTGTACAAATATTTACACTGCCTAGCAAAGCCCTTATAAGGATATGACTCAAGCTCTCAACAGTGACTGGTTACTGTAGGGAGGACGAAGATGGCTCAAAACATCTGTGATATGTTAACATATATTTTTTCTCTTTGTCCACAGTTCCTGGCTCATGGTCTATTCTGATAGTAGATTATAATATCCTCAACATCCTAGAGGGCTCCTGCTCCATGACACAGACTGGATGTTTCACAGAGTCCAAGAAGAAACTGAACAGACAGACAGGTCTTATTGGGTTTGCCTCACCAAATCTATTATCAGAAATGCCTATGCAGTTAAGTCTCAATAAAAACAACAACAAACTCAGAAAGACTGGGTTTGTGGAGTTTCTGAATAGCAAAACGTGAAGGCTCCTGCAGGGCAGTATACCTGGAAAAGACAGGGAAGCTCCACACCCATTTTTCCATACATTACACTATGCACCTCTTCGTACTCATATGTATCATAATAAACCAGTAAACACAACAAATTATTTGTATCTAAGGAAGAGTGTATAGAGAATCCAGTGTCTAGCTGGCCAGTCAGAAGCACAGATGTAAGGCAGCAGCAGGTGGGACAGTCTTGGTGACTAAGTCCTCAGACCCGTGCCATCTGCTACTACAGGGTCAGAGGTGAACTGAATTCTAGGAGGCCTTACTCCTCACATGCATCAGAAAATAGTCTTGTACAGTAAAAGTTTAGTAGGAGATATTGAGTAGAAGTTGACTTTTCTTTCTATGATTACATTATATGCTTCTAGGGAAGCTTCTAAAGAGGGTCCTAATTAACCCTTCCTGGTATTCAGCCCTTATAAGTCCACATCCTTGAATACAGGCTAGATTTAGATGTTCAAGTCTAAAGGGCAGAATACATTAGAGCAGTGGTTCTCCACCTGTGGATCATGACCCCTTGGGAGATCACATATTCTGCATATCAGAATCACATTACAATTCCTAACGGTAGCAAAATTACAGTTATGAAATGGCAAAAAAAAAAAATTATGGTTGGGGGTCACCACAACATGAGGAACTGTATCAAAGTGCCGTGGCATTAGGAAGGTTAAGAACCACTGCATTAGAGGGAAGGCCATTATTTCTGAGCTGAATTTATAAAGTCTGGTTGAGTCGAGATCACTCCTCAAAGCCAGCTACCTTAGTGTCAGCCCTACTGTCCACTCTGAAGCCCACCTCGCACAGAGCTAAGGGGTTACCTGGATCAGCAGCCTCTGAGGAACTAAATGCTGTTAAGTCACATGACTATGAAAGTGGATCTTCTTCAGTAGGGTCCTGAAATGACTGAGACCTTGTGAGAGACCCTGAGCAGAAGAGCCAACAGACCATGGCCAGATCCCTGACCAGAGAAACCAATACTGACAAGAGATAAAGGTACTTGTTACAGACAACTCAGCTACAGGGTGACTTGTCATTTAGCCACGGTTAACTAATACAACCCTGTTAGAATTGTTTCATAGCCAGGCGGTGGTGGCGCACGCCTTTAATCCCAGCACTCGGGAGGCAGAGGCAGGCGGAACTCTGTGAGTTTGAGGCCAGCTTGTCTACAAGAGCTAGTTCCAGGACAGGCTCCAAAGCCACAGAGAAACCTTGTCTCGAAAAACCAAAAAAACAACAAACAAACAAAAAAAACTGTTTCATCATATACATTTATGAAGTAATAAGTGCATATATGTGTGTAGATATACAGATATATACGTGTACACACATATGCATGTGTATGATATACATAGATATTTTTTAGCTGTTTTGGAGGCAAGTTCTCACTGTGTAGCCCTGGCTGTCCTAGAACTCACTATGTAGACCAGGCTGGCCTTGAACTCACAGAGATTCACCTACCTCTGCCTCCCAGGAGCTGGGACTAAAGGCGTGCACTACCATGCCTGGCCTGATTTTATTTTCAGTAAGAACAAAATTGCCTAGAATTAGAGAAACAAAGTATCTAATGGTCCTCTTCAAAGGAGAAAAGTGCTTTGCCCCTTCCCACAGTAGCATGTATCCCCATAGCACAGGTGTGGGACTTCTCATGAAAGAAGGTGGGCTTTGTGAGCACCACACTCACATCTTCATCCTGATGAGGATGGATCAATTCCACAAGTCTCTGGATGATCTTCTCCTCATTAAGCCACTAAAAAGAGAGAAAATAAGTCCAGTTCAGTATCTGCTCATATCTAACTAAATGGAAGAAAGTCCTTTGGTATAGCAGAAACTCATATGTCCCCATCTCCTGGATACTCTGACATGCCTATCTAGACCCAAGAAGAACCAAAATGATGCAATGAACCCTGGGAATGGCTCAAAGAGTTTAAATGAGCAGGCCACTGACCATCTGTCTTAATAGCACAGGACACATCATTTCTGAAACCTAAAGTACACAATGAACAGAATGGAGTCCAGAGGCCAGCCTGATGTGAAATGAGACAAATTTCAGCCCCCTGTGGCATGAGGACCTTCCTAGGATCTGGAAGGCAGGACTGTGTATGTCAGTAGGAGCACTGTGAAGGCTTCAGCCAACATTGTTCAAGGTCAAGGGCAATGGAGATCCAGTGAAATGATGTCATGCCACAGCAGAGCTGGCAGACAGGTTCTACTAGTGCATGTGTACTCTGCACTTCAGACTCGTCATGCAGAGATGAAATGCCCCAACAGGGATGCTTTACAATGTGAATGAGGAGCACAAGTGAAAGGTGAAAGGCAAAAGGCTATGCAGTCTTCTGTGGTAGTTTCAAAGACAATGGCCTCCATAGGATGTTATGTTTGAATACTTGGTCCCCAGTTGGTGGAACTGTTTGGAAAGGATTAGGAGGTGTGGCCTTGTTAGAAGAGGTGTGTTATTGGGAGTAGGCTTGAGATTTCAAAAGATTCTTGCCATCCCCAGTGTGCTCTCTCACTACCTTCTACTGATGGTTCAAGATGTGAGCTCTGGCTGTTTCTGCCACCATTCTTTGCTCCACCATCATGGACTCTAACCCTCTAGAACCCTAAGTCAAATTAAATACTTTCTTTTAAATTGCCTTGATCACACCAGGTGTGGTGGTGCATGCCCTTAATCCTAGCACTCCGGAGGCAGAGATAGGTGGATCCCTGTCTGGTTTACAGAGCAAGTTCTAGGACATCCAGGACTACACACAGACAAACTCTTTGATAAACAAACTTCAATAAAAACTTTAATAAATAAAAACAAACAAACAAGAAAAGAAAGAAAAGAAAAAAATTGCCTTGGTCATAGGGGTTGTGATGCTTAGTCTTGGTTGTCAACTTGACTATATCTGGCATTAACTAAAACCCAAAATTGGGGCACACCTGTGAAGATATTTTGCTTAGTTTGAAGTGGGAAGATCCACTTCTAGTCTGTATCTGAGGTGGGAAGACACACCTTTAATCCAAATCTTCTGAGATGGGAAGACCCACCTCTAATGTGGGTCCCACGCCTACTGCTGGCAGTCTACATAAAGGACATGAAAGAAAGAAGCTCTCTCTGTTTGCCTGCTTGTTCTCACCTCCCTACCAAGTCCATTCTTTCACTAGCATTAGAACCTACTTCTTCAGGATTCCAGCATTTACTGAAGACCAGCTGAGACATCCAGCCTCATGGATTGCACAGTTACTGGATTCTTAGACCTTCTGTTCATAGGCATCCATTGTTGGAGTAGCTGGACTACAGTCTGTTAAGTCATTCTAATAAATCAACTTTCTATATCTACATAGAGAGATTCATTCTATAAGTTGTTACTCTAGAGAACCTTGACTAAATATAGTGTTTTAAATGAGCAATAGAGGACTGGAGAGATAGATGGCTCAGTGGTTAAGAGCACTGACTATTCTTCCAGAGGACCTGAGTTCAATTCCCAGAAACCACATGGTGACTCACAGCCATCTGTAATGAGGTCTGGTGCCCTCTTCTGGCCTTCAGGCATACACACAGACAGAATATTGTATACATAATAAGTAAATAAATATTTTTAAAAAAATAAGAAAAAAGAAAAACTACAACATCTTTTATTTCTTTATTAACCAGGGTAGGTAACCTATATATTATAAGACACCATGTAGCCCTTAGTAGCCTGGAGCTCACAATTCTACCTCTGCCTCTCAGTTGCTGGGATTACTGTCTTGTAGCACCATGCTCAGTGAGTAGGACCATCTAAGTGACACGTGAGTCTCAGAGTGAGAAAACAAAGGTTCAATTGCTTGGCTTGCCCTGTAGGCTGGGTCGTTCCCAGCAGCACAGCAGCATCCACACTCCATATTAAGAAACACACCCCAGCCTCAGCTAGTCCAGTCAGCTTGTACTTTCCTCACAGTAGCACTTGGGTCTGGAGCCCACATCTCTAAGGCCTGTAGGTGCCTGGGTGAGGTAAAGGGCAGGAGAGAGCAAGGGACCATGTTTTGGAAGAAGGCACCTCTGCTCTCTGCCTCTGAATGGGCTAGAGCAGGACAAGGGTAAAGATAAGCAGGCCATGTTGAGAGACTGAGTGAAGAGCTTGGGGACGGACATCTGAGGCTCCCTGACACAAGTGGCCTGGCCTGGTGCACCTTCCCAGGGAAAATGAGACGGGGTTCCCACACATTCACACGCAGTCCCTGGCACTCACATGTAGGACCTCTTGCCGGAGACCAACTGGTTCCACACAGCTGACCAGGCGCAGCAGCAGGTCCATGAGAGCTGAGGTGCCTATGTGCTTCAGCATCAGGCTGATAAACTTCTCCTTCTTCTTCAAAAACATGATCACCTGAAGTCAAACACACCTGGTAAGTAAACAGGCCCCTGAGAGGAAAGAACACTCCTTTAAGAACTTTCACGAGAAAGATAATTAACTTTCAGTGATACTGAGAAGAAATGATAGAAAGATCATGTAAAGGCTATATGGAAAAATTCCCTCCCACGACAGGCAAGAGTCCTGGAGACCAGTGATGCAAGTGCAAACTGGCAGTGCTTCTAACTGGACATCATGTCTGGAGAACAGTACACGCTACCACGCACAGTCACCACTGAAACAAAAGGCATCGAAAGAACTAAGCCGGGAGATGAGAGTCATTGCTTCAGCGCTACATAGTGACCCTGTCTGAAACAAATGTTGTCCTCCCACCTCCACATGCTGTGCTATGCACCCTGTCTGACATTATACACATATAATGATAACAATAAATAAGTAAATTTGTAAAACTGTCATGAGACGTTATCATAAATAGCTTTATATCAATCTGTATGTATCTCAAAAAGAGAAAAAATTTTCTGAGTGGTGGTGGCACACACCTTTAATTCCAGTACTTGGGAAGCAGAGCCAGGAGGATCTCTGGGAGTTCAAGCCCAGCCTGGACTACATGAGACATAATAAATAAGGAACACTGTCAAAAGGGGAATGACTTCAGGGCTCAGTGGATAAAGGCACTTGCTGCCCAGCCTGACAGCCTAAGTTTGATCCCTAAAACCACATAAAGGTAGAAAAAGAAAAATGACTTCACAATATGCCTTCTGACCTCCATACATACACCACAGCACATTGTATACCCCTCCCTCAGCATCACAAGCACGCACAAAAATATACATTTAAAGATATTTTTAATCTTTATTTTTATTTACATGTATAGGTGTTTTGCATGCATAAATGTGTATATACCATATTTATGTAGTGTCTGTGGAGACCAGAAGAGAGTGCTATACCTCCTGGGACTAGAGTTACAGTTTTGAGCCACCATGTGGGTGCTGGAATTTGAACTTGGATCCTCTGAAAGAATAACCAGTGCTCTTAAGCCCTAAGCCATCTCTCTAGCCCCCTTAAAAAAATTTAAAGATGGGCTGGAGAGATGGCTCAGCGGTTAAGAGTATTGCCTGCTCTTCCAAAGGTCCTGAGTTCAATTCCCAGCAACCACATGGTGGCTCACAACCATTTGTAATGAGGTCTGGTGTCCTCTTCTGGCCAGCAGGCATACACACAGGCAGAATATTGTATACATAATAAATAAATAAATATAAAAAAAAAGAAAAAAAAATTTAAAAGATTATCTAAACTGGCAAGAAAAAAATATGAATCCAGGTGAACATCAAAAGAAATACTGGGTATGGAGACACATGCCTTTAATCCCAGCACTCAGGAGGCAGAGGCAGGTGGACTTCAGTAAATTTGAAGCCAGCCTGGTCTACGGAGTGAGTTCCAGGACAGCTAGGGCTACATATGTCTCAAAAACCAAAAACAAACAAAAAAGAATAGGAAATTAAAAGTCATTTCACTATAGACCATAGCATAAAACTCAACAATAGAAAAGAAAAACAGCCAGGCATGGTGGTGCACGCCTTTAATACCAGTGCTTAGGAAGCAGAGGTAGGCAGGCAGAATTCTGAATTCTAACATTGAGGATAGAATGGTCTACAGAGTGAATTCCAGGACAGGGAGGGAGGGAGGGAGGGAGGGAGGGAGGGAGGGAGGGAGGGAGGGAGGGAGGGAGGGAGGGAAGGAAGGAAGGAAGGAAGGAAGGAAGGAAGGAAGAAAAGCATACAATAATCAAGTTCAGTGCATTCCAGGAATGTAAAGTCGGTTTAACATTATAAGAAGAGCATTTCGGGGGCTGGAGAGATGGCTCAGCAGTTAAGAGCATTGCCCGCTCTTCCAAAGATCCTGAGTTCAATTTGTGGTGGCTCACAACATCTGTAATGAGGTCTGGTGCCCTCTTCTGGCCTGCAGACATACATGTAGACATAATACTGTATACAGAATAAATAAATAAATAAATAAATAAATAAATAAATAAATAAATAAATATTGAAAAAAAAGAAGAGCATTTCGTTTTCAACAGTCATTGCCACTACATACACTTTTAAAAAGCTAGGACTCAAGAAAATGCCCTTAATTTGCTTTTTATTTGTTTGTTTCTATGTTAATGATTAAACCCAGGACCTTGTACTGTTAAGCAATACTCTACTATTGAGATATAACTAACAGGTCCTTAGGGTTAACTTTTAAAAATTTATTACATTTATTTATTGTATGTAGCAGGGCATGAGTGTGCCACAGCACATCTGGTGGTCATATGGTTCCCAGGAATTGAACTCAGATTGTTAGGCTTGCCAGAAAGCGTCTTCACCCACTAAGCCATCTCTCTGGCTCCTTAGCTTTAGAGCTGCAGACATAGATCAGGTGGTACAGTACTTGCCTAGCATGCATGTAGCCCTGAGCTTGATTCCAGGCAACACAAACAGTATGCAATGGGACATGCCTATAATCCCAGCATGGATAATATAATCCATGGTGGAGTCAGGAGTTCAAGGTTATCCTCAGACACATAGTGGGTCTGAGGTCAGCCTGAGATACAGGAGAGAGAACTTGTGGATATGATCAAAAATGCTTTATATATGTATGAAATTCTCAACAAATAAATAAACAAATTAAAAATTAGGTCAAGCCGGAAGGTGGTGGCGCACGCCTTAATCCCAGCACTCAGGAGGCACAGACAGGTGGATCTCTATAAACTCAAACACCCTAGTCTACAAAGTGAATTCCAGGGCAGCCAGGGCTGTTATACAGAGAAACTCTGTCCTGAAAACCAAAAATAAGTTTAAAAATTTAAATTAAAACCCTAATAACCTTATAATAAACACCTTACTTAACCATGAAATTTTTCTTCTAAGGTAACACAAGGAAATTCACAATTAGCACCTCTAGTCAATATTGTACTAAAGGCTCCAGTCAATTCTGTAAGACATGAAAAATAAAAGGCATATAAATTATAAAGCACAAAATAAAACTGTCAGTAATATGGGGCTGGAGAGATGGCTCAAAGGTTAAGATCACTTGCTCTTGCAGAGGACCCAAGTTCAGTTCCCATCATCCACATGGCAGCTCACAACCGTCTACACTTGATCTTAGCCAAAAGGCCAAGAAGCAAAACAACCGTCTATAGCTCTAATCCTGGGGGATCCAATACCCTCTTCTGACTTCCATGCATGTGGTGCATATACATACATGCAAGCAAAACACTCATACACTTAAAAAATGAGATCACCATTAATTACAAATGATAAGATCTTGTACATAAATAAAACAAAAAGATATAAATTATCAGAATTAATAGCAGTTCTATTTCTCATCAATAAAAAGGGAAAGCAGAGTGGATGCCCTCCAACACAAGAATGGTTAAACTATGGTTCACCCACACCATGCAATATTACATAGTAATTTTTAAAAAAAGGAACAAATCAACCGGGCGGTGGATGGCACACACCTTTAACCCCAGCACTTGGGAGGCAGAGGCAGGAGGATCTCTGCGAGTTCGAGGCCAGCCTGGTCTATAAGAGCTAGTTCCAGGACAGAGTCCAAAGCTACAGAGAAACCCTGTTTCAAAAAATAAAAAAACAAACAAAAAGGAACAAATCATTGATACACACCTGGATGACTCTATTTTAACTTGGATGAAATTATACTCAGTGAAAATGCTGAGTCCTCCAGTCCACAAAGCACAAGGCTGGAGATATAGTTTAGTGGTTCAGCTCTTGCCCTGAGTTCAGTCTCTAACATCATAAAATAAAAATGTGCAATTTAAGTTTGACATCAGCCTGGTTTATACAGAAAGTTCCAGGGCAGCCAGGGATATATAAATAAACCAAAACAACAAAATGTACTGTTTATGTATTAGTGTAACTCCTGACAAAGAACGAGGAAAAAGCAACAGTATACCAGAAGAGGCTCAGCCAATCTATCTTGTAGCCAAAAGCAGATACTGTACTGGCTAGTTTTTTGCTTGTTTTTCAACTTGACACAGAGTCATTTGAGAGTAAGAACCTCAACTGAGAAAATGCCTCCATAAAATCAGCCTGTAGGCAAATCGATAAGCCATTTTCTTAATTGATGATTATTGTGGGAGGGCCCAGTGCATTCTAGGTGGTGTCACTTCTAGTTAGGTGGTTCTAAGATATATAATAATAAAAACAAAACAAGAAAAAAATTGAGTAATTCAAGAGGGTGCAAGCCAGTAAAAAGTGTTCCTCCACGGCTCCTGCTTCAGCTTCTCCCTGATTTCCTTTGTGATGGACTGTGATATGGAACTATAAGCTGAAATAACCACTTTCCTTCCCCAAACTACATTTGGTGTTTTATCACAGCAACAGAAATCCTAAGACAGAAATTGGTATGAGGTTTGTGGGACACTGTTGATAGACCAGACCGTGTTTTGGGGAGGTCTGTGAAAGAACTTTGGGCGAGAGAAGCCAAGGAGTGTTCAAAGCTTGAGCTGTTTTGTGGGAGCTTAAAAGAGAATGTTGAGAGCAGTGCAAACAATGGAGGCCTGCCTTGTGAAGTTTAGGAGGGAGCTTTGAGAGTTCCTCTAACATTCAACAGGGGTGCATGCGTCAGTAGCACATATACTAAAATTGGACCGATATAGAGAAGATTAGCATAGCCCCTACACAAGCATGACATGTGAATTTGTGAAACATTCCATATTTTTAGGATGCTGAAATGTAGCTCTCCACAACTGATGGCTTCTGGCAGCGGTGGGGGTGGTGAAGGACTCACTTTTCTTTAAGGGGCAGGGAGTTTGAACACACTCCAGTGAGTATATGGACAACACAAATTGGACCTTTTTTTTCTTTCTTTTTTTTTGGGGGGGAAGTAGTGTCACAAGGGTAGGAGGTGGGCCTTGGAGAACTAGGAAGTGTGATCAGGGCTCGTGATGTGAAATTCCCAAATCATTAATATTAAAATTATGGAAAAAAGCTCCATCAGAGTTATCAAATATATTAAGAATCTGTGGTTCTGATCAGATGGAGCTGAAGAATAAAAAAACATAACCACTAACTAAAGCAAAACCTTTGCTTCACTGAAACAATTGGTGCTGGTTAGCTAGAGCTAAGAAGTCAGTTGTGATTAAGGAAAGAGCAGGGGCTGGAGAGGTGGCTCAGCAGTTAAGAGCACTGACTGTTCTTCCAGAAGACTTGGGATCAACTCCCAGCACCCACATGGCAGTTCATAGGTGTCTGTAACCCCAGGTCCAGGGGACCTAAAACGTATGGCAAAAAACACCAATGAATATTTAAAAAAAAAAAAAAAAAAAAAAAAAAAAGAGCAGCATCACTGAGGCAAAGTTCTGGGAAATATTTCCTCATGGTCAGTGTACAGAGTCTTGTGTTAGCAGGTAAGACTTTCCCAGGTGGTATTATTATTATTATTATTATTATTATTATTTGGTTTTCTATATGCATGTTTTTGTGCACCACAGTGCTGTGAGTGCAATTTCCATAAAGGCCAGAAGAGGGCGTCAGATCCCCTGGGACTTCGGTTACAGATGGTTGTGAGCCTCCAAGTAAGTTCCAGGAACCAAACCCAGAGCCTCTGGAAGAGCAGCCAGTGCTCATAACCTCTGAGCCATGTCTCCAGTCCCTGAAACTGGGCTTAAAGCCATGAAGGAGTAACAGAGACACATTAAGGCTTTAAGCATCATGTGGCAAGGTCAAATCCCTGAGAAAGCCCAGAGGATGATTGATGAAGGTGTAGTCAACTGCAGTAAGGAGCCCAACATTTTGGAGACGCTGGTACCATAAGATGACCACCGAGCACAGCAGCAGGTGTGGAGCCAGCCTGAGGCTGTACGATGTATTATGCATGCTGTTTGGAGTCCAGAAGATCATGAGTCCCAGAAGTCTGACACTGAGCTTCATATTGTTGGACTCTGGTCTAACTGTGCTAACTCTAACTGTGCTTTGGCTCTTCCTTTTTTAAGTAGAAAAAGATGTAACTTATTTTTTATTTATAGGAGTGCAGAGTTCGGGTGGTGGTGGCGCATGCCTTTAATCCCAGCAGGTAGAAGCAGGTGGATCTCTGTGAGTTTGAGGCCAGTCTGGTCTATAGGAGCTAGATCCAGAATAGGCTTCAAAGCTAAGAGAAACCCTGTCTCGAAAAACAAAGAAAGAAAGAAACAAACAACAACAACAAAAAAAGGAGTACAAAGGTGAGCGACTTTGAAGGTATAGTGATGGGGAATCTCTGTCAGCCAAAGAACTTTAAGGGGTGGGACCATGTTAGGACATGACCTTTCAAGTACCCAGAGAAAAATGCCAGGCAGCCCCGGGTTCTCTCTCTCTGTGTGTGGTTCCTGCACTACACAGATGAGCTTGGACTTCTCGTTCCTGTATGATGAATTTGCCCCTTATAATAAAGAAAAATATAATTGATCTATCTTGTAGCTAGCCTGGTATTTCTCAACCTGTGTCCAAAGTGGGGCTCAGGTACCCCGTAGCTCCAGCCAGCCATTGCAAGGCTCCCCGTAGTGCATTTGGGTAGGATCCCTATGTGCTGGTAGTGTCTCGGAGCTGCTCTGGGTCCCCAGACACCTGCAGCACAGCTGTCTTGTGGGTCCAGCTTTCCCGACACACGGTGGAAGCTCAGGCGAGGCGCAGGCTTTAATGCTTGGATCAGAATTAAGGAACCAGAAAAGAGAATTAAATCATATATTAGGGTTAAACAGGGTCAGAGAGAATCCTTTAGTGACTTTTTACAAAGATTAACTAAGGCTGTACAAATAGGAGTAACAGACTGAGAAGTTAGACGTATTAATTGAATCTTTGGCTTTTGAGAATGCCAACTTATAATTCAAAATGATCCTTGGGCCTTTAAAAGTCAAACCAATACCAACAGATGAATGGATCTTACATACAATAAATGTTGAGACATTTGACTAGAGTACTGAAGCTTGGGTACGAGAAGCAATTTCCAACGGTATGGGAGACACCAAAATGCCAAATGTTTTAATTGTGGTAGAACAGGACATCTGAGAAGAGATTGTAGACAAGGAATTCCTAGGAATAATATCTCCTCTGGGAAAGATATTATAAGGTATTATAGACAAAGGTCACCAGCCATTCAGGCTGCACAAGAACACAAAGCAACTGATAAACCTTCAAAGGTACTAATGGTTAACTGAAAAACCAATATGGGTTAAACAGTGGCCTTTAACAGAAGAAAAGCTGCAGGCTTTAGAACAGCTGGTACAGGAGCAACTAGATGCTCACCATATTAAAAAATATACCAGCCCTTGGAATTCTCCTATATTTGTTGTTAAAAAGAAATCTGAAAAATGGAAAATGGTTACAGATCTAGAGCTACCAAAGGTTATTCAACCTATGGGCCCTCTACAATTGGGAATTCCTATGCCTTCTCTATTACCAAAGGGATGGCCTCTCATAGTTACTGAAGGATTGTTTCTTCACTATACCTTTACAAGAAAAGAATAAAGAAAAATTTGTCTTCAAAGTGCCTACTTATAATAATTCTCAGCCTGCTAGGAGATACCAATAGATTATCCTCCCATAGGGAATGCTCAATAGCCCTACCCTGTGCCAATACTTTGTCAGTCAGCCATTAAAAATAATATGTAAGCAATTTCCTAAGTCTATAATCTACCATTACATGGATGACATTTTGTTATCTGATTCAAACGCAGATACTTTAAAAAGAATTTTTTTTTGGGGGGGGGGGAGGTTAAAGACAGGGTTTCTCTGTAGCTTTGGAGCCTGTCCTGGAACTAGCTCTTGTAGACCAGGCTGACCTCGAACTCACAGAGATCCGCCTGCCTCTGCCTTCTGAGTGCTGGGATTAAAGGCATGCGCCACCACTGCCCAGCAAAAAGAATGTTTTAAAAAGTAAAAAAAAGTTTTGCCTAAGTGGGGATTAGAAATGCTCCTAAAAAGATTCAAAGAGGAGATTCTGTCAATTACCTAGGTCACAAAATAGGTTAAAAAAAATTAGAACACAAAAGGCGCAAATTAGGAGATATTGATTGTGGACTCAATGACTTTCAAAGATTGTTAGGAGATAGTTCCAGTTTACAACTGGCTGTTGAGATAACACCTGATCTAATAATTCATTTAAACAAAACTTTAAATGGTGACAAAGACTTAAATAGTCCCATAATGACAGCTGGAAGTAATTCTAGAAGACGATGTCCCCTTTCCCAATGAAGTTATCCTCAGGGTTGGGGACACTGTTTGGGGTTGATTATTACTTGTATAAGACAGAGAATTGGGGTGAAAACTATGTAGGCTCAGAGATTTAAAAAAGTAAGAGGAAAAATTCATTGGGATAATAGATAATTTAGTGTGAACTTATTCAAACTAATAATAATAACAATAGTGGGTAATAGAGTAAATACTTGTGAGCTATTATTTATGGACAATTTACACTGGTATAGTTTTTTGTATATTGATACAAGTTCATATTATATGTTATTTCTGTTTACAATATTTGTACACCTATGCAAAGTTATTTTGTCAGATTGTATGCATGCATGTTTCTATGTTTAAGATATTTTGTATATTGATACAATTTTTAGTATATATTTTCATATTGCATTATATATTCCTACCTCTGATCAACATATACTTTGTTTACATTTTGAGGTCATTTTCTTCATTTACTGCACAGCTGTTTACAGATTATTTAAGACTTCTGATATGACGTCTTAGTCTTTAAATTTACAGGTATTAAGTATTATAGGTCAATAGAACTCAGGACCTCTGGCAGCCTGGGGTTCGCTCTCTCTCTGTGGTTCCTGCACTATACAGCTGAGCTTCGACTTCTCGTTCTTGTTTTGTGAGTTTGCCCCTTATAATAAAGAAAAATATAATTGGTCTATCTTGTAGCTAGCCTGGTATTTCTCGACTCGAGATAATTCAACAGTATAGTGGCCTTGTATTTTTCTTTGCTTTTCTTTTTTGGTTTTTCAAGACAGGGTTTCTCTACAGCTTTGGAGCCTGTCCTGGAACTAGCTCTTGTAGATCAGGCTGGCCTTAAACTCACAGATATCCACCTGCTTCTGCTGGTATTAAAGTGCTTGAGCTACCACCACCACCCAGATGGGTTTGGACATTTTAAAGCAGCTTTGAACTTTAAAAGAAACTTCAGATATTTTAACTGAACTTTTTTGTTTTGTTTTTTCAAGACAGGGTTCTCTGTGTAACATCTTTGGCTGTCATGGAACTCACTTTGTAGACCAGGTTGGCTTCGAACTCACACAGACCTCTGTGAGTTCGAGGCTAGCCTTGTTTCCAAATGAGTTCCAGAATAGCCAGGGCTGTTAGACAGAGAAACCCTGTCTCAAGAAAAAAACAAAAAAACAAAGTTGGAATGTTTCACATTGTGGTATTAATATGAAATCTTAGGGATGAACAAGAAAGAAAAGGTTATAGTTTAATAGTAATATGTTTATGTGTCAGGTTGACAAAGAGTCAATAATTATGTTTAGGTTTTTTGTTAACTTGACACAAGTTAGAGTCACCTGAGAGGTGAGAACCACAATTGAGAAAATGCTTCCATAATGTCAGCAAACCTATAGGGCATTTTCTTTTCTCTTCTTTTCTTTTTTAAGATTTATTTATTTATTATGTATACAATGTTCTGCCTGCATGTATGCCTGCAGGTCAGAAGAGGGCTCCAGATTTCATTACAGATGGTTGTGAGCCACCGCATGGTTGACAGGAATTAAACTCATGACCTTTGGAAGAGCAGGCAGTACTCTTAACCACTGAGCTATCTCTTTAGCCCAAGGGCATTTTCTTAATTGATGATTGAAGGCCCAGTTCATTTGTGGATAGTGCCACTTCTGGGTATGTGGTCCTGGGTATATAAGAAAACAAACTGAGCAAGCCAGGAGGAAACAAACTAATAAGAAGTGTTCCTCCATGGCTTTTGCTACAATTCCTACCTCTAGGATTATGCTTTGACTTCATTCTATGATGGACTGTGATAGGAACTTTAAGATAAAATAAACCCTACTTCCCAGTTGCTTTTGGTCATGGTGTTTTGGCCCAGCACTAAACACCTGAACTGAGACACAGACCATTTTGAGATATCAAAGGTAAATGTACACTGTAAGAACATTTAACAAAATTAAGGCATTATTGTTTATATTTTATGTGTGATAATGGTATTGTGGTTATAACTATAAAAGACGTTTCATTTTTCATCTGTATATCTCATCTCATCTGATATCTGTAATTTTCTTCAAAACAATCTGATGAGATTGAAAATAAGAAGGTTCAAGCCAGGTGGTGGTGGAATCTACCTTTAATCCCAGCCCTTACTCTACGAGTTTGAGGCCAGTCTGGTATATAGAGCAAGTTCCAGGACAGCTAAGGCAACACAGAGAAACTCTAACTCAAAAAAACAAAAAACAAAAACAAAACAAAAACAAAAAAGAAGAAAGAAAAAAAGAAAAGGAGAATCAGAAAAAATACTGGCCTCTAACAGTCCTGTCTCTGGGTCAGTCTATTCTTTCAGGAAAGCTCAACCTGCTTGCCAACCCTAGGAACAGATCAACTCCTGGGTGACTGGCAACAAATTTTGGTAGAGCAATACGAGGGACTGTCGAAATGAAGCAGGTAAGAAAAGATGAACACAACTTATGTATACATGAGAAAAGCAATTTGTAATACTCACTATGATACTGTTATATGAAAATTAACAACTATGTGCTATCTACTGAAAAAGCAGTTATTGCAAAGAGTACAGAACCTAAATATTTCAGTCTTAACCTGAATTCCACATAAATGTGTTACATGTTTGTCAGCACAATACAAACTTTTAAGAAGTTCATTTCATTTCACTCTAATGCAGTAGGCACTAGAAAGGAAGAAAAGGGAAAGTAAAATTTTAAAGAAAATCTGAAAGTGGCAAAAGAATATGATCAGGCTACAGTAGTAAATTAAGAGATTCACAAACCCATCCATTGGGCTGCAAGGTCTAGGCACAAGAGGTCTCTCTGAAACTCACAGTGGACACCCGACACAGCACCTTTCTTGTACTAGGGCATCTGCTCACGTTCCTTCCCTACATTACTGCCACCACGATTATACACAGAAGTGGGAAGGGGATATGTATGCACACACACATACATATATACACATACACATAGCTATGGCACTGTCACTCTTCACTTCTGCTGTTTGACAAATAAGAGATAAGACAGTCCTCTGGAGACCCAGGACTCAAGACATAGACAACATATACGTCTGTTTGCTAAATGGATAGTTGATGGGATTAAACAATTATGGTTAATATTAAAAAGAAAAAAGTCCTTATAATTTAGACACACCAGACTATTTACACAAGAAATTAGGTGTAAATGAGGTGAGGAGATAGATGCTGAACACAGCAGGAGGGACAAGCCACCATTATACTTCCCCTATTTACATCCACACTTTACTCTATTTATTTATTTTGGTTTTTTGAGACAGGGTTTCTCAGTGTAGCCCTAACTGTCCTGGAACTCGCTCTATAAACTAGACTGGCCTTAAATTCACTCCTGAGTTCTGGGATTAAATGTGTGCACCACTACCACCTGGTTTCAAATCAACATTTTAAATATAAGGTTAAACGTTTAAGTGTTGTGGACTATTATTTTAAGGTGTGTTATGTTTGTTTATGCTGTGGAATATTTGTTTAATGACGCAAAAATGTGTTGCATTCTTTTATCTTGCATTTGTTTAACTCTGTGAAGCTGTGTTACTTTGCCTGTCTAAATACCTAATTAGTCTAATAAAGAATAGCCAATAGCAAGGCAGGTGAAAGGATAGGCGGGGCTGACAGGTAGAGAAAATAAATAGGAGGAGAGATCCAGAAGCAAGAAAAGAGGGGGAGAGAGGACACCAGGGGGGTCAACCATTCAGCTACACAGCAAGTCACAGAGTAAGAAGTAAAGAAAGGTACATAGAATAGAGAAAGATAAAAGCCCAGAGGAAAAGGTAGATGGGGTAAGAAAAGCTGGTTAGAAGCAAGCCAAGCTAAGGCTGGGCAATCATAAGTAAGAAAATGCTTCTGTGTGATTTATTTGGGAGCTGAGTGGCGGGTCCCCAAAGAGTAAGACCCAAAGAGCCAAAAGATTAAAACAACTAACTACAATAAGGTAGGAGAAGGACAGTGTTACAGCTGAAATGCTAATTCGTTTTCCCACAAAAGTCCAATTCTAATTAATTAGTTAATTAATTAATCAGTGAGCTGAACATTATCTTTTGTTTACTTTGAAGCAATCAATCATTATTCTGATCACACAGACAGGCTACTCATAAAGACTTCAAAATGTAGATGTCTCCGGCCCCTCCACAGTGAAGGCATGTTATAGGACTTCACGTTGATCTGGGGCTTGCAAAGCACCCAGTAAGGACAAGAAGTACTGCTTATTCCAGAGCTGGCTACAAAACCTCTTTGGAAAGTCACTTCGCTTAAACAACAGTTCACATATCAGCCACTTATACTGTTCATCTGTGGTCTGTTAAGCAAACAAAATACTGTCTCAAGAGCCTGGTGACAGTTTCACAGTGGCAGCAGTGATTGTTCAATGCATTTGGCTTCACCTATCATTACCTGTTCAGTTTTCCTTGCAATAAGATTGCCAATGGTCTTGCTGAAAAAACTGGCAAGCAGTGGGTTGAGTGGTGGCTCCTGATCCAGGAAGTCATACAGAAGGTTCAGCAGACTCTCGTCCTCGCCTAGTCTGTCGCTGATCTGTGGCACATCACAAGTCAGAAGCTCACAGGCTGTGTTTGGATATCTAAAAGGGCACAGTTCAAGCACTGGAGGTGAAATTAGACTTCTCCAACTTTTAGGAAGCAGACACGTCATGGCTGGAGAGAGAGCTCAATGGTTAAGAGGATGTATTGCTCTTTCAGAAAACCTGAGTTCAACTCCCAGTGCCCATATCTGGTGGTGGAGCCACCTGTAACTAGCCTCTAGGTACCCACAAACATGGGTACCTAGACACACATACTCATACAGACACACACATACACACAACTAAAAATAAACACACTTTTAAAGAAAGGAAGCAGAACCATATGATAAGAGCAAATTACTAAACAGGCCTGTAGCAACTGGAATTTAATTATTGGAACTCAAAGTTCTTAACATATCTTTTATAGGCCATCTATCCTGTTCTCTAATATTCTAAATTTTCTGACTCTACTTCCATTCTACAAATAACTTTTAATTTTTTTTAAAACAGGATTTCATGTAGCCTGGACTGGCCTCAAATTCACTACGTAGATGAGGATGGCTTTATCCTCCTGCCTTTACTTCCTAAACCTGGGATTACAGGCGTGCACCAGCACACCAGACTTAAATAATCTTTCTTTTTCTCCTGGATTCTTTCTTCATGATCATCTGCCAGGCTTCTCCCTGCTGACTGTCAGTAAGGCTAAGTCCCAGTCATGTTCATGTTTCTCCTTAGGAAATTGCCCTTCCTCTTCTCCCCGCTTCCTGTGTAAGCACAGAGCAAAACTGTTCTACACTAAGAAATATCATGTCTGCAGCTATGAAACAGTATCATCAGTGAGACATCATATAAGTAATTTACTATTAAGAAATGCTAGTATGGGAGCTGGAGAGGTGGCTCAGAGGTTAGGAGCACTAGCTGCTCTTCCAGAGGCCCTGAGTTCAATTCCCAGCAACCACACAGTGGCTCACAAGCATCTATAATGAGATTTGATACCCTCTTCTGGTGTGTAGGCATACACGAAAAAGAAAGAAATGCTAGTATGTGAAAATATACTCTTCATTTAATGAAAATGACTACAGACAAGATAACCCCTCCTAGCCCATTATGTGTGATTCCATGCAATCACTGATTCTTCTTTAGCAGCTGGCCCACACAGGATAGAAGACAACAAATGCCCCCAGAAACAATTATGCACTGATTGTGGGTACTCTCTCTCTCAGCCCGACAAAAAGGAGCAACCTTCAGAGCCATAACGAGCTGTCACTCATGCAGACCCAGCAGGACTTGCAAGACAAGTGGGCCTTTGGACATGAGAATAGTATGGGCAGTGTTCAGGGCCCCATAGGCTGAGTGCAGGAGGAGCCTAAGGGTTAAGTCTGTTCTGGGATTGCTCCTTCCTGGCTAACCTCTCTGATTTTCAATGTCTTTGTCTGTGAAGTGGGGCAGCCAGGGCCCCACCTCATGGGATGGCTGTAGCCCCGCACAAGTGTTTAGTGTAGAGGATCATACATGACCAATTGAGGGCAGGGAGACCACAGAGAGCAGCAGAAGAAGGTTAGGTCAGCAGCAGTGAAAGCCACAGTGATGCTCTACCAGACACAACACGCTGTGGCAGTGCAAGAAGTCAAATCCTATGGGGGAGGAAGCAAAGGAAAGACTGCGCTCTGAGGGTATTTTCACAGCAGGGAATAACCAACTTGTCCAACAGAGCAGATGGAGCTAAAAGGTACCAATTTTTTTTTTTTTTTAAAGTCAGGGTCTTTCTACAAAGCCCTGGCTGTACTAGAACTTACCATGCAAACCAGGCTAGCCTCAAACTCACAGAGATCCTCCTGCCTCTGCCTCTAAAGTGCTGAGAATAAAGGTGTGGCCACCACGTCTAACCAAAAGAAAACAATTCTACATCTAAGTAGGGCTAGGGTTTTTCCTTTATACATACTTTCTGACAAATAGGCACTGCTCTAGTAGTTTAAAAAACTTACAGGGGCTGGAGAGATGGCTCAGTGGTTAAGCGCATTTCCTGCTCTTCCAAAGGTCCTGAGTTCAATTCCCAGCAACCACATGGTGGCTCACAACCATCTGTAAAGAGGTCTGTCGCCCTCTTCTGGCCTTCAGGCATACACACAGACAGAATATTGTATACATAATAAATAAATAAATAAATATTTTTTTAAAAAACTTACAAAAAGAATAAGAATTTTACTTAAACATGACAAATGACTCATGTGATCTTGTGGATATTCCCTCCTAAGATCCTATTCCAGTAATAGAGAGTTAAGAAGGCAAGAAGAACAGCTGGCTGCAGAAACACTGTAGTAGAGTGTCTGCCCAGTATCCATCATGCAAGAGGCTCTGAAATTAATCCCCAGTGTCACATCTCAGGCATGGGATGGGGGAGAAGAAAAGAGAAGAGGAAATGATTCTGCCTTAGACTAAGCCCAGGGAAAACGGACTCTCAGGTGCTCAGAGAGAAGTTAGGGTAAGGGCTCAAGCTACACAATTCCAGAGATGTATGGCCAGTGTCCTGATTGCTGAGGGCAGGGTGGTCTTGAAACATCTTAGGCTTGAGTTAATTTGTTCTCAGGAAAAGTGAACAAGTCCTGTTACTAATTTAAGAATACTAAATAAAATGGAGAGATAATGGGATGCTGGCTAGAAATGGGAAACTTGGCAAAAAACAAGTTCCCAGCATGCTTACAGGCCTTCATCCCATAGGTAAGAACTAGAAGGAGGGCAGTGGTGGTGCGCGCCTTTAATCCCAGCACTCAGGAGGCAGAGGCAGGAGGATCTTTTTGAGTTCAAGGCCAGCATGGTCTACAAGAGCTTGTTCCAGGACAGGCTCCAAAGCTACAGAGAAACCCTGCCTCAAACACCCCCCCATACACAAAAAAAAAACTAGAAGGATTTTTTTCTAAATGGAATGCTGGGGTAGCAAATGCATAGCTAAAACAGTAAGAGCAAAACCAAGAAAAATGAGGCCAGCAGGGTGGCTGAGCAGTGAGGGTGCTTGCTATGCAAGCCCATTAACCTGAGCTCTGTCTAAAGGTGGATGGAGAGAACTGACTCCACAAAGTTGTCTGTGGTGTGCACACAGCCACGTTCACATACACCATGCACATACGCAAACAAACATTTTGAAGATTTAAAAAATAGGTATTAATTTTCAAAAGTTAATGCTCAATTAGATGCCCAGAAAGAAAACAGAGGAAAAACTAGAGGGGAAAAAGAAATAATGCAAAAAATACTCCACTACACTCAAATCTTTTCATTTTCAATTGAATAGATCCATGAAATGCTTACACAATAAATGGGGAGAAAAACCTGGTGGGCTGGAGGGATGACTCGGTGGTTAGAAGTACTGGCTTCTCATGTAGAGGATCCAGGCTCAGTTCCTAGAATTCACATGATAGTCCCAGACAATCAAGGCCCTCTTTTGATCTCTATGGATATTGCACATACATGGTGCATAGACATACATACAGGTAAAACAGCCATATACATTAAAAAAATCTTTAAAGAAATATACCTGGGGCCAGGTGGTGGTGGCACATGCCCTTAATCCTAGCATGTGGAAGGTAGAGAGAAAGGTCTCTGGGTTCAAGGCCAGTCTGGTCTACAGAGAGAGTTCCAGGGCAGCCAAGGCTACACAGAGAAACCCAGTCTTGAAAAACAAAATAAAAACAAAAAAAAACAAAAACAAAAAAAATCTGGTGTTTGTGTGAATATGTATGTGTAACCCACAAATGAACTGATGAATCTGCTCTGTCCCATTTGCTTGCTTCTATGTATCAGGCTCCTGAGAGACATTTGTTTTCTCATTGCTTTCTCTGCTTTAACTTGGTACCCATGCACTACTAATCTCTCTCAGACTCTGACTCCGCCAGTCTCAAGTCATTGATGCTATTCTGAGAATCCCTGTTTTGACCTAAAAGCCCCTTAACTACACCCTACCTGTCATTTTGTTCTAATTGGTCACCCAAACCAGGAGACATTGTAGAGAAGATGGCAGGTAGTATAGTGATAATGAGAACACAACAGCCTCCAGTTGTGGTCACCCTATCCATAAAGCTGTGGCCCTCAGACAGCAGTTCTTCCTAGAACTGTTTCCCATCATGGGACCCTTGTCAGACTGACTGACTGCCCAGAGGAAGCACTGACAGCCCACCACTCAGACAGACAGACTGACTGCCCAGAGGAAGCACCGACAGCCCACCACTCAGACAGACAGACTGACTGCCCAGAGGAAGCACTGACAGCCCACCACTCAAACAGACAGACTGACTGCCCAGAGGAAGCACTGACAGCCCACCACTGGTTGCTTCATTATCCAGGCCTGCTCTTTTTTCTTCCAAAAGACAAAGGTCAGTAAATATTTGTTGTGAAGGGACAGGTTAAAAAATATTTTTGTTAGGGGGCTGGAGAGATGGCTCTGAGGTTAAGAGCATTGCCTGCTCTTCCCAAAGGTCCTGAGTTCAATTCCCAGCAACCACATGGTGGCTCACAACCATCTGTAATGAGGTCTGGTGCCCTCTTCTGCCCTTCAGGCATACACGCAGACAGAATATTGTATATATAATAAATAAATAAATAAATATTTTTTAAAAATATATATTTTTGTTAGTCTCTTTTGTGACTGGACTCTGATTGCATATAGATTAGTGTGACATGTTCACCACCAAAAGGGTCATCAATATGGGTAGCAAAGTACTCTCCCTTTAACTTTTTTCAAACATTTAAAAATATAAAAGTTGCCAGGTGTGGAGTATATCTGAGATCCTAGCACTTAGAAGATTTTTGGGAGGAGTATTGGAAGTAGATTAGTATGTGCTACACAGTAAGTCTTCGTGTCAGAAGGAAGGAAGGGAGGGAGGGAAGGCAGGAAGAAGAGAGGGAGGAAGGGAGGGAAGGAGGGAGGGAGGGAGGGAGGGAGGGAGGGATAAAGAGCAAATCATGACTTACCCTATGCCAAGACCTTCCTACCATGCATGCATACAGTAGGCTTCCTCATAAGCACCTAGATCTATGTCTGCTGTGTTACTTGTCCCTAGTTCTCCCCAGAAACACTATGGATCATGTGACCTACTCATGGAGCCAAACTTTCTTGGTACACAAAGCATCCTCCCACTCCAGACTCTGCCCTTACACAAAGCTCCAACTGTCTTGTGGTGACACTGTCCCTTCCCTTTTGTCAGCTCCCAACACCCTGGTCAAACTTAAAATATTTTAGGAAAAATTTCTAAAGGTTTAGTACCACTAATGATAATGACATACTCCATCTGAACTGGTCACGCATCATACCTCTAACCTGTTTGCCAGCTCTAATGATGATGTGGTACAACTCTGCAATCTCAGGTACCTAATTATCACGGGGTCTTTCTTTCATCAAATTGTTCCAACATGTGTCGACTTAATATAAACTCAGTTATACCACAGAATGAAAAAAGCACATACACAAGAGATTCAAAACTCTTAAACCTCACAAACCACAACTTCACAACAGCCTCCTCACTTCTCATGTGGTGATGCCCTGTATCTAGTTGGCCTTAGACACTGCCCACAGCCTCCCTAAGCACTACCCAGCGGGCCTGGGAAACAGCCTCAGTACATACTTGAATCGGACCTTCTCTTCCATGTCCAGGGGTGGGTCCTGTGTGATGAGATTTACCAGCTCTTCCATACACTGCTGCCTGCACAGGAAGTCCAGCAACTTCTGGTTCTGAGCCTTACACTCTTGCAGGATGTCATCTTCGTCCATTAACTCTTGCAGTGTCACATGTTCCTTGTCGAGCAGCTTGTCAACATGGGACGTGGTATTCAAGTCAAATTTCCAGAACATGATGGTGGCCACAGAGCTGCAAGTAAGGACAAAAGAGGAGTTCACTCCTCCATACTCTGTTAATCCACCCTCAGCTGGGCTATACCAAAGTCCAAAGAGTTCATACCCAACATACACACAAGCGATCCTGGGGCCTAAGTAACTGCTCATATCTACAGGGCCCTTACGTTCCTCTGACTTACTTCCTCCCCACGCACAGTATCTCCCTCATCTGACCTAGCTCTCCCCTCCCCACAGTGCTTAAGTCCCTAAAGGCTCTCATTTCGATCGTGGCTCTGACGGGCCCACACATCTTTCTCCCAAGTATCAACGCTAAGAATACCTCTCCATCCCAAAAAGTTAACTCAAACCAGAAACCTACCCTCCCGGTGCTTAAACCCTCCTGAGTGAACTGAACACTGGACATGTGTTCCCAGAAGACTCTCAGAGCCGATACTCAGCTAACCAAACTAAGGACAGCCTGTTTTGCTTGAACTTGCCATTTTCTGCAGCCATGTGTCACCTAGTCCTTCAGTTTATGGTGGCTGTCTTGCTGAATAATATCAAGGTTATCGATGAGACAACCATCTCCTTCACATGCACACAACTGTGCGCAGTCTTGCCACAGCAATCTGAAGGTCACCACTAACCCAGCCCTTCCTCTGCCTTCTCAGCCCTTCTTTCAGCTTTTGCTGTCGTGCCTAGACAAGGCTGACCAACCCCATGGGGCTCACTGTCAAGGTACAGGCCAGGGTGAGTTAGCCAACAGTTTTTACTGTTGTGATAACAAAAAGAAAATATGAAGCTTCATCTTCAACAAAGCTAAAAACTTATCTTCAAATATGAATATTTTAAAATCATTTTTACATTTATTTATGTGTGTGTGCACACGTGCACACCATCCAGCCAGGAAAGCATACATGGGTGGTGGTCAGGGGACAAGTTGTGGGAGTCAGTTCTCACTTTCTATCATATGAGGCCCAGGGACTAAACTCAGATCATCAGTCCTAACCCGGTAAGCCATCTCCCTGCTCCAAATTATAGATCCTTTTAATGTAATATTTACAAAACTATAAGATCCGAGGGGCTTATCTTACTTGGTATTTTTACTTTAAAAAAATCTAAAAGATTGGAGCTGGAGAGATGGCTCAGTGGTTAAGAGTCCTGGCTGTAGATGCAGAGGACCTGGGAACTGAATTCTAGTATCGAAACCACCACTCCCAACAGTCTGTAACTCTGGCAGCCGATATAACACCATCTTCTGACATCTGTGGGCACTGTACATCTATGATACACGGACGACATGCATGCAGGCAAGACATCCACATATATAAAATAATGTTTTAAGCCAGACTCTTACTGTGCAGCTCTGGTTGGCCTAAAACTCATTATATAGACCAGGCTCAACTCAAACTCACAGAGTTACACTTGCTTCTTCCTCCCAAATGCTGAGATAAAGATGTGTGCCACCACACCTGATGCTAAAATAAACTGTAAATGAAAAAACTAAGAGACTAGCTGTGGTTCTTAGATGTGTTTGCCTGTTTGTGAATCTGAGGTACTGGTGTGTAGCCCTGACACAGTATATATTCAATTAATCTTCAATAAATGTAGAAAATCAATTAAATAGAGAAAGGTGTGGTGTGTGTGTGTGTGTGTGTATGAGTATGTGTGTGTGCAGGCATTTAAAAGATTATTCCAGAAAACTAAATATGTGTTAAGTAAGCTCAACCCTTACTTCACACCAAAATCCACATTAACATGAAATAGCGCACAGGTTTAATTATAAAATCTACAACTAGAAATTCTAGAAGACAATGTTTTAGAGGCTGGGAATGTACCTCAATAGTAGAGCCATTGCCTAGCATATACAAGGTCATAAGATTTGCTTCCCAGCACTACAGAGGTAGGGGGAGGGATAGAAAGAGAGGGTCAGCAAGATGACATCAGTGACTAAGGACACTTGTCACCTGTCACCACACCCAAGAACCTGAATTTATACAAGTCCCATAAATTATCCTCTGTTGGCCACATACAAATCAAAGCAAGCACATGAATACAACACACACACACACACACATGAACACATAAATAAATGTGGTATCCTCCAGACATAGTGGTACACATCTTTAATCCCAGGACTTGGGAGACAGAGGCAGGTGGATCTCTGTGAGTTCAAAGCCAGCCTGGTCTACATAAAGGTAAGACTATCTCAAAACAACAAAAAGTAATGTGACAGAGTGTTTCAAAAGGCAAGAAATGAGGGCGGGGGGAGAAGGAAGGACAGAAGGGGAAGGGGAGAAGGGGAGGAAGGAGGAGAACTTGAGGGAACGGATAAACGAGATGGGGGAAGGCCAGAGATGAGAAGGAAAAACATTAATTTTAAAAACTGGAGATACTTTATTTTAAAAGATATAAAAATATACATGCCAGTTTACACCTTTTAACCCAGAATTTGGGATACTGAGGCAAAAGAACCATGAATTTGAAGCCATCCTTGGCAACATAGTAAGATCCTGTCTCAAACAGCTGACCCAAGCTCACAGACTCTAGACTGACAGCTGGGGAGCCCGCATAGGCCCAAACTAGGCCCTCAAATGTGGGCAACAGTTGTGTAGCTTGGTGTTTGAGGGGCCACCGGCAGTGGGACCAGGATCTATCCCTGGTGCATGAGCTGGCTTTTTGGAGCCCATTCCCTATGGTGGATGCTTTGTTCAGCCTTGATGCAGAAGGGATGGGCTTGGTCCTGCCTCAACTTAATGTGCCAGGCTTGTTGACTCCCCATAGCAGGCCTTACCCTTTCTGAGGAATGGATGGGGGAGGTGGATTGGAGGAAAGATAGGAGGGGAGCAGGAGGAGGGAAGGGAGGAGGAGCCGTGGCTGGTATGTAAAATGAATAAAAAACTTTTTAAAAAAATCCTGTCTCAAAACAAAACAAAAACCCATCCAGTAAGTGCATTATAATAGGATCAATATCACAGGAACCAGGGATCTGCAGTGAGGCTCCACCACAAACCAGCCAGGGATCTGCAGTGAGGCTCCACTGCACACCTGCCAGTGATCTGCAGTGAGGTTCCACCTCACACCTGCCAGTGATCTGCAGTGAGGCTCCACTGCATACCTTCCAGAATGACTAACATCAAAAGCCGTCCATGTGCTGATGAGGATACTGAACAACTGAAACTTCGATCCACTTCCAGGAAGGGAGCGCTAATGTGGCACAACCACTTTGAAAGGAATTTAACAGTTTTTTTAAAAGTTAGGCATATTCTTACTATGTGATCTGCCAAGTCTACTTTCAGGTCCAGTGTAAGAAAAATTAAATTCTATGTCTATTCAAAGATGCAGTGAAGCTTGACAGTCTCCTTAACAGTAGTTACACACAGGAACTAGTTCAGATGCCTATTAACAGGTGAATGATCTCCCCATACAATGGAACCTTATTCACTACATAGAACAAGCACAACACAGATGAGTGACAGGGTACAAAGGCCAATAGTAGATGTTCCATTTATATGGGAGTTCAGAAAAATGTAAAACATACCTGGGGCAAGGAGAATAGAGGTTGTTCAGGACCAAGGGTACAGCATAGAATAACTACCATGATAGGAGGGAATTCTGGGGTGATATAGAACTGTGTCTTGATTAGGGTTTCTATTGCTGTAATAAAACCATGATCATAAGCAATTTTGGAAGAAAAGGGTTTATTATTATTATTAACAGTCCATCATCGAAGGAAGTCATGGCAAGAACTTGGGGCAAGAATTGATGCAGAGGTCACAGAGGAACCTGCTTATTGGCTCCATTCTGGTTTGCTCAGTTTGGTTTTTTCTTTCTTTCTTTCTTTCTTTCTTTCTTTCTTTCTTTCTTTCTTTCTTTCTTCCTTCCTTCCTTCCTTCCTTCCTTCCTTCCTTCCTTCCTTCCTTTCTCTCTCTTTTTTTTTAAAGATTTATTTATTTATTTTGTATTCAGTATTCTGCCTACATGTATCCCTACAGGCCAGAAGAGGGCACCAGATCTCATTACAAATGGTTGTGAGCCACCACGAGGTTGCTGGGGATTGAACTCAGGGAACTGAACGAACAGTCAGTGCTCTTAACTTCTGAGCCATCTCTCCAGCCCTCAGTTTGGTTTTCTTATATGCCCCAGATACATCCTCAGCTCCCTCTATACCAGAACTTCTGTGTGCTGACATTCAGGGAAAAACTCCCAGACAGACAATTCTCAATGCTACTGGTCTCTTCTTAATCACCATCAATTTCTTAGCTCCAGCTAACCAGCACCAATTAGTTCATCAAAACAAACGTTTCACTTCAGTGGTTCTGGTCTCTTGTTAATTACAGCCAATGCTTCCACCTCAGCTGACCAGGACCACAGACTCTCAATTCAAAATATCACATAAATGGGCCTGAGTCTCGGTTTCCCTCTGAAACCTCACAAGCCAGGCCTCCATCACATGCTGGGCTTCCACCATTATCTTCTACATTCCTACATGATGGAGGAAGGTCATTGGTTAAAAAAATAAAGAAACTTCTTGGCCCTTATAGGTTAGAACATAGGTGGGTGGAGTAAACAGAACAGAATGCTGGGAGGAAGAGGAAGTGAGCTCGGACTCGATAGCTCTCCTCTCTGGGGCAGATGCGATGAAACTCTGACCCAGGATGGACGTAGGCTAGAATCTTCCCGGTATGTGGGGTGCTACACACATTATTAGAAATAGGCTAGTCCAGGTGCGAGAGTTAGCCGAGAAGAGGCTAGATATAATGGGCCAAGCAGTGTTTAAAAGAATACAGTTTGTGTGTTGTTATTTCGGGGCATAAGCTAGCCAGGCGATCAGGAGCTGGGGTGGCAGGAACACAGCCCGCAGCTCCCACTACACCTACAGAACAGCCCATAGAGCTCTGAGCACTCAACGGCTTCTCCAGCTCAAAATCCAAATGCTACCAGAGTCCTCTCAAAACACACATGGTCGGGCTGGGCAGTGGTGGTGCACGCCTTTAATCCCAGCACTTGGGAGGCAGAGGCAGGCGGATCTCTGTGAGTTCGAGACCAGCCTGGTCTACAAGAGCTAGTTCCAGGACAGGCTCCAAAACCACAGAGAAACCCTGTCTCGAAAAACCAAAAAAAAAAAACCAAAAAACAAAAACACACACACACACACACACACACGGTCGGGACTGTCAATGCAATATCCCATGGCCTAGTACCAATTCATCTTAGCGTTTCTGTTGCTGTGACAAAACACCATGTTTTGTCATAAAGCAACTTGGAGAGGAAATGGTTTATTTCAATTACACTTTTACATCACAGTCTATCATTGAAGGAAGTCAGGGCAAGAACTTAAGGCAAAAACTGAAACAGAGGAATTTATTGGAATGTTCTTTTTAGTAGCTTGGTCCTCATGACTTGCTCAGCCTGTTTTCTTATAGCACCCAGGACTACCAGTCCACAGTGAACTGGGCTCTCCCATATAAATCATCAATCAAGAAAATGCCCCACAAGTTTGCCCACAGGCTAATCTATTGGAGGCATTTTCTCAATTGAGGTTCCCTCTTCCCAAATGGCTCTAGCTTGTGCCAAGTTGACATAAAACTATCACAAACTGCAAAATAAAATGGGTCTGCTTATTTACTATAAATAATACTTGTGTGGTATACAACTAAAACTAATAAAGAATTATTAAGAGGAGCTGGAGAGATGGCTCAGAGGTTGAGAGCATTGTCTGCTCTTCCAAAGGTCCTGAGTTCAATTCCCAGCAACTACATGGTGCCTCACAACCATCTGTAATGGGGTCTGGTGCCCTATTCTGGCCTGAAGGCATACACGCAGACAGAATATTGTATACATAATAAATAAATAAATAAATAAATAAATAAGAATTATTAAGAATAGCTGGGTGGTGTGGCACACACTTTTGATCCCAGCACTTGGGAGGCAGAGGCAGACAGATCTCTGAGTGAATTAAAAGGCCAGCCTGGTCTACAGAGTGAGTTCCAGGACAGCCAGGGCTACACAGAGAAACTCTGCCTCAAAAGTAAAAAATAAATAAATAATTATTAATAAAATACCTTGGAGCCGGGTGGTGGTGGCGCACGCCTTTAATCCCAGCACTTGGGAGGCAGAGGCAGGTGGATCTCTGTGAGTTCGAGACCAGCCTGGTCTACAAGAGCTAGTTCCAGGACAGGCTCCAAAGCCGCAGAGAAACCCTGTCTCGAAAAAACCAAAATAAATAAATAAATAAAATAAATAAATAAAATAAATAAATAAATAAATAAAATACCTTGTAAATTATATATAAGACTTGAATTCAAAGAGCAGAAGTGCATACTATAAAATAATCTGCAATTTAGTATTTGTATGCAGATTATTTTACTATCAGTAGTTAAGAGCAGTTTCTGCTCTCCCAGAGGACCTGAATTCACACAACCTTCTCTAACTCCAGCTCCAAGGATCTAACGCCTCTGGTCTCCACAGGCACTGAATGCATGTACACATCCCCACATGTAGACATATACACCTACATATAATTACAAAGAATAAAAATAAATCTTTTTTAAAAAATCTGTGTGACTGTTGGGGATGGTATTGTACACCTTTAACCCATTTAAACTCAGAGGCAGGCAGGTTTCTGTTAGTACAAATCTAGCCTGATCCTCATGGCCACTTCCAGTCCAGCCAAGGCTAAATACAGAGAGCCTATCTCAAAAAGAAAGGAAAGAAGGAAGGAAGGAAGGAAGGAAGGAAGGAAGGAAGGAAGGAAGGAAGGAAGGAAGGAAGAAAAGAGAAAAAAAGGAAAAAAGAAACAACAAAAATCTGTATGACTTAAAAACAGCAAAACAGAAAAATACCTGGCTCATCTCAGGCAATCTATATTTTGTTTAGTTTTGTTATTTGAGATTTCTTTTTTTTCAGATTGGCTTATACAACATACCTAGAGTTTCCCTCAAACTCAAAATTCTTCAACTTTGCCTCCACAAAAGTCTAGAATTATAGGCATGTGCTAGCAAACCCACTTGGCACTGTTCTGTCAATTAAAGAGTCATTCCTTTGGACAGCCATTTATATGGCCAGATTTATGTTCAATAGACACTTCTCTACCTGCTGATATGGCAAGGAAAAGGGGCTGTGTTATTGGGAAAATGAAAGGGATATTTTTAAACTTAAAAATCATGTAAGTGGAATAAAGGTCTTAATATCCACGACAAAAGGAATATAAAACTAAGAAAATATTAATAAAGCAAACAAAACAAAACCCAAAATGAAACATCTACCATAATATAGACTGTGGAAAATAGGAAAGAAGAAATAAAAACAAAACTAAAATATTAGTAAGTAGGAAATATGAAATAAAATTAAAGAAACTAGCATTAATAATATCAACAACTACATGTGGGATAAAATTATCAATGAAAAAGTCTCTCAGACTGGATATAAAAAATTCCAACAATGTTTACTATAAACAATATACTTTAGCTGGACATACTGACACACACCTTTGGTCCCTGCACTTTTGGAAGGCAGAGGCAGGCAGATCTCTGGAAGTTCAAGACACAGAGAGTTCCAGGACAGCCAGGGATATAGAGAGAAAACATGTCTCAAACAAACAAAGATATACTTTTAGAAAACTGAAAGAGCCAGAAATATGATAACTGAAAAACACACAGAGGGGGCTTGATGGTTTAGAGGTTAGGAATACTGACTGCTCTTCCAAAGGTCTCAAGATCAATTCCCAGCAACCACATGGTGGTTTACAACTATCTATAATGAGATCTAGTGCCCTCTTCTGGCCTGTAGACATACTGTACATAACAAATAAATAAAGATTAAAACACACAGAAAGAGAAGGCAAATATGAACCAAAAGCTGAGATACAATTTTAGTATCTGATATACTAACTTTAAGGCAAAAACCAATAGGAGGCAATGTTATACACATGTAAGAAAGAAAAGGTTCAAACATGATAAACATACAAACCTTAAGAGATTCTGCAACCTCTATGAATGCAGCAGTGAACAGAAATCCATACAAATAAAACTGCCTTGTCCCTGGACATTGATCCTAGGAAAACAAAAACTTAAATTCACACAAAATCCTTCACATGAATGTTGACAACAGCTTTATTTGTAACAGTCAAAAGTTAGAATAACAGCAGTGTATGCCTTTAATCCAAGCACTCAGAAGGCAGGGCAGGCAGATCTCTTAGTTTGAGGTTAGCCTGGTCTAGTGAGTTCTAGGACAGCCAGAGCTGCATAGTGAGACCCTGTATCAAACAAACAACAAGTTAGAATTACATTTCTTGTATGCTAACCAAAAAGGAGGGTGGGGAGGCTGGAATCAGCTTGGACAGCCTTCAAAATGCAAACTGTAACATAGCATGTGGTACCAACACAGTAAGGAAAATAGGGCAATATAAAGTGCTATTGTGCTCGCTCTGATAGCTCATATACTAAAATCAGAATGACACTGGGAGGTTAACATGGCCACCAAGCAAGGAAGTTTGGAAAATTTATCACTTTTCTTATTTTCTTGCCAACAAGCAGATGATATAGAAACAGTAAACAAGAAAATAACTATATATAAAGGTTACTCTTGTTTAATGCCACATGAAAAATTCATGTACAATTCCATGCACAATGGTTAGGAACATATGTACTAAGTTCATGTAAGTGGAATAAATATTTTTTTTTTTGAGACAGGGTTTCTCCGTAGCTTTTGGTTCCTGTCCTCGAACTAGCTTTTGTAGACCAGGCTGGCCTCGAACTCACAGAGATCCGCCTGCCTCTGCCTCCCGAGTGCTGGGATTAAAGGCGTGCGCCACCACCACCCGGCTGAAATAAATATTTTATGATTAGGAAAGAATTTTCTTTTTTGAGACAGAGTCTCATGTTTGACAGAATAACCTCAAACTTGACATGTAGCTGAGGGTCACACTGAACTCCCAATCTTTCTACCTCTGCCTCCCTGGTGCAGAACTGGACTCAAACCCAGGGTTTTCATTCATATTAGGCAAGCACTCTAACAACTGAGTTATATCCCCAGCCTCCAAAATGAATTACTGATGAGTGCAAAATCTAAATACATGCCAGGCGATGGTGGCGTATGCCTTTAATCCCAGCACTCGGGAGGCAGAGGCAGGCGGATCTCTGTGAGTTCGAGACCAGCCTGGTCTACAAGAGCTAGTTCCAGGACAGGCTCCAAAACCACAGAGAAACCCTGTCTCAAAAAACCAAAAAAAAAAAAAAAAAAAAAAAAAACCAAAACAAAAAAAAAACTTTGGGGATTTGTTTACTTTGTCCAGTAATAAATTTCTAGCCATGTATTTAGATTTTTTTGTTTGTTTGTTTGCTTTTTTGTTTTTCGAGACAGGGTTTCTCTGTGGCTTTGGAGCCTGTCCTGCAACTAGCTCTGTAGACCAGGTTGGTCTCGAACTCACAGAGATCCGCCTGCCTCTGCCTCCCGAGTGCTGGGATTAAAGGCATACGCCACCATCGCCCGGCATGTATTTAGATTTTGCACTCATCAGTAATTCATTTTGGAGGCTGGGGATATAACTCAGTTGTTAGAGTGCTTGCCTAATATGAATGAAAACCCTGGGTTTGAGTCCAGTTCTGCACCAGGGAGGCAGAGGTAGAAAGATTGGGAGTTCAGTGTGACCCTCAGCTACATGTCAAGTTTGAGGTTATTCTGTCAAACATGAGACTCTGTCTCAAAAAAGAAAATTCTTTCCTAATCATAAAATATTTATTTCAGCCGGGTGGTGGTGGCGCACGCCTTTAATCCCAGCACTCGGGAGGCAGAGGCAGGCGGATCTCTGTGAGTTCGAGGCCAGCCTGGTCTACAAGAGCTAGTTCCAGGACAGGCTCCAAAACCACAGAGAAACCTTGTCTCGAAGAAAAAAAAAAAAAAGATTATGCCAACTTGCCTAGCTCCAGTATAACATTTTTAAGTGATAAAAATTTTAGAAATGGCTTGGCGGTACATAATCAGAGCATTTGGAAAGCAGAGGCGGGTGGATCTCTGTGAGTTCAAGGTCAGCCTGGTCTATATAGCAAGTAAGTTCCAGGACAACTGGAGCTACTTAGAGAGACCCTGTCTCAAAATAAATAAATAAATTCTAGAAACAAAAGCTGAAAAGATGGCTCAGTGGTTAAGAGTAGTTTTTGAATGTTATAGGGAGCTGCGGGTTGTATTCCTGCCACCCAGCTCCCGGTCGCCTGGCTAGCTTATGCCCCGAAATAACAACACACAAACTGTATTCTTTTAAACACTGCCTGGCCCATTATATCTAGCCTCTTCTAGGCTAATTCTCACGTATTAATTTAGCCCATTTCTAATAATCTGCATAGCACCACTAGGTGCGCTTCAGCATGTCTGACCTGGTGGCTGGCTGCATCGCCTCTGGCTCTGAGAGGAGCTGCCCTGCCTCTAAGCTCACTTCCTCTTCTTCCCAGCATTCTGTTCTGTTTTCTCCACCCACCTATGTTCTAACCTATGAGGCCAAGCAGTTTTTTTTTTATTATTAACCAATGACCTTCCTCCATCACTTGAAGAGGAGCTGGGTTTGAGTCCTAGCACCCACATGGTGGTTCACAACCATGTGTAACTCCAGTTCTGGGAGATCTGATGCCCTTACCCTCTTCTGACACCTGAAGGCACCAGGCATGCATGTAGTACAGACATACATGCAGGCAATACACTCATACACACACACAAAAAAAAACCCCACTTCAAACAGTATTAGAAATGGGAAGACAGAGTGATGGCTAATATTAACTAACAGGATCTAGTGTTAACTAGGAGACAAGCCTCTGGACATACCTGTGAGGGCGTCCCTTGATTAGGTTAACTAAAATGGGAAGACACACCTGAAGAGTGTGCACAGCTCCCTAGGCTTGGGTTCTAGAATGCATAAAAATGAGGACAACAGCTCAGCACAAGCATTCATTCATTGCTCTCCTCTTGCTAACGAACTGCAAATGCAACAAGACTGCTTCAAGTGCTCACAGTCTTAACTGCTCTACCCATGATGGTCCATATCCTTAAGGTCTGGACCAAAATAAACTATTTCACCTGCTTCTATCAAGATATTTTATCACAGCAACAGGAAAAGGCAGATTCTTGGCTCCAGTGGTTGGGAATTAGGAAAGAAGCAAAAGGGAAGCAAATATGGTTATAAAAGTGACATGACAACTGGGCGTAGGAGTGTGTACCTGCAATCCCTGCCCTAGAGAGGCAAAAGTAGCAGGATCAGGAGTTCAAGATCATCCTTCACTACAAAGCAAGTTTAGGTCCATGACCACACACATTCACACGCACACACATGCGTGCACACGCGCGCGCGCGCACACACACACAGAGTGAACTGGGAGGTCAAGTTGAGTATGGTAGCACACACTTGTAACCCCAGCATTTGGAAGGCTGAAGTATTCAGATTTCTGTGAGTTCCAGGACAACATGAACTACATGCAAGTTCCAGGCCAGCAAGAAACAGTCTAAAAACAAACAATCTGGAAGGTGTGAATAAAATCAGTAGATTGTATTAGTGCCACTTCCTGGTTATAACTAAAACATTTCTGTTAGTGCTGGCTTGCAATCCCACCACCTGGAAAGGGGCAGAATGAAGAGTAGTTCAAGTTCAAGCACAGCTACATAGGGAGTTGAAGGTTAGCAGCGGCTCCTTGAGAGTCTGTCTCAAAACAAAGTTTCTATCCGGGAGGAAATGGGTAAAGAGCACAAGGGATTTCTCTGTTATTTCTTAGAGTTGCAGTGACTAAGTTCAGGCTGTTTTTTTTTTTGTTGTTGTTTGTTTGTTTTTTGTTTTTTTTTTTGTTTGTTTTTCGAGACAGGGTTTCTCTGTGGCTTTGAAGCCTGTCTCGGAACTAGCTCTGTAGACCAGGCTGGTCTCGAACTCACAGAGATCCGCCTGCCTCTGCCTCCCGAGTGCTGGGATTAAAGGCGTGCGCCACCATCGCCCGGCTAAGTTCAGGCTGTTAAGGAAACATAAACACCTAAAAATGGAATACAAAAATTTTCAACATCCAATGTAATATTTACAAATATAAGCCACTGGGCTAGGATGATGGCTCAAGCATTAAAAGCTAGGCTCACACCAAAAATACAAATATAAGCCCCAATACTGGATGACGCAATAACTTCAGAAGATCACTGTCATATAGAATACTTTCTCTAAAGACAATTAAGATATGAAAACTAAAATCAAAAGTTTTTTTATTTTTGTCTTTTACTATTTTGTTTTATTTTTCCAAGACAGTGTTTCTCTGTGTAGCCCTGACTGTCCTGGAACTCACTCTGTAGATCAGGCTGGCTTCGAACTCAGAGATTCGCCTGCCTCTGCCTCTGCCTCTGGAGTGCTAGAATTAAGGCAAGCACACACCTACAGAAGCCAGAAATGGGTATCAGATGCTCTGGAGTTGGAGTTCTAGGTTGTCGTGAGCTGCATGACACAGGGCTGAGAATCAACCTCTGGTCCTCTGGAGAAGCAGCAAGTTCTCTTAACCTTGAGCCACCTCTGCAGCCTAAAGACTGCGCTTCTGCTTTTTAACGAAAGGGTCTTCTGTAGCCTGTCCTGGTTGGCCTAAACTCTCTGTATAGCTGAGGATCATAGTGAATCCTGATCCTGTGGCTTCCACTGCTCAACCGGTGGGATCACAGGAGTGTGCCACCACTGCATTTAGTTTTTTTTTTTTTTTAAGATTTATTTATTTATTATGTATACAGTATTCTCAGTACTCTGCCTGCAGGCCAGAAGAGGGCACAGATCTCATTACAGAGGGTTGTGAGCCACCATGTGGTTGCTGGGAATTGAACTCAGGACCTTTGGAAGAGCAGGTGGTGCTCTTAACCACTGAGCCATCTCTCCAGCCCTTGTTTCTTTTTTAAGCCAACCAGTGGATAGGATTATAGACATGTAACACTATTCTCCACTTGGTTTTTTGTCTTGTTTTGTTTTGTTTTTAAATCCTACCTATGATCTCACAAGGTATTACTAAAATCAATACAGAAATGCAAGGAATTCAGCATAGACAACACAACAGTAAAAAGGAAAAACAAATCTGGAAGACTCAGGTTCGACTTCTTTTTTCCTCTTACTCTATTCATACTGACTTTATTATTTTTTTTACCTTGTTTTCAAAAATAAGGATTATTGTCAGAATTTAAGGACATAGATACTTCACTGAGGAGCCCACTAGGCTCCAATGCTTATTTCCAAATTAATGGTCACTGATTAAGACAACAATGTAGGTAGAAAAGGGATTGTGGAGTTGGGTAAAGAGGGTAGGGAGGGGTTCAGAAAAGGTGGGGTTGACAGTAAGCAGAATGCACCATGTATGTGGTGGTTTGAATATGAATTGCTCCAATAGACTCAAAAATTTGAATGTGTGGTTTCCAGTTGCTAAACTGCTTGGAAAAGATTGGGAGGTATGGCCTTGTTGGGGGAGGTATATCACTGGAGGTCTCAAAAGCCCACACCAGACCCAGTGTCTCTCTTTCTATCTTCCTTCTGCCATGCATCAGGATGCAAAGCTCTCAGCCACTACTTGAGTATCATGCCTGTGTGCTTCCTGCCAGACATCATTGCACAGCTCCTGCATCTGTGGCTCAGAGAACATCTCAGAAGAGCTAGTAGAAAAACTGTAAGAGCCAAAATACCAAGAAGTCTGTGGTGAAACAGTCTCTCCTACAAATGGCTGCATAAACAAAACTGCAATAATGACAGTATCAATAGACATATTAATGTGGAAGAAGGAAAATTTCATGGAGTACCACTCTAGACAAAGAACTACAGACAAGGGGCTGGAGAGATGGCTCAGTGGTTAAGAGCATTGCCTGCTCTTCCAAAGGTCCTGAGTTCAATTCCCGGCAACCACATGGTGGCTCACAACCATCTGTAATGAGGTCTGGTGCCCTCTTCTGGCCTGCAGACATACATGGAGACAGATTATTGTATACATAATAAATAAATAAATTAATTAAAAAAAAAGAACTACAGACAACTAATAAATGTGGGGAGAAGGAGAATTAGCCTCTCCCAGGGATAAGCCCCTTAACTGATTGTCCAATGTACAGTGGTCAGCTTTGAAGCCATGTACACACAAACAAAAACAGACTCATTAGGTTGTATTTATATATTTGTATATAAACACATATATACATATACATATATAACAACAATAATCCAGAACAAACAAAGAAGGCTGGCCAGGTGATAGTGGCATACACTTTTAACAAAAAAGATTTATTTATTTATTTTATGTATATGAATGTTCTATCTGCATGCATATCTTTATGTCAGAAGAGATCCCATTATGGATGGTTGTGAACCACCATGTGGTTGCTGGGACTTTAACTCAGGGCCTCTGAAAGTGCAGCCAGTGCTCTCAACCATTTCTCCAGCACATGCTTTTAATCCCAACACTTGGGAGGCAGAAGCAGGCATATCTCTGTGACTTTGAGTCCAGCTTGTCTACAAAGAGAGTTCCAGGACAGCCAGAGCTATTTCACAGAGAAACCCTGTCTCGAAAAATGAAACAACAACAACAAAAAAAAAACCAACAAAACTTATTTTTAAAAATAAAAAATTATTTTTATGTGTGCTTGTGTGTATTGTATTTCACATGTGTGGTTGCCCTTGGGCCAGAACTGGGAGTCAGATCCCCTGGAACTGGAGTTATAGTTATATTTGTGAGCTACCTAACATGGATGCTGGAAAACAATCTCAGGTTCTCTGGAAGGGAAGCAGTGTTCTTAAACATGATCCCTTCTCTCCAGCTCTTAATTTTTTTAATGTTTATTTATTTATCTGAGTGTATGCGTGTGGTGTGTGTATACACGTATGCATGCCTACACTAATCAGCTTTCTTCTTTCACTATGTGGATTCCAGTGATCAGATTCATGTCATCAGGCATAGGCCATCACGTATCTGGAGGTCATAAGACAACTTTAAGGGGTCAACTCTCTCCCTCCACATGGGTTTTTGGGATCAAACTCAGGTCATCAAGCTTGGGCGATAAACATCAAGCCATCTCGCCAGCCCATTTTCTCTTTTTAATTCATATTAGCTGAGATACAACATGCTTCATAAATCTATAGGCTTAAATATTATTAGTTTTTGAAAGGTTTAAAGCTCTTAATACTTTAAATAATGCTGTGCCTTCATTTTCCCTATTTTAAAGTGGAATTCTAACTATCCATTTACATCATTTTTACAGTAACCTCTATATTTGTTTAATCTCATTTTTGATTTCCCATCTCTCAGTTCAACATTCTGAATAGTTTTTTGATACATATTACAGATCAATAATTCTGTCTTCATATATGTTTAATCTGTTTAAATTCACAAGTGCCTTTAGCTGTTTAGCCATCTTGCAGGCCCAATTCTTGAAATTTCTTTTTCAAACTTTTGTTGTTTTAATTGAAGCAGGGTCTCATTAGTGCAGGGTGTCTTGAACTTATGGTGATCATTCTACCTCAGCCTCTCAAGTCCTGGGATTACAGGTGTGAACCACCATGTCTGGTCTCTATACCCTGTCTTCCATAGAGATGATTAACTATGGGGAAGGCCATATTCTTCCTTCCAAAAATGATCTGTTGATTACCACTGCAAGCATCCTTGTTCATAACCCAGCTTTGGACTTAGTAATCAACACAGCAGGATGCTCTTCCCATTGTGACAGCTGTCTCTAAGATTCTTCCAGACTGTCAAGAACAGCATAATATGGCCAACATCTCCTACATGCTTACCCAGTACTGAATGAATGAAAGGAGCCTCAAGTTCTGCTTCTTTATTTTTCCAGGGTGACACAATCGGAAGACAGAGGGTTGGAGTCAAACACAAGTGTTGCCCATACGATCCTACAATTCCATGAAAGAGTCTAATGGAACATTCTGTCTGTGGTAGAGACTGTTGCCAAGAGAGAATAGAATCTAAACTGCAATTTATTATCTGTCCAGCCACAAATCAGCTCTTATTCTTTTCTATTTTAACTTTTTAAACTTTATCATTGCCAGGTATAGTGGCCCATGCCTTTAATCCTAGCACTTGGGAGGCAGAGGCAGATGTCTCCATGTGTTTGAGGCTAGCGGGGTCTATATAGTGAATTCTAGGACAGCTGGGGCTAAATAGATTCTGTTTCAAAAAAAAAAATAAATAAATAAATAAATAAATAAAATAACAAGTTTTATTTATCATTATTGTGTTTGTGTGACTGTCGTGTGATTCCCCTCTGTATGCTGTAAATATGTTTTATTACCATTGGTCCATTGGTTAATAAAGAAGCTGCTTTCAGCCAATGGCTTAACAGAATGTAGCAAAGCTGGAAAAGATATATAGAGAGAGTAAGCGGAGCCAAGTAGCTGCCACAGGAGATAGACGCTAGACACCAGACTGAACCTTACCTGTAGGCCACAACCACGTGGCAATATACAGATTAATAGAAATGAGTAATTTAGGATATAAGAGCTAGCTAGAAATATGCTTAAGTAATTGGCCAAATAGTATTGTAATTAATACAGTTTCTGTGTGTTTATTTTGGGTCTGGGCAGCCAGGAAATGAACAAGCAGCCTCCATCTACATGTGGTATGTGTTAGTATAGTAGCACATGTGCCATCGCACATGTTAGAGATCAGAAGTCAACTTTTTGGGGTCAATTCTCTCCCTTCACCATGGGTTCCAAGGATCAAACTCAGGTAGGTCATCAGATTTGTGCTTTTACCCACCGAGCCATCTTGTCAGACCATTTTCTCTCTTTAATTCATATTAGTTGGGACACAGAATGCTTCTTAAATCTACAGACTATGTCGCATTCATTTCCGAAAAGTGGTGCTTTATCACAGCAACAGAAAAGGAACAATACAGTGAGTAAGCTTTATAGTGAACAAAACTAATGCTTTCTTCAGTACAAAGCAAAAGAAAGTTGTCATAATGCTCATGTCCCATCTTCTCTTTGGCCCTTTGGTGTGCTATTTGAACTTCTAGTACAGCAAAATGCTAGCAAGAAATTACATGAACCAGCATTCAGGGCACGAGGGAGAAGAATCATAAGTTTGAGAACAGTTTTGATTACACAGTGAGATCCTGTCAGAGAAAGAGAGAATTCCAACATTAAGCTGTATTATAATGGAAAGACTTTCAATGGGCCAGTGAGATCCCACCTCAAAAAACAGAAACAAAGGTTTCATTATCATCCAACCTTTGAACATCCATCTATACAATGTTACTGAATAAACTACAATAAAGCAGAATTGACCTGGAAAGAAAGACCAGCTTACCTTCTATTGCTGTACCTGATTTAAATCTTGTGTTCAGGCAAAATAAAAAGCATTTAGGTTTTTTCTTTTGTATATATGCAACTTTAAAAAAGATTTTTTTTTTCATTCAGGGAAGAGTTTTGCTTGGTTTACCTGAAAAATAAGAGAAAAATATTTAGGAGAGATGGCTCAGAGATTAAGAGCACTGGCTGCTCTTCCAGAGGACTTGAGTTCAATTCCCAGCAACTACATGGTAGCTCACAACCATCTATAATGAGATCTGGTGCCTTCTTCTGGAATGCAGGCATACACGCAGGCAGAACAGTATATACATAATAAATAAATCTTTTTTTAAAAAAGAGAAAAATATTTAATTTTCCTTTATAACCTAATTTTCTTAGTTTCTTTTCCTGTTGTTGTGATGACATACAAAAGTCATGTAAGGGAGGCTTATTTTAGCTCATAGCTTAGATCCATCATGGAAGAGAAATCAGCGCAGCAAGAGTTTGAAGCAGTTAGTCACATTACATCCATAGTCAAGGAAAAGAACAACAAATACCTGTACTCAGCCCACTGCCTCCTCCCTTACAGTCGAAAACCACTTGCCCACAGAATTATGTCATCCACGGTGGGCAGGTCTTCCCATCTCAATTACTGCATCAAGATAGTCTTCTGCAGAAATGCACTAGAAATCCATTTCCCAAGTAACGCTAGATCCTGTCAAGTTGACAATTAACATCATACTAACAAAAAATGTTGAAGGTTGGTGGTAGCTTGTGTGCCTTTAATCCCAGTACAGGGGAGGCAGAGACAGGTGGATCTCTGTGAGTTCAAGGCCAGCCTGGTCTACAGCATGATTTCCAGGACAGCCACAAAAAAAAAAAAAAAAAAAAAAAGTCAGCCAAAATACAAGGGGAAAAAAAAACAATAAAAAGCTAAGCAGTCATACTTGCCTTGTCTTTCTATTTCTCTCCCTCCTTGCCCTCATTCTTTTTTTTTTTAAGTTTGTAAGTCTTTTTTTTTTAAGGTTTATTTATTTATTATCTATACAGTGTTCTGTCTGTCTGTATGCTTGCAAGCCAGAAGTAGGCAACAGATCTTATTACAGATGGCTGTGAGCCACCATGTGGTTGCTGGGAATTGAACTCAGGACCTCTGGAAGAGCAGTTAGTGCTAACCTCTGAGCCATCTCTCCAGCCCCTTGCCCTCATTCTTTTCAGTCCTTTCTGGCTCCCATGATGTAAGCTGTTCTGCTCTACCAAGATATATAGACTATGATATGATAGACTATGAGAGACTAACACCACTCAAACTAGAATACTAAATAAATCTCTTAAGTTGTTTATATGAGTACTTTGTCACAAAAATGTAAACCAACATTAAAAATTGGTACCAGAAGGGGCTAGAATTATGGCTCAGCTGTTATGAGCACTAGATGTTTTTCCAGAGGATCTGGTTCCAATTCCCAGCACCCACATGATTCTCAACAACCATAGCTCCAGTTCTGGGGAATTTGTTACCCCTTTCTGGCCTCCAGTTACCCAAAAAACACAAGGTATATAGATATATGCATGCAAGCAAAATACTCATTTTTTTAAAAATGGTATAGGGTACTGAAGTAGGTATTTTGTTATTGTTGTTTTTAGAGAACATTCACTAAGAGCTATTGAGATCTGCCCTGGGCAGTGATGGTGCATGCAAAGGCAGACAGATCTCTGTGAGTTTGATGCCAGTCTGTTCTATAATGTAAGTTTCAGGACAGCCAGGATTATACAGAGAAACCCTATCTCAAAAAAAATAAAAATAAAAATAAACAAACAAAAAAGAAAGCAAGAAAGAAAAAAGAAGAAAAGGAAAAAAGGAAGAAAAAAGTAAGCAGCATCACTTTTTGATCTAGAAATCCAAATGGAATAAAAGGAGAAAATGGAAGAAGCCACCTAATACAAGCATTTTCTCCCAGTTTTCTTATAAGCATAATGTAAGCTATTTTGTTCCACCATACCCTCCCTGACAAGATAGAAAATTTAAAAACTGTGAGCCAAAACTCATCTTTTCACCCTTGTTCTGCTCAGCTATCTGGTCATGATGACATAAAACTGATACATTATCTTTAGTTGGTATCCAAATCATCAGAACATTTCATAATTAAGGAACTAAAAAACTCTTGTTGCTTATTCTAAAAAATAAAAACGCACTAATATAATCTACTCATACTTGACTACCTGGCTCGGTGGTCAGAATGCCACACCAAACAATCCAAGGACAATGGGCACTGTGAACATGATTATAGTGCCACCCACTCAGGAGGCCGAAGAAAGAGGATCTCTTGAGGCCAAGGAGTTCAGAGCCAGCCTGGGCAATACAGCAAGACATTTTTTTGTTTCCTTTGCATCTAGAGACATTCATATTAAGTAAACTAAGTGTCAGTCTAAGGAAGGCAAATGGTGCACGCTTTCTTTCATTTATGGCTCCTACACTTTATAGATAATGTCATATATGTACTGATGACAGGAAAGTAGATGCAAATTTGTCTTAGGGAACAAATCGGAGTGAGTAAAGAAAAGGGAGAGAGCAGTAAGGTATAGAGAGAATGTGTTCAAATATTATATACTCGCATGAAAATGGTTTTTGGTAACCCTGTATAATTTAAAAAACAAAAAGAACCTAAGGACATGAGGTTTTTTGAAGTTGCCAGTTTCCTAACAGTAGACTGCTAATATTAACAAATGCACACTCCTGGTGTGGTGGTTTGAATAATGGTCCCCATAGGCTCAAATATTTGCATGCTTCATCTCCATTCTTCTCCAGTAAGTGAACTACTTGCAAGGATTAGGTGTGGCCTTGTTGGACTAGTTGTGCCTCTGGGGGTGGGCTTTGAGTGATCTCTCTCTCTTTCTCTCTCCCTCCCTCCTTTCCTCCCTCGCTCCCTCCCTTTCTTTCTTTCAGCTTTTTCCAAGACAGGGACTCACTACAGAGCTCTGGCTGTCCTGAAACTCACTAGATGAACCAGGCTGGTCTCAAACTCACAGAGATCTGCCTGTGTCTGTCTCCTAAGTGCTGGAATTAAAGGCAGGTTTCAATAGCCCACACCAAGCCCAGTGACCTTGTCTCTCTGTCTAAAGCTTGCAAATCAAAGATGCAAAGCTCTCAACTACTTCTCTAGCATCATGTTCCCTGCCATGATGATAATGGACAAATCCTCTGAAATTAAATTCTTAAAAGAGTTACTTTGGCCATGGTATCTCCTCACAGCAAAAGAACACTAAGATACCTGATCACAAGCTAACTGATAAACCCTGCCAACTTCTAGAAGAAAAGCACTATAAATTGTGCTCTTTAATCACCATTTTCAAATATAACAACAGACATTCCACAGAGAAATGACTAACTCCAAGGACCGGGGCAAAAATAAGTATAAATTGCATGTATAGTAATAAAATACAAGCAGCTAGAAAAATTGGCACACACCTGTAATGCCACCACTCAGCAGGCAGCTCTCTATGAGTTCAAGGGCAGCCTGGTCTACTTACTGAATTCTAGGCCAGCTAGAGCTATACAGGAGATCCTGTCTCTGTAAGAGCCAGCCATGATAAGCTAAATAGAAACAGACCACCCAAAGGTTCCAACCGTTGTAGATAGGATCATCTGCCAGCACTCTCACCAGGACACGTCTAAACAAATGTCAGCCAATCAGGGGTCTTCAACCTTAGAACCCCCTCACACCATCTACTACTATAAAAACCTAACTCTAACTGAGCTTGGGGCTCTCCAGTTATTGTAATACATTGGACATGCTGAGAGACTGAGTTTGCAAACTTGAATAAAATAAAGGCTCTTTGCTTTTACATACAGGATTTGGTCTCCTTGTTGTTGTTTTTTTTGGTTTTTTTTTTTTTTTGGTTTTTCGAGACAGGGTTTCTCTGTAGCTTTGGAGCCTGCCTGGAACTCTTTTTGTAGACCAGGCTGGCCTCAAACTCACAGAGATCCGCCTGCCTCTGCCTCCCGAGTGCTGGGATTAAAGGCGTGTGCCACCACCGCCCGGCTCCTTATGGTTTTTGAGGGACTTCACAGTCTGGACATAATAGTCTCAAGAAAATTTAAAAAAAGAAAGGAAGGAAGGAAGGAAGGAAGGAAGGAAGGAAGGAAGGAAGGAAGGAAAAAAAAAAAGAAAAATATTTTTCTGGAATTGAAAACAAGATATAAGCAAAATATTTCCATAGAAGATAAGGTCATTTTCCTTTTTTCTTACAAAATTCAAGATTTTCTTTACTGTCTAATTCATATAACTATATACAGGATACAAAAGTAGAAGAGGAACTATGTAGGGAAAGGAAGAAGTCAAACTTGTAAGTTTTCTCATACAGAATCTAAATATTTATATATCTAATGCATACATATATACACATAAAGATGTGAGCAAAAAGGAAGAACCATATGAGAGGAAAGAGGGATCAGCAGGAGGAAGGACATGGGAAGGTGATAGCATATGAATATAAAAAAGTACAATAAGCAGTGGTGGTGCACACCTTTAATCCCAGCACTCGGGAAGCAGAGACAGGCAGATTTCTGTGAGTTTGAGGCCAGTCTGGTCTACAGAGTGAGTTCCAGGACAGGCTCCAATGCTACAGAGAAACCTTGTCCCAAAAACAAACAAACAAACAAAAAGTACAAGAATATATACATATGAGAATATCATAATGAAATCCATTGTTTTGTGTGTCAAAAACTAATATTTAAAAAGTGGAAAGATATTGTCTTCTTAAAAAAAGAAGAAAGGAAGGAAAGAAGGAAGGAAGAGAAAAGAAGAAACTGGAAGACAAAAAAAGACAGAAAGTAGAAACAACCCAAGTATCCATCAACAGATGAATGAATAAATAAAGTAAGACACAGGTAGCTGAGGGGTGTAGGTCAGTGGTAAGGTGTATGCTTAACATACATACATTGCACTCAATCCCCAACACCAAAGAAGATGGTTATAAAAATTAAATATTACTCAATATCAAAAAGGAATTCAGTGGCAGAAGGATCTCTGTGAGTTCAAGGCCAGTCTGGTCAACAGAGTGTTCCAAGAAAGCCAGTGATACACAGAGAAACTTTGTCTCAAAAATAAAACAAGACAAAAAAAAAAAAAAAAAAACCACACACACACACAAACGAAAAAACCCAAATACCACACAACTCCATTAATATGAGGAAATTAAAATACTTTCAAAGACAGAAAATTCAACAGTAGTTGCCAAGGGGCTGTGGTACAAAGTTTCAATCTGACAAGATGGGGCAGGGTTGTATTTCCAAGATGAAGTGGTTGCCTTGCACATGCTAGATCCTGGGTTCATCCCTAACAGAGCAGAAGCCTCGGGAATGTTTCTGGAATAAGCACTCCAACACCAATGAGAGTAGACAGAGGAAATGTATTCACCAGATAGTTCCTTGAAAGGCCTAGGTTTTGAGTCCAGTTTGCAGACTCATTTTATACTCAAAAACCACAAGGTGGGGCGAGTGAGCAAGATTGGTCAGGTTGTTGCTGAGCTATTTCTCCAGGTCATTCTGTTCTAGGTACCAAGTGAAGTCATGCTTGGCAAAAGGCAGTACAAGCAGTGCTTTAAGTAAATCCCTAAATAAATCAGTGTGTAATAATTGGTCTTTCCTACCTTATTCTATTCAAGGGGGTAAATAATTGAGAAGATAAAAAGTTCTGTAAAAATATTTTTTTTAAGTTCTGGGGTTGAATAGTAAAGATATACAGTATGGATTGCTACAGTGGTAGATTTCAAACTACATACATTTTATCACAACTAACTTAAAGTTAGTTGAACTTGGGGTAGTCCAGCTACTTGGGAGGCTGAACCAGGAGAATCACTAATTCATCACTAACCTAAGCAACTTGATCGAACCCTCTCTTTTAAAAAATTCACTTAGCACCAGGCGGTAGTGGCACACACCTATAATCCCAGCACTTGGGGGGGGGTGCAGAGGCAGGCAGATTTCAGTGCGTTTGAGGCCAGCTTAGTCTACAAAGTGAGTTTCAGGACAGCCAAGACTGTTACACAGTGAAACCCTGCCTTTAAAAAAATCATTTAGCTATGCATGATGACTCACACCTTTAATTTCAGAACTCAGGAGGCTAGAGCAGGTGAATCTGAGTACTTCAAGGCCAGCCAGGTCTACAAAGTGAGTTCCAGGTCAGCAGAATCACAAAGAGAAACCCTGTCTCAGAGAGAGGTGGGGAGAAAGGCCCTGACCAAATCTAGTAGCCTTTGTGTAATTTAGCCGATATGGTGGGCACACCTTTAATCACAGAGCTCGGGAGGCAGAGGCAGGTATGAATCTCTGTGAGTTCGGGGTCAGTCTGGTCTACAGAGAGAGTTCCAGAACAGCCAGCGCTATACTAAGAAACCCTGTCTCAAAAAAGCAAAAAGACAAAAATAGATAATTTAGTATAAACAATTTAGAACAACTAATGTACAAAAGGCCTTTAAATACACACTTTTTATTTTATTAGCTTAAAAATATAACTAAGAATTAAATAGCTATAGAATTTGAATATAGTAGGGTCAGCTCTCAGTGGGTAAAAGGTATTTAGTGTGCAAGCCTGGCAATCTGAGTTCAATCCTCAGAATCCACATAAAGGTAGATGGACAAAGGCTGGGCATGGTGGTACACATCTTTAGTCCAGCACTTAGGAGCAGAAGGCAGGGGTGGGAATGGGATCTCTGTGAATTTTCAGCCAGCCTGGTCTACAGAATGATTTCCAGGCCATCCAGGGATACATGGTAAGCCCTTCTTAAAATTAAAAAAAGGGGAAAAAAAAAGTATATGGAAGGAACCAACTCCAAAAAGTTGTCTATGTGTATGAATGACATGCATGACCCCCCTCACACATATAATGTACATACATACACAATAAAAATTTTAAGAGATTTTATTTTATTTTGTTTATTTATTTAATGAGGTAGGGTATCTCTATATAGTACTGATTATCCTGGAACTCACAGAGAACTGCCTGACTCTGCTTCCCAAGTGCTGGTTTAAAAGCATATGCCTGGCCCAAGATTTTATTTTATTTTTAATTACATGTATGTGTGTGTATTACATGAATGAAGGTACCCACAGAAACTTCCAGTCCCCTTGGAGCTAGAATTCCAGGTGGTTGAGCTGCCACTTACCAGGGTCCTCAGAACTCAAGTCAGGTCCTCTGCAAGAGCAGTGCATACTTTTAACTTCAGTCATCTCTCTAGCCCCATAGCACTGGGGTTTTTTGGTGTGTGTTTGTTTGTTTGTTTATTTTTGAGAACTTGAATGAGGGAACTAAAGAAATAGCTCAGCAATTAAGAGCATTGACTGCTCCTCCAGAAGACCCTCGTTCAATTCCCAGTACCCATGACAACTCACAACCATCTGTAACTCTAATCCCAGAGCCTCCGAGGGCAGTGCATGCACATGTTACACAAACATGCATGCAGACAAAACACTCATGCACATAAAAACTTTTTTTTAACTAAAAAGGAAAGCGGTTGCATACCTTTAATCCCAGCACTTGGGAGCAGAGGCAGGCAGATTGCTGTGGGTTAGAGGCCAGCCTGACCTGTATGAGTTCCAAGACAGCCAGGGCTACAAAGAGAGACCCTGTCTCCAGACCAAAAAAAAAAAAAATGTTTTTTAAAAGAATTTTCTAAGGTTTCTATGGAACAGAGCTAGGGAAAGGGGAGGATCACAACTCTAATTTTAAAATTCTAACTTAAAAAAGGATTTTAAAATTAGAAGCCTTGTGTTTTTTGTTCTTGCCAGGCAGTGGTGGCACATGCCTTTAATCCCAGCATTTAGGAAGCAGAGGCAGACAATCACCTGGTCTATAGAGCAAGTTCCAGGACAGCCAGGGCTGTTACACAGAGAAACTCTGTCTCAAAAACAAACAAACAAACAAACAAACAAACAAAAGACATGTTCTCACGGCCAGGTGTAAACGTGAATTTTTTGGGATGGTGTTGATAAAGGGTTTCTCTGTGTAGTCCTGGCTGTCCTAGAACTCACTCTGTAGACCAGGCTGGCCTTGAATTTAGACATCCACCTGCCTACACCTCCACAATGTTGGGATTAAAGGTATGTGCCATTGTCAACTGGCTTAGCGTATGCTTTTAATCCCAGTAACTGAGAGGCAGAGGGAGGTGCTCTCTAGTTCAAGGCCAACCTAGTGTCCTAGGGTACAAAGTGAATCTAGAACAGCCATAGCTATGTGGTGAGATCTAGTCTCAAAAATAAATTAAATTAGAAGTGTGTGTGTGCGTGTGTGTGTGTGAAAGAGAGAGAGACAGATAGATGCCTCAGCCATTAAGAGCATATACTGTTCTTGCAGAAGACCCAAAGTTAGTTGCCAGCATCCACACTGAGTGACAAAGAGTGACTACAGCCACTTGAAAGTCCAACTCCAGAGGATCTGTTGCCTCTGGCCTCCAAGAACACCTGCACTCAAGTACACAGACGTACATAAACACATAATTAAAAATAAAATTAAAATCTGGCCAGGTATGATGGTATACACCTTTAATCCCAACACTTGGGAAGCAGAGGAAGATAAATCTCTAGTTCCAGGCTAGCCAGGACTACAAAGTAAGACCCTCTCCAAAAATAAATAATTAAGTTAAAATTTAAAATCTTTAAAAAATATATATGGCAAACGGCCTGATGAACAAACTTGTTTGAGTATTGAACCAAGAGCAAGGAAAGTACAGTCTAGACTAACTCCAGACACAAAAAAAGAGAAAGAGAAAACGGGAATACTGGCTTTAATCAGAAGTGACCATCCTAAAACTCTGGACCTCTGTAATGAAAACCTTTCTTACTGTGGCAATAAAATAGTGCCAGCCACTCAACTGTTGATTCTCCTGTCACGTCCTAAAACAAGAATTGCAACTCACAGGGCAGTTTAGGGGACGGAAGAAGCCCTGAGATGTTCTGATGAGGGGACTGTTTGACATGAGCCTGCCATGTTAAGGACCAAGGCCTATGATCCACAGGAAATTGGAAAAGCCTTTTCTCTGGGTCAGGCTCAGAGTAGCTTCCCTCTTCCCTAGTGTTTATAGCCTAAAATCTCAGGTGTCTGCATCTCCTGCAGATACCTCCTGCAGAACTGGTACTCCCTGTGCTATACAAAATAAACATGCTGAACTTCCCCACTGTGGCAGTTGATGCAACTTCATCAGAGTGCACATAACCCACCTGGCCCCTATATCTGTCCTTTCTTCATTCCCCTACTGCTGGATGGAGCAGACAGAAAGGATGAAGGCTACTGAACAGTACAGATGGGATGCTTACTACAGAAACACCAGGGAGATGACAACCAACAGAGATAAAAAGATTTTTCTTTTTTACTCTCCAAAGATTTTGTTTATTTTTGGTTTTGAGACAAGGTCTCACTATGTAGCCCTGGCTGGCCTGGAACGTACAGAGAGCTGCCTGCCCCTGCTTTCTGATTAAAGGTGTGTGCTACCATGCCCAACATACTCTCCAAATCTTCTACTTGCTGTTGTTTGTTTGTTTGTTTGAAATAGAGTCTAGAACTGTAACACAGGCTCAGTCTAAACTCTGTGTCTACTGGGATTACAGGTATGAGTCACCACCACATCTGGCCCAAAATCTTCAAATGTTAATAACTACTTTACTTTTTTAACACTGCCCAGGACAACTGAAGCCAACAGAGGCCAAAAGGTTTTCCTGCCCACCCTTTCAATCCCAGCCAATTATACTCTGAGTCCTCCATTGACTGATAGCTCAACTTGTGATGCAAAACACAGGCTGGAACATTAAAACAGCATTTATTTCTCATAATTCAAGAGTCTAGCAGAGGGATGGAGAGATGGCTCAGAGGTTAAGAGCACTGACTGCTCTTCCACACGTCCTGAGTTCAATTCCCAGCAACCACATGGTGGCTCACAACCATCTGTAATGAGATCTGGTGCCCTCTTCTGGCCTGCAAGCATACATGGAAAGAATGTTGTATACGTAATAAATAAATCTTTAAAAAAAAAAAAAAAAGTCTAGCAGAAGTCAAAATCAAGGTGCCAGCTGGTTTTCTTCCTAGCATAAACAGTTGCCATTTTAGCTAATCCAAATTTGAGATCCTTACCCTCATGTCTTCATCTATCTCAATCCCCCCCACCTTTGGTTTTTTAGACAGGGTTTCTCTGTGTAGCCACAGCTGTCCCAGAACTCACATAGATTGCATTGTAGACCAGGCTGGCCACAAAGTCATAGAGATCCACCTGCCTCTGCCTCCTGAGTGCTGGGATTAAAGATGTGTACCTCCACCACCCACCTCCTTAATCATTTCTTTTTTAAAAAAATATTTATTTATTTATTTATTATGTATACAACATTCTGTCTGTCTGTATGTCTGCAGGCCAGAAGAGGGCACCAGACCTCATTACAGATGGTTGTGAGCCACCATGTGGTTGCTGGGAACTGAACTCAGGACCTTTGGAAGAGCAGGCAATGCTCTTAACCACTGAGCCATCTCACCAGCCCTCCTTAATCATTTCTTAAAGGCCCACCTCCAAATATGACTAGATTGGGAGTTAGGGCTTGAATACATAATGGAAGAGCACACAATCCAATCCAAAGCACCCTGCCTACCTTTGTGTTCCCATCCCACCAAGGTGACAATGTTAAGACTTACAGGTACAGGGGCTGGAGAGATGGCTCAGTGGTTTAGAGACCAGACTGGTCTTCCAGAGGACCTGGGTTCAATTCCCAGCACTCACATAGAAAACAAACAAACAAACAAACAAGACTTACAGGTACAGCATTTGCCTTGCAACTAATCTACAGTGAGGACTAAGCACCTGGCAGTTGGATCCAGTATTAACCTAGGGTTGGCTTGTTTGTGGTTGCAAGCTCGTGGGTAGTCCAGTAAAGTAGTTCAGCAAAAACAGGTAACTTCAACTCAAATTCCCATTAAACATCAAGGACTCTGCCAGGCTCTTCATTTCTCTTGTTTTTCTCAGGAACATCCTCCTATGCGTTAGATACAATAAAGACACAGTGAAAAGTAAAAACTACTATTAACTGTTGCAGCTCTTCCAGTTAAGGATAGAGCTGGCCAACGTAGTGAAAACACTGCTGTTCAGTGACTTGGCCCCATCGTGAACCAAATAATGACACCCAGCCAGAGAACTAGAAGCAAACAAGCCAGAACATAACAGTATGCTCCCTGGCTACAAAGACCATACATAAAGGCCAGTTTCTGTCACTGATCAACTTTATCATCTTTGGAAAATGCCTGATGCATGTGTAATAGGAAAAAACATGGCTCCAGAAAAGAGTACCACTGCCTAGAACAGTGCAAATACCAGACGCCTCCAAGGAACTTAGAAAATGAATCAACTACAGAGAACCAAAGGTTCATCAAATTACCCTACTCATAAGAAAAAGTACTCAGACTATGCTTGTTCTCAATAAAATAGTGCTAAGAAATCAGAATGGGAGCCCTTGGCTAAGAATTGGCAGGATAGTTTCTGTTGTGGGAGCCGCGGGCTGCGTTCCTGCCACCCCAGCTCCTGGTTGCCTGGCTAGCTCATGCCCCAAAATAACAACACACAAACTGTATTCTTTTAAACACTGGCTGGGCAGTGGTGGGGTACACCTTTAATCCCAGCACTTGGGAGGCAGAGGCAGGTGGATCTCTGTGAGTTCGAGACCAGCCTGGTCTACAAGAGCTAGTTCCAGGACAGGCTCCAAAACCACAGAGAAACCTTGTCTCGAAAAAGCAAATAAACAAACAAACAAACAAACAAACACTGCCTGGCCCATTTCTATTCATGTGTGTAGCACCTTGAGGTGCGCTTACCAGGAAGATTCTAGCCTACGACCATCCTGGGTCGGAGCTTCATCGCGTCTGCCCTGGAGCACAGCAGCATGGCGTATGCCCCAGAGAGGAGAGGAAATGGCGTCTGAGCTCACTTCCTCTTCCTCCCAGCATTCTGTTCTGTTTACTCCACCCACCTAAGTTCTAACCTATGAGGGCCAAGCAGTTTCTTTATTTTTTAACCAATGACCTTCCTCCATCAGCACACTGTGGCTGAGATTAAGGAAAACCAGCTAGAGACAAATTTGATAAAAAGCATTACCAAGACCAGAGAGATATCTCAATGGTTAAGAGCACATACTGCTTTTGCAGAGGACCCGAGTTCAGTTTCTGCATCCCAGAAGGAGGCTCACAACCTCCTATAACTCTAGCTCCAGTGGAATCTGATACCTCTGGCCTCCAAAGGCACCTGCACTCACATACACAGACACAGAGACACAAACACACACATGCAAGTGTGCACACACATTCACACACAGAGAGATTAACAAACATATACACCTAATTAAAAATAATAATAATAACAACAGTCAGGTGTGGTGAAACATGCCTTTAATCCCAATACTCTGGAGGCAAAGTCTGGCTGATCTCTGTGAGTTCTAGGCCAACATGGTCTACATAGTGAGTTCTAGGCCAGCTAAGGCTCAGCAGTGAGACTTTGTCACAAATAATAACAATAATATACCCAGCAGTAGTGGTGCATCCTTTAATTCCAGCACTTGGGAGGCAGAGGCAGGGAACCTTTGAGTTTGAGGCCAGCCTGGTCTACAGAGTGAGTTTTAGAATAGCCAGGGCTATATAGAAATACTGCCTCAAAACTAATAAATAAATAAATAAATAAATAAATAAATAAATAAAATTACTAAACAGGCATAAGATAACACTAAAAAGCACCAAAAAGGGAAGTGAGGCAATGAGCAAAGCTAAAGTGAAAACAGGAAGTACAAAAGAACTAAAAGCCAAGGAACTCCAACTTTAGGATTATTCCAGCCACGATTCAGAAGTAATCTCGGGGACTAGAGACATGACCCAGCTGTTAAAAGCACTGGCTGCTCTTCCAGAGTACCAGAGTTCAGTTCCCAAAAACCACATGACAGCTTACAACTGTCTATAACTCCAGTTGCAGCGGATCTGATACCTTCACACCAATGCACATAGAATAAAGTTAACTAAATTATTAAAGAGAGAGAGAGAGAAGTAATTGCTAGCACTACATGGACCTTGCAATGTGTGGACACTGCAAAGGCCCAGTTGCTCAAAGCTCAGAACAACTCGGTGCTTCAGGTTGTCTACGGTAACATCCATGCACAGGCAAAAAGCAGAAGCCCACCTTGTCATTTCTTTCTTTTATTAAATGCACTAGAGTACGGTTACCTTCTTGAAAGAACATGCCATCAGCCACTCCTTAGGTTCTCCAAGTCCTCAATTCTGTGTTATGAGCTTTAATATAGGAATTAAATGATGACAATATATATCTCACAAGGTAATCTGAAGCTAGGTGTGATTACTCATGCAAGCCTGAAATCCCAGCACTCAAGAGGCTGAATCAGGAGCTTTGCCACAATTTCAAAACCAACCAGAACTGTATATTGAGTTACAGGTCAGCCTAGGTCGAGAGTAAAACTGTGTCTGAAGAAATAAAAACTAAAAATATCCACCAAAACAAAATATAATTTATATAAAGTGCCCAATACATGCATGGTGTAGTTGTTCTTGTTTTACTCTTTGGGAGCCCGCCACCCAGCTCCCAAATAAATACACAGAGAGTTATTCTTACTTATGAACGCATAGTCTTAGGTTACTTGTTTATAGCCAACTTTTCTAACTTAAATTATTCCGTTTCTCTTTAACTATATTTTGCCTCTGGGCTTTTTACCTCTCTTTATTCTTTTTTTTTTTTTTTTTTTTTTTTTTGAGACAGGGTTTCTCTGTGGCTTTGGAGCCTGTCCTGGAACTAGCTCTTGTAGACCAGGTTGGTTTCGAACTCACAGAGATTCACCTGCCTCTACCTCCCAAGTGCTGGGATTAAAGGCGTGCACCACCACCGCCTGGCTACCTCTCTTTATTCTGTATATCTTTCTTTCCTTCTTACTTAGTGGCTGCCCATTTCTCTTTTCTGTCTAAGTATTGGCTGGTCAGCTCTTTATTAGACCAATCACAGCTTCACAGAGTTAAACAAATACAAAATAAGTTGGGCAGTGGTAGTGCACGCCTTTAACCCCAGCACTCGGGAGGCAGAGACAGGTGGCTCTCTGTGAGTTCGAGGCCAACCTGGTCTACAAGAGCTAGTTCCAGGATAGGCTCCAAAGCTACAGGGAAACCCTGTCTCGAAAAAAAAAAAAATTATATATATATATATATATATATATATACATACATACACATACATACATGCACATATATATGAATACTGCTATGGGACAATGGTCTTGTGCCCTTTAAAGATTTGTCAGTTGGGGCTGGAGAGATGGCTCAGCGGTTAAGAGCATTGCCTGCTCTTCCAAAGGTCCTGAGTTCAATTCCCGGCAACCACATGGTGGCTCACAACCATCTGGATTGAGGTCTGGTGCCCTCTTCTGGCCTGCAGACATACACACAGACAGAATATTGTATACATAATAAATAAATAAATATTTTTAAAAAAAAAAGATTTGTCAGTTGTACTGGCTTAATGAAATGCTGATTGGCCAATAGCCAGGCAGGAAGTATGGTCAGGGCAACCAGAACAGGATAATTCTGGGAAGAAGAAAGGTTCAGTTTGCAAGTGGTCACCCAGATGCAGAGAAAGCAAGATGAGAAGGCCTCACTGATAAAAGGTATCAAGCCACGTGGCTAACACGAACAAGAATCATGGGCTAAAGTTAATAAGAAGTCTGAGTTAATAGGCCAACCTTTAGTTTATAATTAATGTAAGCCTCTGTGTGTTTCTTTGGGACTAAATGGCTACAGGATCTGGCAGGACAGAAACCTCTGTCAACAGAATGCAACACATTTTTGCCTGTTTAAACAAATATTCCACAGCATAAACGAGTATAACACATCTTAAACTAATATTGTCATTAAGCACAAGCAGGGAGGATGATAGGGTAAGCAGTAGCCAGAGAAAACTTCCATGAATAAATCCAGCTTGAGCTTCATGAATGACCTCAAGGAAACATTAAATATAGCCTAGATTCCTATTCTTTCTCTAGGAAGTGGTTTCCCACTCTTATAATAATAGTGATGAGCTGAAACACAGCTCCTTGCCTCAAGAGGTGATGTCTAAGCCAGGTACAGTGGCATACCTACACACCTGTAGTCCCAGTACTCTGAATTCCAGAGGCTCAGAAGCATCCTTGTGATTTCAGGCCAGACAGGGCTATAGAATGAGACTGTCTCCAAAACCAAACCAAAACAAAACAAAACCAAAGACTAGCTGACAATATATAGATCAATGGAAGAGCACCTGCCTAGCATACAGAAGTTCCTAGGTTTGATTTCCAAAACTCCCAAAAATGATTATGCAGCTATTTATATGGGATTTGCCTAGAGTGATGGCTCAATTCTTTTAGTCACAGTACTAGGAAGGCTGAGATAAGAGAATCATTTAGTTCAATGCCAGTCTGAACTACAAAGTGACACCCTGTTTCAAAAAAAAAAAAAAAAAAAAAAAAAAAAAACCCACAGGGGAGGTGGTGGTGCATGCCTTTAATCTCAGCACTTGGGAGGCAGAGACAGACAGAGTTCTGAGTTCAAGGCCAGCCTGATCTACAGATCTACAGATCGAGTTCCAAAACAAGCAGGGCCACACAGAGAAACCCTATCTTGGACAAAACAAAAATTACAAGACATCACTGCCAAGCATACACAAGGTTTGATCCTAGCACAGAAAGGAAGAAAAAGAAACAGGGAGAGGAGGGAGGGAAAAGGAAAAAGAGGGAAGAGAGAAAAGAAGACAGACGGAAAACTGGGCATTTATAAATATCTCTTCATAAATTTGCAAAGATCCTCAACAAAACACTAGCAAACCAAATCATACACACAAAAAGAACGTACATTGCCGGGCGATGGTGGCGCACGCCTTTAATCCCAGCACTCGGGAGGCAGAGGCAGGCGGATCTCTGTGAGTTCGAGACCAGTCTGGTCTACAGAGCTAGTTCCAGGACAGGCTCCAAAGCCACAGAGAAACCCTATCTCGAAAAACCAAAAAAAAAAAAAAAAGAAGAACGTACATCATGCCAAAGATAATTTATTCCAAGAATGCAGTTATTTTTAATATCTGAAAATCAATCAATATAACATACCACAAATCAAAATCAAATAACCATCTAAATGGATGGAGAAAAAGCATTTGACCAAATCCAACACTCTTTCATTATAAAAACATTCCAGGGGCCAGTAAAATCACTTAGCAGGTAAATCACTTGCTGCACAAGGCAGATAACCACGATCTTGGGAACCCACTTAAAGGTGGAAGAAAAGAACTGACTTCACCAAGTTGTCCTCGACTCCCACATACACACCATGGCATGCACATATTAACATATTATACTCACACAATAATAATAAATAACAATTTTTAATTCCACAAAATTGAAACAAAGGCAACTTTCTCAACCATTGAAGGCCCATTATTATCAGTTTTATTTAACACTGTTTGGGGATTTCTATTCAATGCAATCAAGAAAAGTAAAACAGGGAACACCAATTGGGAAGGAAAAATAAAACTATCTTTATTTGCAGATATAATAATGTAAGTAGAAAATACAAAGGGCTATACTATGAGAACTAATAAATTACACAATGTTGCAGAATATGTTACCATTATACATAACCCAA